>NC_047119.1:31802199-32155533 GCF_902500255.1 Thalassophryne amazonica
ATCAACATATTGATTTATTCTGCCTTACAGAAACCTGGTTACAGCAGGATGAATATGTTAGTTTAAATGAGTCAACACCCCCGAGTCACACTAACTGCCAGAATGCTCGTAGCACGGGCCGAGGCGGAGGATTAGCAGCAATCTTCCATTCCAGCTTATTAATTAATCAAAAACCCAGACAGAGCTTTAATTCATTTGAAAGCTTGACTCTTAGTCTTGTCCATCCAAATTGGAAGTCCCAAAAACCAGTTTTATTTGTTATTATCTATCGTCCACCTGGTCGTTACTGTGAGTTTCTCTGTGAATTTTCAGACCTTTTGTCTGACTTAGTGCTTAGCTCAGATAAGATAATTATAGTGGGCGATTTTAACATCCACACAGATGCTGAAAATGACAGCCTCAGCACTGCATTTAATCTATTATTAGACTCAATTGGCTTTGCTCAGAATGTAAATGAGTCCACCCACCACTTTAATCATATCTTAGATCTTGTTCTGACTTATGGTATGGAAATTGAAGACTTAACAGTATTCCCTGAAAACTCCCTTCTGTCTGATCATTTCTTAATAACATTTACATTTACTCTGATGGACTACCCAGCAGTGGGAATAAGTTTCATTACACTAGAAGTCTTTCAAGAAAGCACTGTAACTAGGTTTAAGGATATGATTCCTTCTTTATGTTCTCTAATGCCATATACCAACACAGTGCAGAGTAGCTACCTAAACTCTGTAAGTGAGATAGAGTATCTCGTCAATAGTTTTACATCCTCATTGAAGACAACTTTGGATGCTGTAGCTCCTCTGAAAAAGAGAGCTTTAAATCAGAGGTGCCTGACTCCGTGGTATAACTCACAAACTCGCAGCTTAAAGCAGATAACCCGTAAGTTGGAGAGGAAATGGCATCTCACTAATTTAGAAGATCTTCACTTAGCCTGGAAAAAGAGTCTGTTGCTCTATAAAAAAGCCCTCCGTAAAGCTAGGACATCTTACTACTCATCACTAATTGAAGAAAATAAGAACAACCCCAGGTTTCTTTTTAGCACTGTAGCCAGGCTGACAGAGTCAGAGCTCTATTGAGCCGAGTATTCCTTTAACTTTAACTAGTAATGACTTCATGACTTTCTTTGCTAATAAAATTTTAACTATCAGAGAAAAAATTACTCATAACCATCCCAAAGACGTATCGTTATCTTTGGCTGCTTTCAGTGATGCCGGTATTTGGTTAGACTCTTTCTCTCCGATTGTTCTGTCTGAGTTATTTTCATTAGTTACTTCATCCAAACCATCAACATGTCTATTAGACCCCATTCCTACCAGGCTGCTCAAGGAAGCCCTACCATTATTTAATGCTTCAATCTTAAATATGATCAATCTATCTTTATTAGTTGGCTATGTACCACAGGCTTTAAGGTGGCAGTAATTAAACCATTACTTAAAAAGCCATCACTTGACCCAGCTATCTTAGCTAATTATAGGCCAATCTCCAACCTTCCTTTTCTCTCAAAAATTCTTGAAAGGGTAGTTGTAAAACAGCTAACTGATCATCTGCAGAGGAATGGTCTATTTGAAGAGTTTCAGTCAGGTTTTAGAATTCATCATAGTACAGAAACAGCATTAGTGAAGGTTACAAATTATCTTCTTATGGCCTCAGACAGTGGACTCATGTCTGTGCTTGTTCTGTTAGACCTCAGTGCTGCTTTTTGATACTGTTGACCATAAAAAAATTTTTATTACAGAGATTAGAGCATGCCATAGGTATTAAAGGCACTGTGCTGCGGTGGTTTGAATCATATTTATCTAATAGATTACAATTTGTTCATGTAAATGGGGAATCTTGTTCACAGACTAAGGTTAATTATGGAGTTCCACAAGGTTCTGTTCTAGGACCAATTTTATTCACTTTATACATGCTTCCCTTAGGCAGTATTAGACGGCATTGCTTAAATTTTCATTGTTACGCAGATGATACCCAGCTTTATCTATCCATGAAGCCAGAGGACACACACCAATTAGCTAAACTGCAGGATTGTCTTACAGACATAAGACATGGATGACCTCTAATTTCCTGCTTTTAAACTCAGATAAAACTGAAGTTATTGTACTTGGCCCCACAAATCTTAGAAACATGGTGTCTAACCAGATCCTTACTCTGGATGGCATTACCCTGACCTCTAGTAATACTGTGAGAAATCTTGGAGTCATTTTTGATCAGGATATGTCATTCAATGTGCATATTAAACAAATATGTAGGACTACTTTTTTGCATTTACGCAATATCTCTAAAATTAGAAAGGTCTTGTCTCAGAGTGATGCTGAAAAACTAATTCATGCATTTATTTCCTCTAGGCTGGACTATTGTAATTCATTATTATCAGGTTGTCCTAAAAGTTCCCTGAAAAGCCTTCAGTTAATTCATAATGCTGCAGCTAGAGTACTAACCGGGGACTAGAAGGAGAGAGCATATCTCACCCATATTGGCCTCTCTTCATTGGCTTCCTGTTAATTCTAGAATAGAATTTAAAATTCTTCTTCTTACTTATAAGGTTTTGAATAATCAGGTCCCATCTTATCTTAGGGACCTCATAGTACCATATCACTCCAATAGAGCGCTTCGCTCTCAGACTGCAGGCTTACTTGTAGTTCCTAGGGTTTGTAAGAGTAGAATGGGAGGCAGAGCCTTCAGCTTTCAGGCTCCTCTCCTGTGGAACCAGCTCCCAATTCAGATCAGGGAGACAGACACCCTCTCTACTTTTAAGATTAGGCTTAAAACTTTCCTTTTTGCTAAAGCTTATAGTTAGGGCTGGATCAGGTGACCCTGAACCATCCCTTAGTTATGCTGCTATAGACTTAGACTGCTGGGGGGTTCCCATGATGCACTGAGTGTTTCTTTCTCTTTTTGCTCTGTATGCACCACTCTGCATTTAATCATTAGTGATTGATCTGTGCTCCCCTCCACAGCATGTCTTTTTCCTGGTTCTCTCCCTCAGCCCCAACCAGTCCCAGCAGAAGACTGCCCCTCCCTGAGCCTGGTTCTGCTGGAGGTTTCTTCCTGTTAAAAGGGAGTTTTTCCTTCCCGCTGTCGCCAAGTGCTTGCTCACAGGGGGTCGTTTTGACCGTTGGGGTTTTTACATAATTATTGTATGGCCTTGCCTTACAATATAAAGCGCCTTGGTGCAACTGTTTGTTGTGATTTGGCGCTATATAAATAAAATTGATTGATTGATTGATTGATGTGTGGCATGTTTGGTGGACATTGGTGTAAAATATAATACGTATATATATTGACCTTGTCCTTTGCCAAAATGAGCCTTTTAGTACTGAAATACTGAAAATGTGTCCTCCCACCCGCCCGGACGTATCTGTGTAATCTAATTGTTGTAATCCAAAGACGGCTCTCATTGAAAAATATCACAGTATTCTTTTGAAATCATCTCCATGCATGCTGATGGTTGCATGAAAGTTGACGTCAAACTTGACAGCAGATCTTCACTGCAGACACTAACGGTTCTCCTCGTACTCCCGTTTCTTTCAGATTGTTCTGAACTTTACCTCCATGGATCTGTTCAGGAGCCACTTGTGCTGGTACGACCACGTGGAGGTTCGAGACGGCTTCTGGAGGAAAGCTCCTCTGAAAGGTCTACGCTTCCACCGTGTCCTCCCGGTACAGTTCTGAACTGATCACCGGTGCTGAAATGTCTCATTTTATCCCGATAGGTCGTTTTTGTGGAGACGAACTTCCAGATCCCATTGTGTCTACCGACAGCCGACTGTGGGTTGAATTCAGAAGTAGCAGCAACTGGGTGGGGAAGGGTTTTTCGGCCGTTTATGAAGGTAAGTCAGCCAGGTGGAGCAGTGGTTCGAACCTGTCTGTCGATTTAGAGGAACTTATTTTACGAAAAGTTAGAATTTCCTCCTCCCTTTCAAATAACTGCAGCAATTTAAACTTTGTATGTAAAATCTTATTATACGTCTTGACTTTTTGTCATTTGTGTCAATTATGTCTGTGATTTTATCTATTTATTTTTAAAATTTTGTACAAAGAGAAGCTGATAACACATGGCATACCCTGTGGCCAAGATGTTTTGGAACATTTCTCATTCAGTTGGGCATTTCTAAGTATTAAATTAAACACACGGCACTTTGCCACTGATTCACACTGGATCTAATGCAAAAGATTGCTAGTAGAAATAAATGCAAAATGCTGTTGTGTGGTAAGAAGACGTTGTTGTTAATCCTGTGCAGCCATCTGTGGGGGGAGTAGGTGATGCGGGACAGCGGCCAGATCCAATCACCTAATTATCCAGATGACTACCAGTCCAACAAAGCATGTGTGTGGACAATCACAGTCCCAGACGGTTTCAGTGTCGGCCTCTCCTTTCAATCATTTGAGGTAAAATCATCTTTTACTCATCAGATTCTTGATCTGCAGGTTGGTTTTTGATGCAACTGCCTGTCGTTTCTTTGATGCACGTTTTCTGCAGAACTGATAGTGGTTTTTAATTACGTCCACCAAGGACGGAATAAAATCATCGGCGTTTATTTATTTATTTCTGTGTGTCCATCTGTTAGCATGATTACATCAAAACTACTGCACGGATTTTGACAACATTTTCACCATAGATAGATATTAGACCAAGGAAGAGTCCATTAAATTTTGGAGGTGATCTGGATGGGGATTCTGGATCAAGATTCACTTTATATTGGGTTTGAAGGACTACTGTTAGGATTGTGTCAAAACTACTGCACGGATTGTGACGACATTTTCACACAGATCCATATTAGGCCATGGAAGACTCCATTAAATTTTGGAGGTGATCCAGATTCTGTATCAAGATTTCACTTTATATAGGCTTTGAAGGACTATGTCAAAACTACTTCACAGATTCTCACCAAATTTCCACCACGGATATATATTAGTGCATGGAAGATTCCACTGAATTTTGGAGGTGATCCGGATTGGCGGACATCAGAAATCTCTGATTGCCCTTGTTTGGAAGTGTGGCATCTCTTGGCCACTGTACAACTCTTGTAAATTGTCAAACATGTTTAGTCGTACAAGGCAAAACAGTTTAAACAAAGTTGGGACATAGTTGAGTGGCACTGTGAAAACATTAGTTCATATTTTACAGTAAATTAGATTAAAATTATATTTTGCACTATATGACCCCCTTACAGTACATGATCATATAGGTTGTACCATCTGTGATTGTGACTTTTTATGTTGCTATATGTCCAGTTTTCACTGACACACATACTCACAAGCTTTTGTGTCTCTCTGTGCGCTTTAACTGCAGATTGAGAGACATGACAGCTGCGCCTATGACTACCTGGAGGTGAGGGACGGCCCATCGGAGAGCAGCCCTCTTCTGGGTCGCTTCTGTGGCTACGCCAAACCGGATGACATGAAAAGCAGCTCCAGCCTGCTCTGGCTCAAGTTTGAATCTGACGGCTCGATCAACAAAGCTGGCTTTACAGCCAACTTTTTTAAAGGTACCAATAGAATTTGAGTAACACCAAAAGCTCTTCTCGTGTCCAGCTGTGTGTCCAGATGTTAAACTGATTCCACTGGCTGCTCTTTGGCAGAAGTGGACGAGTGCTCCCGACCTGACAACGGGCACTGCGAGCAGCGCTGTTTGAACACGCTGGGTAGCTACAGGTGCACCTGCGATCCAGGATATGAGCTGGTGTCGGACAAACGCAGCTGTGAGGGTGAGTGAGGAGGGCTGTAGAGGGCCGATCCGTTAAAGGGGTCACAGTGTGCAAAATCTGTTCGTCTACGTTTTGCAGTTAAAAGCGGTTCAGTTTTAATGTTAAACATCCCCAGTGTCTGAGCAAACAGAAATGACCCTGCCTTCAGGATAATATAGAAAATTTGTTTTAAACGTCACAGAAGTCCATATCTGAGGTTGAACTCTCTCTGTGCTACATGCTCACAGGCACTGTGGATGAGATTGTGAGGGGAGGTGGAGCAGTGACATTTTATCATTTCAAGCAACGGGTGCAGAAATGAGCAACTTCACAGAGACTTTGAGCAACTTCCTGAAAAGGAAGTTGCTTTGCTATCCAATGCTGCTGGAACCTCAATTTGCCTGAGGGTGTCTTCCCAAGGGAATAATAAAGCTCTATCTAATCTAAAATATAACGCTGATAATTTTTGGTGTAGCTGTAGATTTGGGATCACGTTTCAATAAATCAGCGGGTAGAGGGGTCAGCTTCGTCACTTCATCTGTTTATGGATGGCACATCTGAAAAACTACATGACAGATTTTGATAACAGTATTGTCCTGTTTCAGGGAAAAGTTTATATTTGATGGTGATCTTACTTTATAGCAGTTAGCACTATCATATGCAGCTGTAGTCTATGCTAACAGTTATTAATCACTGTTAATGACTATGTATGCTAACCACAAGTAATGCTAGCAGACGCTCTCAACCGCAGTTATGCTAACACACGACTGCACATGCTAATTCATGAACTACTTGCGTTTATCTATTGCATTTTAACATTCTTATCTCACTAAAACCTAAGGGGGAAGGTGAGAATTCACTCTTTTGCTTCCTTCAAAATTGCTTCCGTGTGACATCACAAATATCAGATTTCCTCCTGTGTTGGATTTAGAAGGTAATAATTGGTTGTAATAGGCGTTCTCTGTGGATCTTGTAGCTCACTGATCTATGGATGTATCTACTGGAATTAAATGTCAATTAAATAAATGGATGAAAATACAACACTGAAAATTTTAAGAACGTTTCTCTGGTGTACTGTGGCAGTCTCCTCTGTGGCCACCAGAGGGCAGTGTCACCTCATTGTAACTTCTACTTGAACAGTTTTTGATTCATAACAGAAAAAGAATGTTCATTAACCTACTCTGTACTGTTGAATCCTTCCTGATTTTATAGCATTTCCTGCCTTTATTCTTATTAATCTTTTTTAAAGCATTTATAAACAATTTCTAATGTTATTAATGTGTTGTTCCATTCTTGTCACTGAACTTCACACTTTCTCTCATCAGCAGCTGCCTGTGGCGGCTTTGTCACCAAGCTGAATGGTTCCTTCACTTCACCTGAGTGGCCCAAAGAATACCCACCCAACAAGAACTGCGTGTGGCAGCTGGTGGTGCCGGTCCACTATCGCATCACGCTAGTGTTCGACGTATTCGAGATTGAAGGGAATGAGGTTATACCTCCTGCTGGAATAGACTGTGCTTCTTAAAGTTGTTGCGTTTTCAAAGACCAGAAGTATTTCTGTATCCCACCCACCTCCAGGTGTGCAAGTATGATTACGTGGAGGTGCGCAGCGGGTTGAGCTTCGACTCCAAGCTCCACGGGAAATTCTGTGGAGCAGAGAAACCCGAGGTCATCACCTCCCAACTCAACAACGTGAGGGTTGAGTTCAAGTCCGACAACACGGTGTCAAAGAGAGGCTTCAAAGCTCACTTCTTTTCTGGTAAGTCACGAAGCATCAGAATCAGAAGACTTTATTAATCCCAAAGGAATAAGAGATGCACATAGATGTACTGATGAGATACAGTAAGGCAGGGATGGAACAGGTATTGTGAGGATGAATGGCAGAGAGAGGAGTGAAAGATGGTTGTGTCTGAATTTGAGTGTCCAAGAAAAAAGGTGGTTTCCCAAAGCAGTGAGGGCGTTGCAGACAAACCCTCTGTTGTGCTACAAATGGATACAATAACCAGAAAGTAAGACGATACTGCAGTTTCAGAAACATTTGTATGGTTCTTCGTTCAAAGACTCCTCTGAGGTCCTCCTCTAGACCTGCTGTATCCATGTAGGTTGACCCCAGAATTGCCCTTAAGGGATTTGTTTTGGCAGTGGTGAAGGTCATTGCAGTCAAGTTTTTATACCCCGATTTGTATTGAATTGGGCACACATATGGGGGTGGGTTTGGGACTTGCTCAACAAGCTCAAATTTGTCAAAGATCAGCCAATGAGGGCAAGGTTATGTCTGCCAGCTGTTTGGTCCTTTACTCCAAACAGGTCCTTGCATTGATTTCCAACAACCTTGATATGTGGACGCCCGTCAACCCCAAAATTGTCATTTTTAAAGGGTTAGTTTTGGTAAAGGTCAAGGTCATTCTGGTCAAAGGTCAAAATTTTTTTAATGCTCACTCCAGTTTCCATCAAACTTGGTACATGTATGTTGGTGTGTATTGGAATTGTCATAAGCGACATCAAATTTACCAAAGGTCGGTCATTGGGGTCAACGTCATTTGGTCAAAATTTAAGATTTTTCCATTCTATTTTTCACCAGAGTTGGTACACATATGAAGGTTCCTTCTGGAATTGCCCAGGAGAGGTTACATTTGCCAAATGTCAATCATTGGGGTCAAGGTCATGTCTATTGAAATTGACAAAACAGTTCTCTTGTTATTTGTACCTGTAGATATCACTTCTCTCCGGTTTCCTCCATGCAGGCGGGTTAGATTAATGGGGTGACTTTAAATTGACCGTAGGTGTGCGTGTGAATGTGTTTGTCTCTATGTAGCCCCACAATAAACTGGCGTCTTCTCCAGGATGCACCACTCATCTTTGTACTTAATCCACTTAATCCAAACACAACTTTGCCACTTATTCATAATATTAGGATGCCTGGATCTTTCCTATAGTTCCAATTAAAAACCAATAATGACTAAAATGAAAAAAATCTAAGTGATTGGAAGCATCAAGGGGGAACTGAAGTTGGGGTGACATATGATAAAATATTTTAGGTCGTCTCGCTCGTGTGCCACTTGGCAATGAAGAACACAATACGCCACACAACACACATTTCATATTTACATCTTCAGCAAAGGAATCTGCAATTGTATGTGTTTCAACTTTCTCAACAGACATAGACGAGTGCTCCGAGGAAAACGGAGGCTGCCAGCATGAGTGTGTGAACACGTTTGGAAGCTACAGCTGTCGGTGCCGTCGTGGCTTCATGCTGCATGATAACAAGCATGACTGCAAGGAAGGTAGTTGTTGTTGTTTTTCTTTCCCCATTCTGCCACTGTGCACAGTTTCTCCAGCCATAGCCACAGAAGCCTGTAACTTATTTAGATTTGTCATGAGTGTGTTTGTGGCTTCTCTCACTAGTCTTCCTCTTGCACACTCACCCAGTTTTGGGAACTGCCTACCCCAGACAGGTTCATCACACAGTACCATAGTGTTTGTATTTAAATAATATTTTTTTAATTTAGTTTATTTGGAACTCTTAAAAGAAACAGACAAAATATGTATGCAGGGAAAAAGACATCGAAACTACATAATCATAAATATGTAATAAAAAATAGAATTAATAGTCGGCAATCTGAATTAAATTACATATGTAAATTAAGTCCAGGATATTTAATAACATGGAAATGTTTGTGTATCCATCTGTCTTAAATAAATAAAAATCATTTTTCTTTTAAGGACTGTGAGATTGATTTAGCTGTTATGCATTTCAGGATTTCGTTTTTTACCCAAGGCCATCAAATATGGCCATCAGGTATTGTGAAGACTTTGCATCCGTCCGTCCATCAGTCTGTCCTTCTGTCTGTGCTCAGCATAACTCTAGTCTTATTACTCTGAGTCTTCAAATTCACAAGGAACATTCTTGAGACACAGACCTTGGACAAGTTCAAAGATGGCTGACCTTGACCTATTTTAAAAGGTTAAAAAGCCGCGTTCTGTTTCATTCTGTTCCATTTCTTTTTTTTTTTCTTTTTTTTTTTGAGGGGCGGGGGTGACAGCCAATCAGAGTAGAGTGGCACCGTGACGTCAGTGGCTGGTCTAGCTAGCTGTAAATAGAACCTTTTTGCCATATATTATGTAAAAGCTAGTGAGAAATAAACACTTCTAAAATTGAAAACACTGTTTTTGTAATCGGTTAACACCTCTGGAGTGATTTACAAAACATTTCACGCCGTTAGTGTGGACATTAACTTCCGCCAAGTCAAAGCAAACTTTTGCTCTTGTCAAAAGCTCATGCATGCACACATGCACACCCTCCTGGAGACGCCGGTAAAATGTAAATAAAGTATTGTTTATGATTGCTTGATTGATAGAGAGGCTTGATTGAACATGTACAAATTGTAAATAAGACAATCGGATCTTAATGAATGTAAATAACAATAAATGTATAATATATACGTACTTTGCACTGGGATACCAATTAAACAATTGCAAATTATAAAGAAGACAATGCTCATATGGCCGAGGGTATTTTTGCATTGCGTTATTTTTATATTTTTATTTAATTTATGTCATGTTGACATTTTTCACTGTGCCTTTTAAATGGCATCATTTTAGATATTTTAATATAATGAAGTATTTTTTATTTTGGCATCATAAAAAAATTAAATGTGTAAAAGCTGGCAGGTACCCAAAATATTTTGTGCCACTGTATTTTATTTTTTATTAAATCAGTCTGTTTTGTATATTTGCATTTGTCTTGAACATGCACTCCATGTGATAATGTGACTTTTGCTGTTGCGATGTATTCTACGTTAAGCCGGCTGTGATCACGTGGTGAACACCGTATCAGGCACGATCAGCAGCCCGAACTGGCCGGACAGATACCCCAGCAAGAAGGCCTGCACCTGGTCTTTGATCACAACTCCAGGCCATCGCATCAAATTTGTAGGTCACCTGCATCATTTGTTTTAGTCTAATCATTTTGTCACAACCCTAAAATTACACAGGAGGATCTGATAACATGTTAAAGTGATTCTTGCGGTTGTTCTCAGGTCTTCAATGAGGTTGACATGGAGGCTCATCTGGAGTGTGCTTATGATCATCTTGAGATCTTTGATGGTCAAGATGACCATGCTCCCAGTCTGGGACGCTTCTGTGGCACCAAAAAACCTCCTCCAGTCATCTCCGGTGGCAGCAAGATGTTCCTGCGCTTTGTCTCTGATAACTCTGTACAGAAGAGAGGCTTTGAGGCTTCGTACAGAGCTGGTGAGCAAAGCTCCAATCCTTTGACCAGAATGAGCAGAAATAACATTCACTTTGTCTTTAGGTAATTCAGATGACACCTGTGATGTGGGTCCAGGTGCATAGCCAGGAATTCATTTTGGTGAGAAGGTGGGAGACAGCAGCCACTAGGTGTCACTATCTTAGTGTTTTATTTAAGCATATTCAGCACAAAATTAATTTCTGAAACATTTCATCAGGGGGTGGTCAGTTTGAAATGACGTGATTTTCTGAAAGATTGGTTTTTGTCCCTTTGCTTATTTAAAAGAAATTTCAAAATATCACTCCTTTTTTTTTAATCATGGGTTTGTTAAAGTGTTTGAAATGGTGAATGATTTTCTGGGATAAATGTTTCATGTGCTTTGAGCATTTTGAAAAGTGATTTGCTTTATGAAGCAACTGATTCATTTAGTTAAGTATTTCAAAGTAAGGAATCCTTTTCTGAAGCTGCTTTATTTTGCATTTTTCAAAGAAGTGAAAGATTTAGTTTTGTTAGTTTAGTTTGGTTTGGTTTTTAAGCTTTTCAAAGAAATGAATCATTTTGCTTTATTTCAAAACTGTGAACCATTTTATGAATAAATTGGTTCATTCAGATGTCTCAAAACTGTGAACCATTTTTTGAATAAATTTGTTTACAGTTTCAAAATAATGAATTAATTTCTGAAGCATGTGGTTTATTTATTTTCAAAAGTTTCAAGACTATGAATCATTTTAAAGAAATTCCGTTTCTAGTTTTACAAAACAGTCAGCCATTTTATGAAGCAATTAGTTGTGTTGATTTCAGGTGTTTCCAAACAATTATTTTCTCATTGTCATTTTCAAAACAAAAGTTAAGTGCTTCAGATGTTGAGAAAAATTTTTTGAAAGCATGCTTTAGTTAATAGCAAGTCATATGGAATTTTGAATCACTTTAAGATAGTTTAATTTAATTAGAGCATTTTATGAAGTTATTTTGGGATGCAATTTGTGCATTTAACAAATATTTTAGTAATTTTCTTTAGTGTTTACATTGTTGTAAAGTGGTCATTTTCTGAAGTATATGTTGACTTTCGTGGTTTAGTTTTTGAAACATTGACTTGATTTTAGCAATGAGTGGGTCCCAAGTGTTGGACCTGGTGTAAAGTCACCATTTCATAGATCTCCACACTCTGTCCTGCGGGGACCCTGCACTTCCACCCTCATTTTACTGGGATTCTGAAACGATATACGAGGTCTGTCAATAAAGTATAGGTCCTTTTTATTTTTTCAAAAACTATATGGATTTCATTCATATGTTTTTACGTCAGACATGCTTGAACCCTCGTGCGCATGCGTGAGTTTTTCCACGCCTGTCGGTGACGTCATTCGCCTGTGAGCACTCCTTGTGGGAGGAGTCGTCCAGTCCCTTGTCGGAATTCCTTTGTCTGAGAAGTTGCTGAGAGACTGGCGCTTTGTTTGATCAAAATTTTTTCTAAACCTGTGAGACACATCGAAGTGGACACGGTTCGAAAAATTAAGCTGGTTTTCGGTGAAAATTTTAACGGCTGATGAGAGATTTTGAGGTGATACTGTCGCTTTAAGGACTTCCCACGGTGCGAGACGTCGCGCAGCGCTCTCAGGCGCCGTCGTCAGCCTGTTTCAAGCTGAAAACCTCCACATTTCAGGCTCTATTGATCCAGGACGTCGTGAGAGAACAGAGACGTTTCAGAAGAAGTCGGTTTCAGCATTTTATCCGGATATTCCACTGTTAAAGGAGATTTTTTTTAATGAAAGACGTGCGGACGGATCCGCGCGTCGGGACGCAGCCGGCGCTGTGCGGCGGCACAGGAAAAACACCTCTGTGTTGATAACCATTTGTAAAATCCAGGCAGCTTTTGATGGCTTTCAGTGGAGTGAGTATATGAGAAATTGTTTAACAGCTGGACATGTTCCAACTTGTCCTTAAGGCTTCCAACAGAGGTATTTTTCCTGGGGCGGAAAGACGTGCGGACGGATTGCAGCGTTGGCTCGGAGCCGCCGCGACGCTCCGCCACTGAAAGCCATCAAAAGCCACCTGGATTTTACAAATGGTTATCAACACGGAGGTGTTTTTCCTGTGCCGCCGCACCGCGCCGGCTGCGTCCCGACGCGCGGATACGTCCGCACGTCTTTCATTAATAAAATCTCCTTTAACAGTGGAATATCCGGATAAAATGCTGAAACCAACTTCTTCTGAAACTTCTCTGTTCTCTCACGACGTCCTGGATCAATAGAGCCTGAAATGTGGAGGTTTTCAGCTTGAAACAGGCTGACGACGGCGCCTGAGAGCGCTGCGCGACATCTCGCTGTGTTGGATGTCCTTAAAGCGACAGTATCACCTCAAAATCTCTCATCAGCCGTTAAAATTTTCACCGAAAACCAGCTTAATTTTTCGAACCGTGTCCACTTCGATGTGTCTCACAGGTTTAGAAAAAATTTTGATCAAACAAAGCGCCAGTCTCTCAGCAACTTCTCAGACAAAGGAATTCCGACGAGGGGCTGGACGACTCCTCCCACAAGGAGTGCTCACAGGCGAATGACGTCACCGACAGGTGTGGAAAAACTCACGCATGCGCACGAGGGTTCAAGCATGTCTGACGTAAAAACATATGAATGAAATCCATATAGTTTAAAAAAAATAAAATAAAAAGGACCTATACTTTATTGACAGACGTCGTAGGAGCCTGCTATGAAAAATATCGACAGTCTGAAAACGAACATGACCAGAGGGGAAAAAGGAAAATGTATCAAAGATTCAAAATGGTGAAAATGTTCTCAGCCTAATGTGTGGAGCAGCACTTTGATGCTGTGACATGAACTGGGAGTAAATATGGGGATCACAGAGACTGATGATGATGATTACGTTGGCTGCATCTGAGAGCCACAAAACCCGTAGAAATACGATACCCAAAAATATAACACTTCAGTTTTTGGGTTTGTCTTCAGCCGAGTTTAGAAACCTGCATTTTGTTTTGACCCTCTAATTTTGTGGTTGTGCCTTCCCAGAATGCGGAGGAAACCTTACAGCCGAGGTCAAGACCAAAGATCTTTACTCCCATTCCCAGTTTGGTGATAACAACTACCCCAAAAGCTCTGACTGTCTGTGGGTGATCTCCGCCGAGAAGGGTTATGGCGTGGAGGTCATCTTCCACGTCTTTGATGTGGAGGAAGAGGCAGACTGCAGCTACGATTACGTGGAACTGTACGACGGCTCTGACACAAAGTCTCCCAGACTGGGACGGTACTGCGGATCTGGGGTAAGAAGAACGCCATTGACCTCAGTGTGGTTGTTTTGGTTTTTCCCCCCGAGTCACCGTCTTATGGCTGTCCTCCCCAGGCCCCGGAAGAGATCTACTCAGCCGGAGACGCCATCATCATAAAGTTTCACTCAGATGACAGCATTGAGAAAAAAGGCTTTCACGTGTGCTACACAAGCACAGAGTTCCAGGACACGTTACACTTGAGTGACTCCGCGCAACCTTACTAAGGACGTTCCCTTAACTTTTGGTTAGCCATGCCCATTTTTAGGGAAAGATAGAATTTGTGGATTGCTGTCACAATCTGTGTGTGTGTGTGTGTGTGTCATAAACTGAATTAAGTTTGTTGGTTTTTTTTTTTGTAATAGAACTGACTGATTTGATTACAGCAGTGATTTAGCAGTAAAGATATTACATATATATGTATACTGTGATAACTTTTTATTGCCTCATTTAAAAAAGTTTTTATCTCTTTAAATCAATTTAACATGTTTAAAATTTTACATCCTTCTTGAAATTAGATGTGATCTTTTTGTTTAAGGTGTTTAGTTTGACTTTATTGCTTCTTCCACCAGCTTTGAGAAAAAGTGGCCCAAAGAGCCGATGTAATAAACACATCCAACATGGCAACAATCACCAAGTATCCAGAGTTGTATGATGTTTAATTTGTGCAAACAGTAAATGACATTAAAACAACACTGCTATTGCTTTACTGATTTTTCTACTACTAATTCTATCTGTGTAAAACATAAAATTCCAACAGTTAGTGAACGCACCATCTGCATATCATATGTACAGCAAACACTTGCTATTATGACTCAAAAAGCGGCATTATCATTTATATTTTGTATTCAGATTTGATTATTAAGCAATAAACAACTCAAGAGATATTTTCAGATTATTCAGTGAAGCACTGCTTCTCTGAAATCTCACAGTCTGGACACAGTGATAAAATGTTTAAAATATTGTACATGCATTTTCACACTTAAGAAAAAAAAATGCATCGTTTGATTCCAATTAAAAATGCTTTTTTGATAAGACTCAAATGAATTTTGTCTAAATGAACAACTTTGCATAAATGCAAATTTTGATCAACCTAATGAATTTAATTGAAGCACTTTTTAAAGTTTGTCCAACAATTCTATTACTTTCCAATGCACTTGCACATTACAAATCCACTGGCTAAAGTACGTCTATAGGGGTGTGTGCATGCACGCACACGCACACACACACAGAGTATGTACGTATGCACACACAGGACTGTGCAAATGTTTTTGGCACATTTAATGCACCATTAAAAGCATTTAAAAAAAATATGAAAACTTGAGCAATATTTCTAAATAAATTTAATGTGTGAAAAATTTCAAATTTAATGGGAATCTATATGAAAACTACTTTGTATTTACATGTGATATTTCGGTATACAAGTTGCACCAGAGTATAAGTCGCAGGACCTCAAAAAACAATTTAAAGGAAAATGCAACTTAATGTATGAGTAATTGTGTTTTACAATAATTTTAATATTGCATTATTATTTGCAACTGTGTTTGTGTGGTATTCTACTGGTCAGTACACTTCCAAAGATATTATAGAATACAAACATTTAGCTCACCTATACACTTTTGTTGGAACTGATTTTGTGTTGACATGTTCATTTAAAAAGGGGGGGGGGGTGGTTGGGGGAGCATCATATTCTACTTTAATTCTAACTCTGTGGTTCCTGAAACTATTGCACAGTGCTGTATCTTTCCTTATCTTTCCTTAGTCTGTCTTCCCCACCATAGCATATCAGATTTTTGGTAAGAAAACTTTGAGAGGCTCGTTTTCATGAACTTTATCCAGGAAGCCCAGGTTGAAGTAGGGGTAGAGCGTTTCAGTGAAGGTTTCTCTGAAGGTGTAAAGGTGCGTCATGCTCTCTGCGTTGTAAAAGGACACCAAACCTCTCTTGTAGTCCAGATACACACCAATCCGGGCTAGCGGCTCCTCCAGAGACAATACCGTGGGTGGAGACGTACCGGCCATGTACTGTATCCCGTAGGAGAGGGACAGAGTCCAGAAGCCGTTGGCTGGTAAGGCCTTGATGACCCCCTTTCTGGGCACAGACTCTCGGGCCACGCCCACTGTCCAAACTGTGCTGCTGTACACTTCAATCTCCCAGTAGTGGCGTCCATGTGTGAAACCTTGGCTGCCAAGTAGTGACAGCGCCGCGTTAAACCGGTATGGGTTGTCTTGGACGGTGTGGTTAAAGGTTTGGTAGCGAACGCAGGTCAGGGAGGAGGTCAGGCTGAGCCATGGGTTGGCTGTGCTGGAGTTAAATGTGATGGCAGCTGGAGCTAAAAAAAAGAAATGATAAATTTAAAAAAAAAAGTTAGGATTGCAGCGCACTACATGTCACCATAAGTAATGCGTCAAACTTTTTGAAACATCCATGAATTTTTGAAACATTTCACAGAGTGCTTCAGGAATATTGAAACAGTGTCTGTAAAAAAAAAAAAATGCTTTGTGTGCTTCAAAATAAGTAATTTTCTAAAGCAGTTGTTTTCCGAGTTCCAATGTTTCAGTGATTTCAAAGCATGTTTCACTGTGTCAACTGTTGTGAAACAGTAAATTTTCTTAGGTACCTGACTTTCTTTTACTATGTTGAGCCTTTCGAAAAGGGAAGAGTTTTGCAAAGTAAATTGCTCATGTAGTTTCAATAATCTCATTTTCAAACGCAATTGTTTCACTTAGTATTTTGACTGTTTCTAAAGCTGGAGATCACATCCTGCTTGTTTTCCATGTGAACTTTCTGCAAGCACAGCTGATTAGTCGAATCTAGTGTTTCCTTGCTCTTGATTGGCTGAGCGCACCTGACTTAATTAGCAGCGAGTATTTGAAAACATGCAGGATCAATCATCTCTAGGAGTAAGGTTAGTGATTTTGACAATTTTCTGAAGTAACTACATTTTTTAAGCAATTTTTTTTTAAAAACTGTGTTTTTGTGTTTTAGATATTTCACAATAATTTTTAATGTTTTGTGTATTTAGACACTGTGACATTTTCCAAAACAATTATTTTCAGTGAGTATTTTGAAATAATGATACACATGATCTAAAGCAATTTTTGTGTACGTATGTTTTAAGCATTTTAAATGGTGATACATTATTTGAAACAATTTTATTCTTTGAGCATTTTGAAATGATGACTCATGTTCTGAAACAAATGTTTATAATGTTTTGGAGCTTTTGAAGTGATGACATATCTGAAGTAATTTTGAGCATATTGAAACGCTGGGACATGATCTGAAGCAACTTTTAGTTTTTTGAGCATATTGAAACGCTGGGACATGATCTGAAGCAACTTTTAGTTTTTTGAGCATATTGAAACGCTGGGACGTGATCTGAAGCAACTTTTAGTGTTCTGAGCATATTTAAATGCTGGGACGTGATCTGAAGCAACTTTTAGTGTTCTGAGCATATTTAAACGCTGGGACATGATCTGAAGCAACTTTTAGTGTTCTGAGAATGTTGAAATGGTGACATCATCTGAAGCAATTTTTAGTGTTATGAGCAATTTGAAATAACAACATGAGCTGAAACAATTGTTTTTAGGGTTTTGGAGCATTTTGAAACGGCAGCACATCATCTGAAGCAATTTCTAGTGTTTTGAGCATTTTGAAATGGCAACAAATGATCTGAAGCAATGTTTAGTGTTTTGGAGCATTTTGAAACAGAAAAATAAGATCTGAGGCTATTATTAATGTTTTGGAGCAGTATGAAACAGCAGCACATGATCTAAAGCAGTTTTTAGTGTTTTGAAGCATTTTGAAATTAAGTTATGTTCTGAAACACTTGTTTTGTTTAGTGTCTCACATGTGTTCATGTCTTGTACCTGGGTAAATGCTGCCTTTCATGGATTTCCACACTCTGTACTGCAGCGGCCCAGCAAACCGGCCTTCACACAGACTGGGTGGTGTGAACGCAGGCTTCTCAAACTTCAGGGATGGCCTGCCAAGAAAAATGTTCATGTAGTCAAAACATTATCATGCAGGAAGAGGGGTAAAAAGAAAAACAGAAATGTTCTCAGTCTCACCTCTGGAGCAGAGCTTTGATACTCTGAGAGGAGATGGAGGAAAACACAGAGAGGAGAGAGACTGATTAGATTTGTTGTGTCTGAAAGAGAAGAAGCCTTTTTCCACATGACATAAGCATCAGAGCTCACACTATCCCACGCTATGGGATCTCCCGGGGACTTTCCCGCAGCCTCAGCCACAATGTGGCCCTCCGCCTGGTGCTTAAATCCCTTATCGTGCAGATCACGGAGTGAGATCATCGTCATCGGCCTGCATCCTGTCTGCACGCATGCATGGGTTGTTTGGAATAGCAGCAAAACTTTTAGCATTTTACTACCTCAGCCAAAGATGATCTCATGGATGAAGTTCAAATGGAGGGATATGAGCTGTATTTTGTAAACAGAAGATATAAAAAAGGCGGTGGTATTGCTCTGTATACAAAAACAGATCTGATGTGTACAATTGTTGAAGAAATGACAATTATGAATGATGTCATAGAAATTGTAACAGTGGAACTTGTACATGAAACATCTAAGAATATTTTAGTTAGTTGTGTATACAGAGCACCAGATTCTTGTGTTGTGAAATTTACAGATAAAATAATTGAATTATTCCATCAAATTAAAAACAAAACACTTTTTATGTGTGGGGACTTTAATATTAACATAGAAAGCTCCAGCTGCCAAAGATTAAGTGATTTTGTGAATTCAATGTATAGTTTGGGGTTATTCCCCTTGATAACAAAACCAACCAGAATTACATCGCAAAGTGCAACGGTAATTGATAATATATTTACAAACAGAACAGATGAAATTATCAAGAATGGGATCTTCATGACAGATATTAGCGACCATTTACCAATTTTTTCAATATTTAAATATAAAAATAGGTACAACAAAAAAACTGATATAAACTTTAAAAGAGATAAGTCAGTAAAGCCTTAGAGGCATTAAAATATGACCTTAAAAATCAAAACTGGGAAGAAGTTTATGTCAGTGATGTTAATGTAGCATATAACTCATTTATGAAAATATTGATGAAATCATACAATAAAAATTGTAAATTAATTGAAATTAGTAAGAAAAGAGTAAATAAACCATGGCTGACAAAGGGAATAAAAAATGCTTGTGCAAAGAAAAACTATTTATACAGGTGCTTTTTAAAATTGCAAACAAAGGAATCAGAACATAAATACAAAAAATATAAAAATAAACTATTAACAATAATTAGGAAACAAAAAAAAGATTATTACAGTGAAAAACTAAATAAGAGTAAAGATAATATGAGGGTAACATGGGGAATTATAAAAAGTGTGATTGATAGTGATGGAACGAAAGAAACTATTCCAAATTACTTTGTTAAGGAAAATAAAGAGATATATGATATAAAAGACGTTGCAAATGGGTTTAATGATTATTTTTCAAATGTAGGGTCAAGTCTGGTGGGAAATAAACCAATAATAGAAGATAAATTATGTACATTGGTAAATACGGTTAATAGTATTTTCCTGGACAATGTGGAAAAAGATGAAATAAGAAATATTGTAAAAAACTGTGTAAGCAAAAGATCAACTGACCATGAAGATTTAGACATGATGACTGTAAAAAGTATAATAGAAATTGTTATTGAACCATTTACTTATATTTGTAATCTGTCTCTGTCAACTGGGGTTTTTCCAGATGAAATGAAAATTGCTAAGGTAGTCCCATTATATAAAAATGGAGACAAACATAATTTTTCTAATTACAGGCCAGTATCATTGCTTCCACAGTTTTCTAAAATTATGGAAAAAGTTTTTGTAACAAGATTGGATAAATTTATTGAGAAACATCATATTTTAAATAATGCTCAGTATGGATTCAGAACAAAACATTTGACAGCTATGGCAATTATGGAACTAATAGAGAAAATATCAACAACAATAGATAATAAGGATTATTTTGTAAGTATTTTTATTGACCTGAAAAAGGCTTTTGATGTTATAGACCACTCAAGATTGCTCCACAAGTTACAACAATATGGAATAAGAGGTGTTGCACATCAGTGGGTAAAAAGCTACTTAGAAAATAGAAAACAGTTTGTTCAGATAAATAATACCAAATCAGAATTGTGTAACATTATTTATGGAGTACCACAAGGATCGGTACTTGGACCCAAACTGTTTATTTTGTATATCAATGATTTTGTGAATGTATCCAATGTGCTTGGCAGCATTTTATTTGCTGATGATACAACGCTGTTTTACTCTGGATCAGATATACAGGAAGTAGCACAAGTGATAAATACAGAGTTGGAAAAAGTTAAACATTGGTTTGATATAAACAGATTGTCACTAAATATTAATAAGACAAATTTCATATTGTTTAATGATAGAGCGAAAGAAAATAATGTCATTACAAATAGATGGAATGGATATACAAAGGGTAAAAGAAATGAAATTTTTAGGAGTCATGATTGATGAAGATCTTACATGGAAGTCACACATAAATTACATAAAAGGAAAAATAGCGAAAGCCATTGCTGTTTTGCATAAAGTAAAATATTCATTAAATAGTTATGGTTTATTAACATTGTACAATTCATTGATTGTCCCATATTTAACTTACTGTGTAGAAATCTGGGGATCAACATATACAACCTATATACAACCTTTATTTATTTTGCAGAAAAGAGCTTAAAAGTGATTAGTAACAGTGGTTTTAGAGATCCATCTAATCCATTGTTTATTAAGTATAGGGTACTTAAATTTCATGATTTAGTTGATTTGAAAATATTACAAACGATGTACCAAGTTAATAAAAATACTTTACCAACAAACATTCAAAATATGTTTGAAAAAAGAGTAAGTAGTTATAAATTGAAAGGAATAGAAGTCTTTAAAAAACCAAGATTTAGAACCAAAGTAAAGGAAAGGAGTATTGCAGTAAATGGTGTCAAATTATGGAACAATCTTAATAAAGAAATTAAAGAATTAAGGTCACTTAAATTATTTTAAAAACATATTAAATTAGATGTATTAAGTAAGTATGAAACTATGAAGTAAGTCAGTGGGCTGCAAGAAAGTAAAAAAAAAAAAAAGTAAACTGTTAATAATGTTTGGAGTGTCTTAAGTTTAAATATAACCTGTCAGTGATGTAATCTATTAATTAATGGTCATAATTATGAAATGGGTCAGTGGTATGTGACAAGTTAAAGAAATGCAATCTGTTAAATAATGTTGACTATGATGCTGTATATTGAAAGATTGTATTGTTAAAAGGGGCAGAAATCATAAGACTTGTTCTTCTTTCTGCTCCTTTTCATTCTGGTATTGTGGTGCTTTTGTTTTTTGCTTTTCTGTTTTTCTTTTAAATGAATGAAATAAATATTAAAAAGAAAAAAAAAAAGAGTTTATGCTTCCAAACGTGTGTTTTTGTTTGTTTGTCATCAGGATTAATCAAAAACCTTTGGACCAGCTTTAGTGTAGGACTGGGGCGCAGACTGAGAAAGAACCCATTAACCTTTGGTGTGGGTTTGTTTTTGCCTTGTTTATCTCTTAAAGCAATTACTTTAAAAAAAAAAGATTTTCCTAGAACTTAATGAGACGTGATGTCATGCAAACGGTGGAAGACAGCAGCCTCATCTATGTAATCTGCAGATATACCAGTGAAGAAAACTCCCACATCATAGGTGGCTATATTTACGTGTGTGTGTGTGTGTGTGTGTGTGTGTGTGTGTGTGTGTGTGTGTGTGTGTGTGTGTGTGTGTGTGTGTGTGTGTGTGTGTGTGTGTGTGTGTGTGTGTGTGTGTGTGTGTGTGTATATATATATATGTATATGTATGTGACCTTAGAAGTTAACAGACTTATGTTTACAGATCTGTGTACCTTATGTTCTGCTTCTGAACCAGTCACATTATACCCACTACAAAAATCTAGACTGCACCACTGATCAAAATGTTGCAAAACGGGTTGAGGTTACCAATTTCTTCACAACTTCACTCAGTTAAGTACTCCACTACTTACTGATAAAAAGCCGCAATAATAATCATATTTTTCTTTCTGTACGGCCTTATGGTACAAGAGAAGCAGCGGAGACTCAAATGTTTTTCTGCATGCAGTAGCTGCTGTACAATTACATAAAATGGCTCAGCGCAAACGCTACTTGGTAGGGTTCACGCTAAAAGTCATGAACAAAGCAGAAGAGAAGGGGAAGCACCACGCTTCTTGGATTTTCCTAGTCAATAGGAAGCGCATCTGGGAGTGGTGTAGCAACAAGGATAAGCTTGCAACCCTGGCCAAAACAGCAAAACAGCTGCCAGGTGAGGAAAGAAAATTGCGTTATCAGGACTTTGAAGAGGAGTTGATAAAATGGTTCCAAGAAAGGAGAACGGCAGGTGTCCGTGTGACAGGGAAGGGTCTGAAATATGAGCTGGTAATTGAAGTTTCTGGAACAACATAACATATTAAGCTGATGATGAAAGAACTGACAGATAACAAGGTGGACAAATTGCTGAAGTATGTCTTGAGAAGGTGTAAGATACGCATATATGATGCCAACATGATTTGGAATGTGGATGAAAACCCAATTTCACCACACACTGTAAACTCCATGGATCGCTTATGTTTTGTTGTGGAAATGAGGTAGAACTACTTCATTTACATGTCACTACATGCAATGTGCTGAAAAAACGCGGGGGGGCACATCTGATCTTTGATGCAGGTTTATGAAGCCCACCACAACATAATTTATTCCCCCTTCCCCTCCCACCATTTTTTAACTTACTTCAGTCTCTTATTTTGAAATAATCCTTTGATTCCCCTCACCCCACCATACAGCCAGCTGCAGTTAACCGGCAAACCTGTTTTATGTTTTAAAAAGATTATGTTTTGGGTTTGAGAACTGAAACTCAGCTTTTCTCCCTGTGATGTGGGACTGACTCATCGTGCTGTTGAAGAACTTCCAGATGGGCTGTGCGTCAGCATCACAGACTCACCCTCAGCAGAATGAACGGATCCTGCTCTTTCAGCTTGTCTTCGATCTCGTGCACAGCCCTCTGCAGGCGGGAGATCTCCACGCACAGCAGTGCTTTGTGCTCATCCAGGCGGATCAGCTCCCGCCGCTCCTCTGTCTTCAGCTTGACCTGCACTAGCTTCTCCTCCTGGTACAGGAACTGGTGCAGGTCACTGAACTGGGCCTCAATGCGCTGTTTCAGGTCAGCCGTGTGCTCCTGCAGTGTGATGACATCAACGTGATGCCACATGGGTGATTCATTAACTACGGGCACTACTGGCCTTGTAAATGTAATTTCCACCACACCATTGTCTTACAATATAAAGCGCCTTGGGGCAACTGTTTGTTGTGATTTGGCACTATATACATGTGCTCTGATGTCACTGTTTATCTCCATAGAAACTACCCAAATAATCTTTCATACAAACTGTTTAAAGGGACATTAGTGTTGTGGTGGAAATTACAGCAATAGTGTGGGACAACTAGAAAGTAAGTCCCTTCGGCTGCTCCCTTGTTTGCACTCGGGGTCGCCACAGCAAATCCAAGGTGGATCTGCATGTTGATTTGGCACATGTTTTACGCCGGATGCCCTTCCTGACGCAACTCCACATTACATGGAGAAATGTGGCAGGGGTGGGACTTGAACCCAGAACCTTCCGAACTGAAACCAAGGGCATTAACCACTTGGCCACCACCCCAACTACATTTTGTTTAAAAAAAATCACAACAGTTGTATGACATTGAATACCCCAATTATGTTTTGATTATTTTACTGATATTTTATTGAGATATTTTAAAACATTAGAAAAAACGTTTCTTTACCATTCATTTTTATCAGTGAAGATCAAAAGTCTGGGTGTGGGACAAGCACAAAACAGCAATATTTGCATATAATGATGCTGAAAAAAGGTGAAAAAGTCATCATAGACTACTAGAACAAATTTCTTAACACACTTTCATTGTAAAGATAACTATAAAAGTGTGAAATTTCCCCTTTTTTCTGTTTTTCATACAATATGATCAAAGGACATAATAAGTGCCCGTAGTCTAAGAATCACCCACATATACATTAGAGTATGACGTTCTACCTTCTGATTTAAGTGCACTGTAGAACATCCTTTTACCCCAAGAAACTTCTCGACTTTCTCAAAAACTGTTCAATGAAATTTCCAGAAATTTGGTGATGTTCCTTGCAGATTTGTCTGGTCAGGGAAGTTTGGACATATGGACTGAATCTCACTGTTCAGTAATGTCTGTAATTTTGCATAAAGATTGTTTGGGAGAAAGGGTCCCAAAAAGGAATGGGGGGGGGGATTTTTCACACTTTGATTCATCTCAGAAAATTTGTTTATATAATTTTTCTATAATTTGGTACAGACATTCTTTGGGTGACTGTCTGGCCAAGGTAAGTTGGACTTTCTGACTGAATCCCTGTGGGCCCCAGCTTCCCCCACCCCCAGCCCCCCGCTGAAGGAGGGTAAATAATTCCAGTGATTTACTTTTTCCCCACATTTGATCAAAATGGCTCTTTGTTTTTCCAAAGGAATTCAGCGTGTCTGGATCTTATTTTTTTATATTGCACACTATCACGTTATAGTATATAGTGATGTCATCATGACATCACATGTAAATTAACATATGGGAATCTGTTTGCTGATTCCTCTGCACTTGAGATCAACATTCTAGCTATCTTTGTTTTGAAGTTATGTCAGGATACGTAATCAGTGATCTTGGTTGACCTTGACCTTTGACCTTCATACTGATATGTTGATAGGAGCAATTCACATGTGTAATTTAAATCAAATCAGCCAAGTAGTTCCTGAGATATTTTCATAAAAAGTGTGTCATGGAGAGTCTTGGTCTCACTTTGAGCTTCTTGACCTCTTCCTCAGCTTCTCGATCACACTGCAGAGCCATGTTGAGCTCGGCCTTCAGAGAATCCATGGAGCTGTTCAGAGATGCCTGGAAAACACAGAGGCACAGCAGGTGTTATGTGTCTTACTCCAATCCCAATCTTACACGTGATTTCTTTAACTGTTCTTCAGGAGCAAAGTTTGATTTGTAAAAAGTTATGAATTGATGCAGATATAACTGTCACTTTAAATGGAAAGGAGCTGCTGTGTGTCACACCTCTCCCGCCTTCAGAGAGGAGGCCGTCTCTCTCTTATGGACCATGTGGGTGTAGTTGTCCCACAGAATACAAACCAGAGCAACTAGGAGTTCAAATGTGAATTTCTGTGACTTACGTCACACAAATCTAAAGCCAGCTGTTTTATTCCTGAATTGTTCATAGAACAGGGGAGCTTCAGCAGAAACAGAGATAGACATGTGGGACTTTGAGGATGTTTAATGTGAAACCAGGAGCATTATCTAATTCTCACTCACTCATCCTCAACTGCTTACTCCCATTAAGGGTCACAGGTCACTGCTGGAGCCTATCCCAGCAGTTATAGGGCATGATGTGGGGTACACTATGGACAGGACACCAGTCTGTTACAGGGTCACATATAGACAAACAAACACACACACACACCCGCGGTCAATTTAAAGTTTCCAGTCCACCTAAACTGCATGTGTTTGGATGTGAGAGGAAGCCACAGCATCTGTGGGAACCCACACTGTGACTGGAGAACCTATCTTTTGTGGCTGGGACGGCGGTGGGATTCGAACACCAGACTGCTTGAACTGAAGACCAAAACTCTACCAGGTCAGCCAAAGGGGAATTCCCCGCTAGCCAAGCTAGCAGGGACAGCTTTTCAATCTGGACTTCACCTTGCTACATATTTCCCCACCATTTTTGACTTTGTCCCAAACTCACAGGTGCAATTAAACATGTTCTGTGACTACCCACATCCTGCCGACGACACCACGTCCCTTTGGCTGACCTGGTAGAGTTTTGGTCTTCAGTTCGAGCAGTTTGTTGTTCGAATCCCACCACCGTCCCGGCCACAAAGATAGGTCCTCCAGTCACACACACAAACACGGGGAGAAGATGCAAACTCCACACAGAAAGACCACAGGTGGGAATCGATCCCATGACCCTCTTGCTGTGAAATAACAGTGCTAACCACTAAGCCACAGTGCTGTCCCACATTATCTAACTGTAAAAGTTAAAAACTGATTTTTCACAATGTGACCCCTTTAATAGGCAAAGTATAAAATACGTCTGATCTCACCCTGTACTTCTGCTCGGCATCCTGAACGCACGCCATGGTGTGATTTCTGTGCTCCTGGGAAAGGCCGCATACCAGACACACCAGCTCCTGGTCCTCCTCGCAGTAAAGCTTCAGCTCCTCCCTGTGCCGGCTGCACCGTGGGGCCAGAGCAGGGGCCCTCTCAGTCATGCCCGCATCCCCCAGGTGGGCCCCGGCCCCGCTCTCTTCCAGCCCCTGACAGTAGCTCTCCACTATGTTGGCAACAATGCGATTAGGCCTGTAGCTTTGTCCCGGATACACCTTCCTGCACTGAGGACAGGAGCCTGTGCCTCCCTGTCCTGGAGCCCGGGGTCTGGTCCAATAACCCTGGATGCACGTCTGACAGAAAGTGTGGTCGCAGGGCAGGGACACCGGCTGCTTAAACAGATCCAAGCAGATGGAACAGGTCAGGTCTCTGCTGATTCTGTGCGCTGAGCTTTTGGACACCTGTCCAGCCGAGGGAGGCTGTCGAAGCTTTTCCACGGCTGTTTGAACTGGGAATTCTCCTTCTTTTGCTTTCCAGTTTTTCTTGTCTGGCATTATTCCGTGATTTAACTTTTCCAGGTTCTGCAGATAAACTGTCTGGATTTTCTTCACTTCTTTCTGAGTCATTTCTTTAGCTGGAGTGTTTTTCTTTCAGCTGTACGTCTGTGTCCTTCCTCTCCTGCAGAGTGTGTCCACTTTGTTTTTCTCTCAGTCTTCCTGTGGACTTTGTGAAGAGGGAAAAATGGGGCGGTGCACATAGGCGGCCTCACATCCTCAGCAGATAGCTCAAGGATCACAGTAGCCCCCCCGACTTCCCTAAAGAATGACATCACGCCAACTCAGGAAACCGAGGCGGGACATGGATGTTCTAATTTTAGCCTGTTTGTTTTGTGAAAGTTGGATGGAATCTTGCAAGAAAGTCCCTCTTAAAATCTTTTCAGCTAATCTCCTGCAGTAGCTGCAAAAAATGTAAATCCACTTTATGACTTTGTGTGTGTATGTATGTGTGCGCACACAACTTTTTGTGTAAGAAGTAAGAACACATGCACTAATCAATCTGGGAGCAGTAAAAGCGTTCCTGCTCCTTTTTATGGTTTTGTTCTTAACCTGCTATGTAAACACTGTAGTTTTAAAGATATGGTACATTTGGAAACTATTCACAGCGCTTCACTTTTTCCACATTTTGTTATGTTACAGCCTTATAACAAAATGGATGAAATTCTTTTTTTCCCCTTAAAATTCTACACTCAGTACCCCATAATGACAATGTGAAGATTTTTTTATTATTACTTTTACACATTTATTAAAAATAATAAAATCACATTTGCCATGAAGCTCAAAATTGAGCTCAGGTGCATCCTGTTTCCACTGATTCCATCTTTGAGGTGGACATGATTTGGAAAGACACACACCTGTCTACATATAAAGTCCCACAGTTGACAGTGCATGTCGGAGCATAAACCAAGCATGAAGTCAAAGGAATTGTCTGTAGACCTCAGAGACAGGATTGTCTCAATGCACAAATCTGGGAAAGGTTACAGAAGCATTTCTGCTGCTTTGAAGGTCCCAGTGAGCACAGTGGCCTCCATCATCCATAAATGGAAGAAGTTCAGATCCACCAGAACTCTTCCTAGAGCTGACCGCCTGTCTAAACTTGAGCGATCAGGGGAGAAGGGCCTTAGTCAGGGAGGTGACCAAGAACCCGATGGTCACTCTGTCAGAGCTCCAACATTCCTGTGTTGAGAGAGGACAACCTTCCAGAAGGACAACCATCTCTGCACATGGCAGCCCACCTGGAGTTTGCCAGAGGAGGGCTGTCAATCAAACCTCGCTCTTCAGCTAGTACTGACCCTGGTTCCCTCCCCCATAGTGCCAAAACCCTTTCCCAAGTTTCAAGCATGAGTGCAGAAATCCACCATGCACAAGCAGAAATCAACATCGAGAGAGCGGGGGGCACGCTGGTCACATATTCCTCCTCGCTTGCAGCAACTTTTTCCTCACTCGAGGAGCAGTTTCCACAGAGTGCATGCACACGCAGTTAATATCTATGCATGTGAAATAATATAATACGCCTGAATGCATATTTTACACAAGACTCATTTTGGCACCGATCTGATGCCATAGAAATGGGCAAATATACATGTGATTTCTTAGTTTTTTTTATTTTGAATAAATTTGCAAAAATTTAAAAAAAAATTCATGTTGTCATTATGGGGTGTTGTGAGTGGAATTTTGAGAGGAAAAAAATTAATTTACTCCATTTTGGAATAATGCTGTAACATAACCAAATGTGGAAAAAGTGAAGCGCCGTGACGACTTTCCGGATCCACTTTAAAAAGATCATCAAGAGAGTTTACAGAAGGAATTCTACTGCTGACTGCAAACACTGCAGGTATCCTGTCAGAGCTTTCCCCCCCCCCCCCCCCCCCCCCCCCACAACTACCTTCCTCTACATCTGGTTATTGTTGTGAACATTTAAGACATGACCCCTGAAGGCTGAATCAATGCACACTAAATGTTGGTGTGCTTACAATGCCTTCACAAATATTCATAGACATCACTTCAGAAAATGAGTATTCACACGTATCACTGGTGCAATATAAACAGCATATTACAGGAAGTGATCATCAGTTTGATAACAGGGAAAAGTCTGCACTCACCATATGCTGTCCTGTCACATGAACTGAAAAAATGTAACTATTTCAAATTTAGATTTACATGTGAAAATGAGGTACATGAGTTTGGATTTGTGGTGGGTCCAACAAGTTTGAGTTGCAGGTTTCTTTATCTTTTATACAACATATCAGCAGTTATTACCCTGCATGTTGGCGAAGTGGCGATAGTAGGGTATTGTTTTCACTGGCGTGTGTGTCTGAGGAGGGGGGGCAGTCAAGATCACTGAAAAACTGCTGGACTGATTTATTTCAAACTTGGTGTGGATATTATTTGGATAGATATCTAGAGGTGATTAGATTTGGGAGTAGTTTGGTCAAAGGTCAAGAAAAGTGTGGTCTGAAAAATCATACATCGTACATCTCAACAATGAAGAAGCCTAGATGGATGATCTAAAGCAAATATTGATCAGAAAAATATTTGTGATTGTTTTTTTTTTTTAATCTGTATCATCCCCTTCAGTAAGAGAAGTTCCACACACACACACACACCAATTTTCCGTACCTATATTTAGGTCGTAGTGCTGGGCCACACTTGATGGTTGCATGTTGACCTCTTGGAACTGATCCATCAATAAGTTAATTTTTGAGCTTATCTTATTGCAAATGTTGTTGTCAGTCATTGATGATGTTCCTCTGTGTTCAAAGTAACAGCTCCAGTTCTTGAAATTGAGCTGAACTTGTTGTGTGTTGGGGGGTTTGGCTGGATGTTTTTGTGTTTTCTTTTCTTTGCTCTCCAGGTGGTATGCAAACTGGTTTTTGTCTGTGGAGAAGGTGCTGGCAGAAGAGTCCTTCACCCTCATCAGCATTATTAGCTGCACCTGTGGAGGATGTTCACGTGCAGGCCTACTGACTCGCAGCACCTGTGGATGATGCTCACGTGTAAACTTAAAGACTTTCAGCTGAAGCAGATAATGAGATGGCGTTCTGCATTTAAGCCATGAGTGGTTCAAGCAGAATTGCCGGGACCTCGACCTTGTGATGTTCGTTTGTGAGATGCTGAGGACCGCGCCAGGGTTTGACACATCGTGCCTGTGAAGGAGGACGGGTGAGGGACACATGCTGTAGCACACATCAGAGATGATTATTGTCTGAATGATCGTTAATAGTAATTTGGCATTTTGTTACACAGTATATTTGAACATTGATGACAGTTGTGCAGTTTGCTTCTCACTGCCGTGGCGTACGGACTGATGATCCTCCACCTGTTGTGAGAAGCTGCTCATTTACATAAAGCTTAAATTCAGACCTGAATGTGTTGCTGATAGTGTGTGCCTCTGAAAGATATTTGCTGTAGCTCTGTTGACTTACCTCACCTTTTCCGTCCTTCACAGAGTCAGTTTGTCGTGTCCACCTGGGGGGTGTTTGGTGGTGAATCTGAGTCCAGAAACGCTGAGGCTTCAATCCTTTTGGGTGCTGGAGAGCACGCCGTCCTTCACTCCGCCAGACAAACCAAACATTTATGTTGTACACTAATTATTGCACTGGAGGGGAAATAAAATCGTTTTGTTTGTGGAACCGCTTTCTGGTTATTTAGCGCTGGGTTCGGTCAGACGTTGGTCCGCTCCTCAACCTGCGTCTGCACATAACAGAACTTTACTCCAGCAGTAAAATTCCTTCCACCACTGATATCAGTGTTTGATTGATTTGTTAAAAAGACACACCAAATATCAACTAATAACACTGAGCTTGATAATGGAACAAATATCTTGGTCATTTTCGGAACTGATGCACCCTGGGATATATGTCACATTATGAAAACGGCCATTGAGGAAAAATGTTGTGAAATGTAAATAAATAGTAAACTTTAAAAGTAATATACATATTCCAATGTTTATTGTTATTCACACATATGGTTCCCTTTGCAGATTACAGTGAAGGTGAATGTGCCTCTGCAACATATTAAGAACAACAGCAACATCTAGTGTCCAATGTCTGGGTGCATTTTGGGAACTGGTGCACCCTGGGATGTCGTATTATGAAAAAACTCACTGAGGCAAAATGTCATTTGCACATAAGTAACAAATTTATTATTGTTATTGGGCAGTGTGGTGGCCAAGCAGTTAGTGTGTGTTTACAGGACAGAAGGTCTCTGCTTCAACTCCACTTCAATCCATTATTCATGTTTGTAAGATTGTCAAGAAGGGTATTGGTGTAAAACTTGTGCCAAATCCACATCAGATCTACTGTGGTGACCTGATGAGTTTTTACATTTATTCATATTTTCTTGTCCAAAGTAAAATACACCAAGTGGAATTGGTTTGAAATGTAAAATAAATGTGATTTTGTGTATTCTGCACAAGTGATGGGAAATCTACAGAGTAACTATCAGGGCTGAAGTACAGTGGTGCATAGTGGGTAATGTTGTAGAGATTCAGAGTGCGTGGGTAAGAACAGAAGGAGACAGAAATCAAATGTGACAGCAGCTGCAGCAGGTTGCATTCAGGCAGCTGTGATTTAGTGTGTCTAAGAAAATGGAAATACCGTATTTAACAATGTGAATTCTGTCCAGTACTGGTGCTGATTGTGGTACTGGAGCTCAGCCTGCATCAAGTCCCGCAGGCTCAGCTAAAGTTCTTGATCCTATTTGTGGAGCTCTGCTCCACTACATGCTGTCCTTCTGCTGATCTCTGACAGCTGTTGATCACTCAGCAGAATAAATGTGGACTATTAGGTGTGCGGAGAGCAAGACAGAGACCCACTAGATGAGGAAAATAGCTTTTCCAAGAAAGACAAGTAGCTCTGTCCCAAAATCACAAGCACTCTGATAATTATGCAAGACTTGCAGTGTGCCTCAGTGATCAGAAATTTGAATTTGACCTGTGTGGAATTTTCATGCTGCCTTCCTGTGTACACTCCAGCTTCTTCCCTCAGTCCAAAGATGTGCATGTTAAAGTTACAGATTTAGTATCACCTAGTGGTGAGGTTGAATATTGCATTATGCTATTGCCATTCAGGAATTGGTTTAACAAAACCCCACATGGACAAACTTGAACAAACCCTGCATGATATCACCCAGAATAGCCGATGTGGAGTGTTGAACTGGACCTTTTACAACAGTATCACACAACTGTAAACCAAAAACATCAACATGAAATTGTTTAACAATTTACCTCGGTCACACCCCGCACGTCTGTTGGTCAGAGAGGGAAAGATGACAGGACTCAGTCCAGTTTTCAAACTGACCTCGCCTTTAATACAGAGAATGAGCCAAAGTAGCAATAACAGAGAGTCTCTGGGTTCACGCTTGGTTTGCCCTAGCAATCAGGAGCTCAAAATTTGCTGCTGTAGGTGTTGCCATGTTGACGGGGGACTTTGGGTGACACAGTGCCAGACCTGGACAGGACGAATCACACCTGAAACCCCTCTGGTCTTTGAGTTACTGACAAGCTAAGCTAACAGGCTAACGCTGGTTTCGGTGTTTACATCCGCCAAGGATGTAATAAAATCATCTGTTTATTTATTTGTCTGTCTGTTAGCAGGATTACGTCAAAACTACTGCATGGATTTTGACAAATTTTTCACCACAGATTGATATTAGTCCATGGAAGTCTCCAATAAATTTTGGAGGTGATCCCGTGTCGCCAACCGAACAGTCCCCCCTAAAAATCGGTCCACCCTGCCTTCACTGTGTGTGCGTCAGCCGCGGTTCACCACTTATCACCTCATTTCTGCTTAAAACTTCACTCCAGTTGGAACCAGCCTCAAGTGGTCAGTTCAGGAACTGCAACCTTGTCTAATTCTGGGTAGGCCTCATTTGAGACTATCAAAGCTTACCATTTGTCTCAAACTTATTAACCAAAACTGCAACTAGTAGACAGTGCATCAGTAGCTAACTACTGACTTATCTTCTTTTTTTTTCCTTTAGCCTTCCAGTCGTGTTAAAAAAAAATTGAAAGCAGCATATGTATGTCGCTTTTGGGCTACTCTACCAACATGGCGGTGTGACATGGTAGGCTCATGAGGAGGAGGTCTGCTCCCATGCAGATATGAAGGTCTCATTCTAAACTATGAAAACACATCGATTTCTTGTTACAGGTCATTTATACACGAATGAACAGACGGTTATGAATTACAATCCAGTTCTATTAATAAACGCCCATAAATCCTACATACTGTAGCTTTAAATGTGTCCCTTTTTCACTTTTAACCCTCTTTAGTGAGGTTGTAGTGGAAAATAGGTTTTAGCACTGCGTGTAATTAACCTCTAACCTTCCTTAGTCACTCTTTAAAATGACAATGACAGCACATCGCGCAGGAGGACATTCACATATCAAACCCAGGGGACAGATTAGGACTGCTGCATTAATTAAAATGTAGAAATACTTTGGCCTTATAATTCCTATAAGACTTACAGATCGGGGAATTTTTAAGTGGGGTGCAAAAAGTGGGGTGAAAAAGTGGTTGCTACATCTTTGACAGCACAGCAGCATGTTTGATGTGTCCGACAGGCTGGACCATCACAAAAATAAGAGGCATCAAACAAAGACATTGAACCTGTCTTCCAGCAGCTGGGAAAAAACCCTCTATTTTCAGTGACAGTAGTCCAAAGGCGGTAGATGTGAATCACACAGGAGGTGGAGGTCCACAAATATTTGCATATTCACACACACGCACGCACCTTTATTTCAGTGGGATTCACAAAAGCATTGCATTACCCATTTAGGAATTACAGCCATTTTCATGCATAATCCTTCCATTTATATTTATATTTTATTTACCCTGTAGGACCCACTGTTGCAGAATTCCAACAATTTTTCTTATCCCAAAAAACCTATAAATTGCATTTATTTATTTTTTGGTTCAGCCACATTAAGATACTCATTGGGTCCTATTGTCCAATCTCACAATGCTATTGGGTCATATGTTTGTATATAAGGCCTGCCCTTAGGTCAAGAAATCGCACAACCTCCAGATTTTTTATTGGGCATCATCCCTTCAATTTACTGGACTGGATTTATCTGATTGACATAAGTAAAATGCTTTAAATATTTTTGTGTGCGTGTGTTCATTACAGTGTCTAGAACATGTACATAGTTATTGTGGAGAATGTGCCCTACATTTTATCTGGAGCTTGTTTTGCAATTGTTGCAATATTATGTTGGGTGAATGTGGTAGTTCCAGCAACCCTGTTTTTGAGAGGAAAGTCTTGAAGAACGTCAATTAAAATGTTTCCAATATGACTTTAAACTACACATGATTTGCACACCTACCCAACTGCAACCTTGAAGATGAGAAGAGATTGAAGAAGAAGGGTAGAGGAGGCTTTGACTACAGAGTGGAAGGGAAACACATCTGTGCTGTCAAATGGAATGACAACAGGGTAATCACACTTGTGTCATCCTATCATCCTCACTCATTCTGGTAAGAATCTATATCACAAACATGGCAAATAGTATACTATTTGCCATGTTTGTGATATCTTTGACTTGCATCTTCATGCGTTTTTGACATGTACATGAATTAATTATGTTGTGTGTGTGTGTGTGTGTGTGTGTGTGTGTGTGTGTGTGTGTGTGTGTGTGTGTGTGTGTGTGTGTGTGTGTGTGTGTGTGCGTTTGACAGTCCTGTTTATGGGGTTGTATTTACGTGGTCAATTAGAAAAGAAACCAACATTTTTATTTTTTTCAAAAACTATATGGATTTGAATCACGTGCGATTACATCAGACAAGCTTGAACCCTCGTGGGCATGCGTGAGTTTTTTCACGCCTGTCGGTTGTGTCATTCGCCTGTGGGCAGGCTTTGAGTGAGGAGTGGTCCACCCTCCCGTCTATTTTTTCATTGTTTAGGAATGGCTCAGAGACTGCCGCTTTGCTTGATCAAAATTTTTTCAGAAACTGTAAGGCACATCCGAGTGGACACCATTCGAGAAATTCAGCTGGTTTTCGGTGAAAATTTTAAGGGCTGATGAGAGATTATGGAGTGTTACTGTTGCTTTAAGGACAACCCACGGAGCCGGAGGGCGCGCCACGCTCCGAGCCGCCATCGTCAGCCTGTTTTGAGCTGAAAACTTCCAAATTTAAGCCTCTGTTGACCCAAGACATCGTGAGAGAACAGAGAAGTTTCAGAAGAGGTTGGGATCAGCAGTTTATCCGGACATTCCACTGTTAAAGGAGATTTTGTAATAAAAGACGTGCGGACGGATTTGCGCGTCGGCAGGCAGCCGCTCATGGCCCAGCGCCACAGAGAAACACCGCCATGTTGATAACCATTCGTAAAATTCAGGCAGCTTTCGATGGTTTTCAGTCGAGTGAATATCCGAGAAATTGTTTAACAGCTGGGCATGTTCAAACTTGTCCCGTAACGCTTCCAACGGAGGTATTTCTCTGTGGTGCACTTAAAGTGAAACTGGTTTATCAGAAGCCGACAGTGTAATCTGATGTGGCCGCGTCCGAATCAATACTAAAAGTTATCGGTTATCTGCAATAAAGATAAATTTTTTAGCAGTTTATCGGTTTAGCGTCATAAAAGATAACTTTTCAGTTATCGGATTAATGGTTATCGAAGCTAACTTTTTGGTTAGCTTTGCCCACCACTGGTTTTTAAATACCCTGAGATTAGTGCTGCAGTTAGCTTTTTGTGTTGGTTTTCCCTGGTGTACTCTGTGACTGGATTCCTTTGGCAAGTTTTGGTTTGGACTCTTTTCTCTCATTTCTTCATATCACTTGTTTGGACCGTTTGTCATTTCATGGAACATTAAATTACCTTTAATGCATTTTACCATCTGCCTCATTGCTGCCTGCATTTTGAGTTCTATTTTTCCTTTGCAAAATGACAGATTATTAATATAGATTCTGTCCTTTTCAAAGCAGGTGGACACAACATGTGAAACTCCAAAGAGAGGACAACCATATTCAGGCAAATGGAGCCCAATCGCAGCAGGGAGTCATTTGAATGCTGGGAAGAGACCATCCTCAGGTGATGGGAGTCCCAATGGTCCCTTTTCCATGAACTCATGTACACACCTCCCAGTGGATCTGCGCAAGGATCTAACTGGACATTTCACAATGAAGGTGAAGAGATGTTGCAGTAAAAGTTATAACTGTCAGATTTTGAATCTTTGTCTGGTTTTCTGTTTGATTATTTAGTCTGTTTTGTTTTGTTTTTTTGTGTGTGTGTGTGTGTTCTTTCTCTTGCTGGGTTTTTCTGCTTGGGTCTGTCTGTCTCTATCTCTCTTGTTTGTCTCTTGGTGATGGGTGTTTCCCTCTCTCTGGCCATGCCCTTATTCTGGAACTTTCCATGCCCATCTGTTCCTGATTTGTTGATTATCACATGGGGTTATATAAGCTCACTGGCTGTGTTAGTTCCTCGCCAATTTGTTGTGCCTTGTGTCTTCATTCCAATGCTGTACCTGCGTTCCATAGTCCTGCCTGCCTCTTTGTGTGTATCTGACCTCCAGCCTGTTGCTTTGACCACACCTTTTTGCCTGATGTTTTTTGTACTGCTGCTTTTTCTGGAGTGCCTACTCGTGTACCCTGCTATCCAATGCAATGAAGCCTTCTAAAAACCAGAGCTGTTTGTTTGAGCCGTGCATTTGTGTCCAGCAATTCCTGACCATCCACCCCATCAACAACATTTCTGTAAAAACTTAAAAAACATAAAATTTTTTGTAAACACTTCATTTTCAGGGCCTCCTACAACAACATCTGAATGGTTTAAAAAAAAATCTGTGTTTTTCTATATTTGGGTTTTACAGGGGTAAGTACAAGGATGTTTGTTGAAGAAGGTCATGGGTTCAATACCCACTTTCCGGGTGCTCCGGCTTCCTGCCACATCCAAAAGACATGCATGTTAGGTGAATTGGAAACTTCAAATTTACTCTAGATGGGCAGCCAGGTGTGAATGTTTGTCTGTCTATGTGTTGCCCTGTGAAAGACTGACCTCCTGTCCAGAGTTTACCCCGCCTCATGCCCCATGACTGCTGGAATAGGTTCCAGTCTCCCCACCACCACCCCATGACCCACAGTTGGAGTAAGCAGGTATAGAAAATGGATGCATGGATGGATTTTTGTTGACAAATGATCACTTACAGCCTGTTTTCTTTTGACACATGAGGGGATGGATACATGAACATTTCCAAGTCACTTGAATATGTCTTGGACTTCATTCACATCAGTCATTAAGAAATACAAACAGTATGGTAAATGCAACTGGAGTAGGCAGTTCTCAAAAACGGATTGACCATGCAGGTGAGGGAAGCCACCAAGACACCCATGATCATTCTGGAGTAGTTATAGGCTTTTGTGGTTGTAGAAACTCTGCACAATGCAGCTTTTGTCTGCTGGATCACCAGTTATACAGCTTCATGGTAGAGCGCAACAGAGAAGAATCATTGGTGTCTTGGTGACTTCCCTCATGAGTCTTCTTGCACAGTCACTTAGTTTATGAGAAATGTAAGGTAATGTAAGTTCTACCAGGAAGACTCAAATATCAAGATTTCATTCAGATTTGCTTAGTCAACAACAGCTGCATCTCTAACAGGAAGCAACTCGTCTTCATTTAGTCACAGCTTCACAATCAATAGGAAACATACACGTTGTATAAAAATGTCAGTTCTGATTCACCTCTTTGCTACTTGGAGTTGTTGGCAAAGACTCTGCTTCCTCCACCCCCCACTGCCACCAGTAGGTCCCTGTCTGCTGGGACAGGCTCCGTCCTTGCCTTCTTCCGATGGCAGGATTCTAGATCATTGTACCCCTTTGCCATTGTGATTGTGGCCACAAACATATCAATATGGAATATGTTTTTAACTGCTTCTAGTTTTGTAAGTCTTAACAGTAGAACTGCTGACTCCATAAAGATTTACCATGCACTTCCATCAGAAAGATTAAATTTCAGCTGGTGTTTGTTAGAAGGCACAAGAGACTTCAGCTTAGATTTGGTTGATATTCATGTCTGAAAATCCTTCTTACTTATTCAGTGAGGCATGCCTGTGTGTATCCTCAAGCACCACCACCTCAAAAGACTTGTTAAGCCTTTGTACAAAGAAGGGCATCTGCCTATAAACTGCTGGGGGATAAAATCAACCCAAATAAAGTGAAATATTGTATATTTTTATGTTTCTGTTACTTATAAATCTGGCTGTGACCTGATTTCACCCCAAAATATCATTTAACAGTGTTGACGAACACTTTTGAAGCTGTCATGATGGCAGTTTTAATTTTACATTTGACGTCTGCATTTTTCATGCCTCTCAGCACACAAAAGGATGAGTAGTGGTGGATATTTGTGGCACAGCTGCAGACAAATATATGCACACAAGCTCAAATGCACCCATGCATGTGAGTCTTTATAACAAATTCAGAGGAGAGAAAAAAATGCAACATTTATGAGGAAAGGGGAAAAATAAAAGAAATGTCCTCTTCCGGTGAACACACATCCTCAATTAAGGCCTGCTGTGATGCGTTAAGCATCGAGAAACTAGAAGCTCTCTGGAAGTCAGGACGCTAAAAATAACTTCAGTGGCTGCAGGAGTGAGACAGACCTGTAGGGAGACAAGAAGCACAAGGACAGACAGTACAAAAGTATTGAGTTTCTCTGCTCTTATCAAGACAATAACTGATACAAATTAAGTTTTCAGTGGATATCTTCAAGGACACCCAGTAAAAATGTACATTTTGAAAGCAGAGACTACATCTATCACATTTTTCTGGCCTGTCACGACCAGCAAAAACATTCCTACAGTGGCTTGCACAGCTAACCTAAAGGTTAGCGTTGATAACTTCTAATCCACTAACTGAAAAGTTAACAGTGATACCGATAAATTGAAGAACTGCGAAAACATTTAGCAAAAGCAGCTGCTGAAAAGTTAAGTGTTAATGTAAAACTGATAAAACATTCAGCACAAGCAATTGTAAACCGAAAGTTAACTGCGATCATGCTAATCCGCTAAACTGTTTAAAAAAAAAAACTAATTAGCAGAAGCTGCTGATGAATGTTTACTTTTAGAATATGAATTTCACTTTCGCTGCATTTTTGGCTCTGAAATCATGATAAACAGACAAAAACTATTTTGAAATGTAATCAAAAATGTGGATGTTACCAAAAAGGTTTAGCATGCCAAGATCAATACAACAAACAGCTTGGGACTCTGGTGAGGGCAGTCGCATCTCCTCCTCTCTCCTCTATCTCTGCTCCAACCTTCAAAGTCCCGAATTCTTCAAACTATATTGGATTAACCATGGAATTGATCAGCTGGTCTCTGAACGCTGTTGACACCATCTTTTCTACAAGAAGTTCAGGGCCGGGGGACCCTGCGTGCCCAGATGGAACCTACCCTGCGGGCTATATTCTCGAAGCCTAGGAGACGTGGCGAGTCACATGCTTTGCGCCATTCTCTGTGGAGGACGTCAAGGATTTATTTATATTTGGTTTCATAGTAGGAGGGATGGTACTTATTGGCTTATGTGCTGCCCTGACCTATCAGAAAATTTACAAGATGGCTGCCACCAAAACCATGACCCCTCACTTGTCCGTTATGATTGATGAGTTGGGCAAGGCGATGCATTCTCAGACTGCATTAACCCTTCCCTTGAACTCAGATGCAAATTGGTTAACATCTCAGAGCAAATGCGCACCTTGCAGTGGACGACTTCAGAGACTGGGGAATATTCATAATTGGGATCTGGATTGTTCATGTGAGACTGTAAAAGTGTTTTTTACTGCTCAACCACAAACACGGCAGGCTTATCAGCCTCTGAAGGACAAAATGCCCCGTTGTTTTCCTCCAGAAGAATCTCTATGGCCTTGGTGAACATTCGGCTGCCTCCTTATCTTCTCTAACTCCAATACACAAGGACAGAAACTGATTCACACATGGACAAGGACTGAAAGCATGCTCCACCTCCCCTCCTGCCCCCATCACACACCCCATACCAGCCACTGCTCACGCCACCCCTTTTCTCCTCCGGGGGCTGCGCAGTTTTAGCTGCAGCACGTCCCCGTTCCTCCCAAGCTAGAGGCAGCGTGACTCATGATGCTGCGGCTACCACACACTCACGTTGCCTTAATTCAGAAAACGGACTGTTTCAAGTTTAGTGCACATAAACAATGTCAAATGTATATGTGTTGTCTTAATTCTGATGTGTGTTATTATTACGGTAAACAAGTAATAATTGTGAATTAATTGCTGTGCCTTGTCTGTGGCAATTTGAGTGTGGACATAATCTTGTTATTGCACTTGTAATGACAATGACAATAAATCTCATCCATCCAAATCCAATCAGTTTTAAGATGATAAAACATACCGCAACAACTAACTGAAAAGCTAACAGTGATACGAATCAAGTGATGAACTGCTAAAACATTTAGCAAAAGCAACCAATAACAACCAAAATGTTAACTGTGATGATGTTAAACAGCTGAACCGCAAAAGTATTTAGCAAAAGCTGCCAATAACCGTTAACTTTTGTTATATGAGTTTAACTTTAGCTTTGCTTTTGGGTTTGAAATCCAGAAAAATGGACACAAAATATTTTGAAATGTAATCAAAAACATGTATGTTCCCAAGAAGGTTTAGCATGCCTTGATCAGATGAAAAAGTGGTTTCCATTTAACATGGTTTACTCACAGTACAAAAAGTATTAAGAAATAAAAATACACATAGAAAATGATTTTAATAATTAATACATTTATTCTAGCTTGACACCCTGCTTCTCCATCTCATTGATGTGGAGCTAGTCGCCTTTGGGTGACATGTTGATTTTGCTTATTGGATTGGTGTACAAGCTCCAACAGGAACACACGTGTGAATTTATGCTTTACAGACATTTTTGACCATCTAATTCATTTTTAAGTTAGCTGACTTAACGTTATCAAAAAGCTAATCTGCTCATGAAAAAGGTAACTTGACTAATTAGCTGTTAGATGATTGGCTGAATTGTGCCCATCCATCCATCCATCTTCTTCACTTCATCCAGGGTCGGGTCGCGGGGCAGCAGCTCAAGCAAAGCCGCCCAGACCTCCCGATCCACACACACCTCCCCCAGCAACTCCGAGGGAACCCCGAGACATTCCCAAGCCAGCTGAGAGACATAGTCCCTCCAGCGTGTCCTGGGTCTTCCCTGGGGCCTCCTCCCGATGGGACGTGCCCGGAACACTTCTCCAGCGAGGCGTCCAGGGGGCATCCAGAAAAGATGTCCGAGCCACCTCAGCTGGCTCCTTTCGACATGGAGGAGTAGCGGCTCAACTCCGAGCTCCTTCCAAGTGACCGAGCTCCTCACCCTCTCTCCAAGGGAGTGCCCAGCCACCCTGTGGAGGAAACTCATCTCGGGCGCTTGTACTCGCGATCTTGTTCTTTTGGTCATGAGCCAAATCTCATGACCATAGGTGAGGGTCAGAACGTAGATCGATCGGTAAATTGAGAGCTTTGCCCCTACTCAGCTCTCTCTTCACCACGACGGTCCGATCACTGCAAATGCTGCACCGATCCTTCTGTTGATCTCACGCTTCATCTGTCCCTCACTCATGAACAAGACCCCGAGATACTTAAACTCCTCCACTTGAGGCAAGGACACCCCACCGACCTGAAGAGGGCAAGGCACCTTTTTCCGGTTGAGAACCATGGCCTCGGATTTGGAGGTGCTGATTTTCATCCCAGACGCTTCACACTTGGCTGCAAACCGCCCCAATGCACGCTGAAGGTCCTGATTTGAGGAAACCAACAGAACCACATCGTCCGCAAACAGCAGAGATGAGATTCTGTGGTTCCCAAACCGGACCCCCTCTACACCCTGGCTGCGCCTAGAAATTCTGTCCATAAAAGTAATGAACAGAACCGGAGACAAAGGACAGCCCTGGCAGAGGCCAACGTGCACTGGAAACAGGTTTGACTTACTAACGGCATTGCGAACCAAGCTCCTGCTGCGGTCGTACAGGGACCGGATAGCCCTTAGCAAAGGACCCTGGACCCCGTACTCCCGGAGCACCCCCCACAGGGTGCCTCGAGGGACACGGTCGAACACCTTCTCCAGATCCACAAAGCACATGTGGAATGGTTGGGCGAACTCCCATGAACCCTCAAGCACCCAATGGAGGGTGTAGAGCTGGCCCAGTGTGCCGCAACCAGGACGAAAACCACACTGCTCCTCCTGAATACGAGGTTCGACTATCGGTCGAATTCTCCTCTCCAGTTCTCTGGAATAGACCTTACCGGGGAGGCTGAGGAGTGTGATCCCCCTGTAGTTGTAACACACTCTCCGGTCCCCCTTCTTAAACAGAGGGACCACCACCCTGGTCTGCCAATCCAGAGGCACTGCCCCCGACCGCCACGCAATGTTGCAGAGGCGTGTCAACCAAGACAGTCCCACAACATCCAGAGACTTAAGGTACTCAGGACTAGGGATGGGTATTGATAAGATTTTATCGATATCGATGCCATTATCTATCTGATTCCTTATTGATTCCCTTATCAATCAATCAATCAATCAATTTTTTTTTTATATAGCGCCAAATCACAACAAACAGTTGCCCCAAGGCGCTTTATATTGTAAGGCAAGGCCATACAATAATGATGTAAAACCCCAACGGTCAAAACGACCCCCTGTGAGCAAGCACTTGGCTACAGTGGGAAGGAAAAACTCCCTTTTAACAGGAAGAAACCTCCAGCAGAACCAGGCTCAGGGAGGGGCAGTCTTCTGCTGGGACTGGTTGGGGCTTATCGATACCTCTTGTGAATTTTGTACTAAAAGTAGGCTTTACAGGTTTTCTATGTATTTCATTGAGTCTTATAGTAAATAAATTTGAAATTGGTCACTGTATCCTTGATCTCTGGACATAAATAAAAATAAACAAAATGGTGTTTCACTTTGAAGTTATTAATTCCGACTGGACTCTATCGTTCTAACTTGACTCGGCAGAGAGCTGCGCAGCGTTTGGAGCTGTGTGAACAGAACGGAGGATGATTCTTGTTTCTTTCTTGCAACAAGACAGGAGTCCCAGTTAGTAACTTTAATCCGCACAAAAGTGACTCACGATTGACATATTCAGGGATGAAAGTGGTGAAAAACAAAAAAAGCTGAAACCCAAAATTACCCCCCAACACCACCTGCATGAAAATGTTTGAATTCTAGAAGCTTTGAAATGCAATCTGGGACTATTCCAGACAATAGACTGCAGTGAGTGCAGCATCCATTTAGTGAGAAAAAACCCAACTTTCCTTATTCACATTCATTCCAGTAGTATTCTGCTCTTACTAGCATGCAGCAGTTTTCTAGCTTGGCAGATAGTTCTGGAGGAAATCACTGAAGAAATGAACACATTGAAAATATGGTTTGACCGAAAAAAAAAAAAAAATTAAGTCATTAAACTTAAATAAGACAGGGATGGAGTGGAGGTGTAAGAGTCACTAAGTGTTCACAGGAAACACATTTATTTCTGTATGTATGTATGTATGTATGTATTTATTTATGTATGTTCATTGTTAGTTGGTTTTATATTTTCTGTTGTATATAATAACTAATCATTAGATTATTAATATATAAACAAAAATACATTTTAAAAAAATTACAATTTGTAATACATTTGACTCTTTTACAACAACGCTTATTATACAGAAAACAAATGCACCCGAACGTGATGACAGCTGAAACTGCTTAATGCTAACTTTAACATTGAAAATGCCATAGACATGCTAACACGTTAGCATTGCTCCCGTTTTTAAGTTATAAAATACATCTATCAACTTTTTCAGAAGACCATAATAGGTTGGTTTAACATAAAAAGGTAAATAATACTCACAGACATATGCTCTTTAGGGTTTTAGCGGGTGAAAATTAAGATACAGCGAAAGGAAAAAAATGAATAAATGATGCAATAGATCGAAGCACTGCTTCAATCTGCGAACCACTGCTTCGATAGGTTCAAAGCAAAGCCGCGTTGCAGAAAAGTTGATTACAGACCCGCTGCAGGTCTGTAATCAATGTAGAGAAATGATCATTTTCCTGACAAACACCCCCAAAACCAACGGCCACTCTAAAGGACCGATAACGGAATCGTTAAGCAAAAAGCTTATTGATGTCGGTGGATCGAATCATTTCTTAACGATACCCGAAAGGAACCGGTTCTCGATACCCATCCCTACTCAGGATGGATTTCATCCACCCCAGGAGCCTTGCCACCAAGGAGCTTTCTGACCACCTCTGTGACTTCAGCCTGGGTGACGGATGAGTCTCCCCCTGAGTCCCCAGTCTCTGCTTCCTCTTCGGAAGACATGATGATGGGATTGAGGAGATCCTCAAAGTATTCCTTTCACCGCCTGACAACATCCCCAGTCAGGGTCGACAGCTCCCCACCCGCACTATAGATAGTGTTGGCGGAGAGCTGCTTCTGCCTCCTGAGGCGTCGGACAGTTTGCCAGAATTTCTTCGAGGCCAACCGATAGTCCTCCTCCATGGCCTCCCCGAACTCCTCCCAGACCCGAGTTTTTGCCTCTGCGACCGCACAGGCTGCAGCACGCTTGGCCTACCTGTCAGCTGCCTCCAGGGTCCCACTTACCAACAAAGACAAGTAGGACTCCTTCTTCAGCTTGATGGCATCCCTTACTTCCGGTGTCCACCACCGGGTTTGGGGATTGCCACCGTGACAGGCACCAGAGACCTTGCGACCACAGCTACTAGCGGCTGCATCGACAATGGAGGTGGAGAACATGGTCCACTCGGACTCCATGTCTCCAACCTCCCCCGGGATCTGGGAGAAGCTCTCCTGGAGGTGGGAGTTGAAGACCTCACTGACAGAGGATTCCGCCAGTCTTTCCCAGCAGACCCTCACAGGTCTGACCGGCTTCCTCCCCTCCCAGCGAATCCAACTGACCACCAGGTGGTGATCGGTCGACAGCTCAGCCCCTTTCTTCACCCGAGTGTCCGAGACACGTTGCCGAAGGTCAAATGATATGACTACAAAGTCGATCATCGACCTCCAGCTCAGGGTGTCCTGGTGCCACGTGCATGGTGTTCGTGATGGACAAACTGTGGCTAGTACAGTATGTCACACAGCACAGCAATAATTTACAAATAAATTATTTAAAAATCCTACAATGTGATTTTCTGGATTTCTTTTTCTCATTTTGTCTCTCATAAATGAAGTGTACCTATGTTGAAAATTACAGAGCTCTCTCATCTTTCTAAGTAGGAGAACGTGCACAGTCTGGGCTGACTAAATACTTTTGTGCCCCACTGTAAGTATATGGACACTGACTTAACTTTTGTTATTGTGCATCTGTAAACCACCACAATGAAATTGAAATTAAACAATTAAGATGTGCTTGTAGTGTGGAATCTCTGTTTTAATTCAAGGGGGTTAACAAAAATATCATTTTAGGAATTGCAGCCTTACAGATTCATGGTGAAGTGACTCAAAGAAAGATTTTTCTAAAAAGAAAAAAAAAAAAGCAAATTTAGCCGTTTGCCAGAAGGCACGTGGGAGACACAAGCATTGATTTGATCTGTTTTCTTGTATGAAAACTAACGAGGCTATGGATGGATGCTGGTCCTGCACCCCAGGGTGCTGGACTGATCTCATGACGCTCTGACGTGGCACCAATGACTGCATGCTCATCTCAGTAATGAACTTTGTTTTTGACGCTATTCTGGTTTTTCTGTTTCCTCTTTTCTTTACCTTGGTAAAAACTTTGTAAAAACCTTGTAATTGTTAGATTGGCCTAAGCAGTGGGTCACCCCTCTGAGTCTGGTCTGCTTCAGGTTTCTTCCTCACTATCATCAGAGGGAGTTTTTCCTTACCACTGTCGCCTGTGTGCTTGCTCTAGGGCTTGCTAAGGTTAGACGTTACTCGTGTGAAGAGCCTTGAGGCAGCTTTGTTGTGGTTTGGCACTGTATTAAAAAAAAAATTGAATTGAAAAATAAACTGAAATATGAAAATATGCTGTTCTACCCAACCATGATGCTGTATAACTGGTGATGCAACAGTTAAGATTATACACAGTTTCTCCAATCACAGCCACAGAAGCCTATAACTCCTTGTTTGGATCTTTTGGTGGCTTCCCTCACTAATCTCCTTGCACAATCATTCTATTGTTGAGAACAGCCGGCTTCAGACAGATTTATCATACATACTGTGCCACTTGTTTGTATTTCTCAATGATTGATTTAAATGAAGTCCAGTGCATGTTTTGCAATTAGGAAATGTTTGTGTATCCATTCCGTGACTTGTTTAAAGAAATCTGTCTGTAAAAGCGATGATTTTAATTAAAAAAATAATCTTTATATTTAGTTTGTCCAATTACCTATAGCCTCTGAAAATATATACAAATGGTTAATGCAATATGGCTGGAAAATCGCTTGAATTAAAGCTGAAAGTCTGCATTATAAACATGCATGCATAGCATTAAAGCTCAACGTTATATTGTATCTTGCCACACACACACATACTCAAAATTGAGAAAAGACAAAGCAAAAACAACAAAGTAATTTAAGTGTGTCATGACACCATGTTCAAGCAGCAAAATGAAGATTCTCCTGCACTGGCAAAAGAGAAAACCTCATAGTAAAGATCTTAAGACTATTAAGATCTTAAGATAATTTTGTTCAACCTAACTCATTTGAAAATATAATACTGCCTCTGTATTTATTATTTTTCATTATTATTATTTTTCTGAGAAGGCTCATCTGAAGCAGGGACTTTATGAAACATACCGATTCTTCTTTTAATTTCCTCTGAGAGGATTATATTTGTGGCTGTCTGGCCCCAGACTTCATCACAGCAGGTTATAATGCGTCTGACACTTTCAATAGCATTAGTCACCATGTAAACAGCACATCCAGACGTCTCTGTCTATCTATCAAAAGACTCTGCAGAGAACAGGGCACATGGAGAGGAGATGAATAAAGGTAAAGCAAGAAAACCCCACTAAAAAAAGATGACATAATAAGATGACTCGAGAAAATAACTGCAAAACTAAAATTATACAAGAATCTCACCCCACCCCCACTCCCCAAAAAAACAAGTAACCAAAAGCTAAAAACATGAAGCTGAAATTCTGGATGGCTACGGTACATCTGGAAAGTATTCACAGCGCTTCACTTTTTCCACATTTTTTATTATGTTACAGCCTTATTCCAAAATGGATGCAATTCTTTTTTTCCTCAAAGTTCTACACACAACACCCCATAATGACAACATGAAAAGTTTTTTTTTTTATCAAACAAAGTGATGGTTGAAGAAGTCATAAAAGAAACAAAAGCGTGTTCAGCTCTGTAGATGGAGGTGGTCTGTGCCGCCACTGGAAACTTCATGATAAAATTTATATATATATATATATATATATATATATATATATATATATATATATATATATATATATATATATATATATATATATATATATATATATATATAAAACTCTCATAATGCTGCTGCTCTAATCAATGTTTTGCAGTGGTATGTGATATAAACTTCCAGAAAAGTAAAATGTGTCATTAGTTGAGCTGCAAGAAAAATAGTGCATCCTTGCAAATTGTGTTCCATCACTTTGGAGTGGAGATCTGGTGACTACAAACACAGCAGCAAAAATAATTTGCATTAATTTCAAACTTATCAGAGCATATAGTTCTGTAGCCATGTGGATGGCAGCATCATGCTCATCAGAAAGCAAAAACTTTATTACAATTCAATTTATTTCATTTATATAGCGCCAAATCACAACAAAGGTGCCTCAAGGTGCTTCACACAAGTAAGGTCTAACATTACTAACCCCCAGACCAAGCACACAGGCGACAAAGGTAAGGAAAAACTTCCTCTGATGATAGTGAGGAAGAAACCTTAAGCAGACCAGACTCTAAGGGGTGACCCTCTGCTTGGACTATGCTACTGACACAATAGACAATACAAATATACAGGAAATTTTGGGAGTCCATGCTGGTGTCCAGGATGGAAAGCCTGCAGAAAACGACACCCACTCCCACATCTGGCTGGAGCCACACCTCAAACAGAGGGAGAGGAAAAAAGTAATCTAACTGTGATCTTTTTCACTTTTTTTCATGACACCATCTTTAAGCAGCAAAATGAAGATTCTCCTGCACTGGCAAAAGAGAAAACCTCATGAAAAATTTTCACTTAGTAACACTTAAATGAATTGTTTGTCCAAACTGAGTAAAGATCTTAAGACTATTAAGATCTTAAGATAATTTTGATCAACCTAACTCATTTGAGTGTTACTAAGAGTCCTGTCCCACTGGCGTTTAGGAGGATTTGCATATGGATTGCACACAAAATTGGCTCATATTCGTTTAACATCCGCAATATGCATGAAACATGCTTGTATGAGTCGGCTGACACCCGCACACGTCTGCAATTATCTGCAGAGGCACGTTTTTCCGTTACCAGGATTTTTGAGCTGCACAAAATTTTGGCTGTGGATGACATCCGCCTTACATACTCCATACATACTCAGTACACACACAATACATATTCAATCTATGCGCTGTATATTCACAGTCATCTGCTGATATCCGCAACTGATAGGGATTTGCGGCTTGGCAGCGGACTGGGACAGTGTGTAAAACGGATATTTTGCATGCCCATCATGTCCACATCTTGAACTAAAATAAGTTGTAGCGACTGCATACAGATTGGCCACAAATAAAGCGTTTTTATTACATCTGCTTTGCATCTGATTTGCAGCGGATGCAAATCAGATGCGCTGTGTTCACAGCTGGATGCCGTTCTTTGTTCTACCGGCTGCCACGCACTCTGCACTGGATGCTGCGAATATAAAATAATTATTTTGTGGCAGATTAATCATTTTATTGTGCAAATTGGCTGTTGAAAACGGCTCTAATCACCTCCTGAGTTACAGAGGAAGCTGCAGCTGCACGCGCTCGAACGGCTCAAGCTGCTTAAAGCATTTTGAGCCATCTAAAAAGGTAATTATTTGACTTGTTTACATTGTCAAGGCTTGATAAAACAGCTGCGTGTTTTTCTTCTTGTCTGCAGCTGTTACTATGTTACAGCTATGTTTATAACAGATTTAACTTCTTGTTATAATCGTTCAGACGAGCTGCGCTCTGATGCGATCCGCTGACGTCACCACTCGCCCTGTTCACTGCTTGTTTACTCCAATCAACTTGTCAAAGTCCAGCAAATGCTCCAGAGGCTGTATTGTTCGTGTGAGTAGTGATGCCGAAAGGAGCGAGTGCGCTTCATTTATGACCGCAATGCAAATGCCGTGCACGCGCAACACGTGCGCAATGCATTCATAATACACCCGTCATACTGCCGTGATAATTGCAATGCGTCAGATCCGTTTCCTCACTACATGCATTATACAACCGTGATTGTTCGTCATATATTCGCTATATATTATTAATATATCCATAATTCATACTGGGACATTTTTGTTGCGGACGACGACGAACGCCCGTAATTTGTATACTCAATTCATGCGCAATTAATCCTCTCCCCAGTGGGACAGAGCCCTAACTGAAGCCCTTTATTAAGCTGGCCCAACAAATCACAAATATAATACTGCTTCTGTATTTATTATTTTTCATTATTATTATTTTCCTGAGAAGGCTCTTCTGAAGCAGGGACTTTATGATACATACGGATTCTTCTTTTAATTTCCTCTGAGAGGATTATATTTGTGGCTGTCTGGCCCCAGACTTCATCACAGCAGGTTATAATGCGTCTGACACTTTCAATAACATTAGTCACCATGTAAACAGCATGTCCAGACGTCTCTGTCTATAAATAGTTTGTCACTTGTTGAGGCCAGTTCACACATTCGATATCTGTCCTCTGAAGATCACTGACTGAATCATATTTTCATCCTCTGATGCATCAATTGTAAAACTTCAATCAGATATATGAATATATAACTATAATTTCATTGAGATTTTTTTTTTATCAGCACGCAGTGTTTTTCAGCACAAGGGACAGCTCCTCCTTCGAGCAGCTGCTCTCTCTCTCTCTCTCTCTCTCTCTCTCCTTCTGTCTGTCTCTCTGCAGCTGTCTCAGGGTCTTTCTACAGGAACATACAACTAGCAGGAGGACTACAGCAATTTCCAGCAAAACAGACCCAATTTAGCAACAATGCAGGTAAATGCTTCTTGCAAATTGCAGATTTCTTTTGCGTGTTGTCGTAATATTCCTGTGCATGTGATGTATAAGTTCATTTGAACACATTGTGCTGTCTAGTCTATCAACAAGAGTTTGCAGCACAAGGTTTTATGGTTTAGGTTTTGTGTGGTTGGTGTTTGCAATTTGAATGAGAGTTGTCAAAAAATGGTATTGGCGTCTTGTGCGTTTCTGTAAGAGCTCGTATTTATCACATGTTGTGTCATAAATTCAATTTACAATTTCATATTTCAGTGTTGCCTTAAATTATGAGGACTTTACTGGAGGCACAAAACCTAAAATTGAGGTGATCCAATCCATCTAAAATCTGCATGGTGACAGTGGAAAAGCAACACTTGCCTTGTTATTACTACAGCTGAAGTGCCCTTGAGCAAGGTCTTTAAACCCTGGTAGAGCAGCTCAGTGTGTCATAATTGAATATAGTTAAACTTGGCAGCTTTGCAGTTATGATGAGTTGTCAAAATAACTAAAGAAATAAAATAAAATATGATAATGAAAACTGATGCCTTATTTGTTTGGAGGAGATTGTCTCAACTTTGTAGTAACCCTGTTTTAACGAGAAATAAATATTTTCATTTTCCTGTTAAGGTGACTTTAAAATGTGTTTCCTGCTCTTTAAAAGTTGAGTGCTTTCCCACTTTTGATGTTACTGGAGTCTTGTGTCTATTGATCGAAGGAGCTTCCAGGAGGTGACACATCGCATTTCCCAGTATCCGTTGCTTTTTCCGTGGATGTTATGTGTGGGATCAGAATCTTTAACCTGAGGTGCTTTTATTGCAAGTTGACTTTTGAAAGCGAAAACCTGAGCAGTGAAGCTCCAGAACATCTTTCAGTATTTTTAGATCACCTGTAAGCAAATATTCACAAAATATGCCTCTTAACTTAGACTCTATGAAAAAGGGTTTGGTTTTTCCTTTTTTTGAGTGTCATTTTCTGGTTCACCTCTAGACTGGTGACTATTATTTTCCCAGTTTTCATTCTGTTTATAATTATGGTGTTCATAATTTACCCGCGACCCAATCGCTGATAAGTGGTTGAAGATGTATGTATATGTATGTATGTATATCATTTATTATGCATTAATGGCACAAAATGCTATATATTTGATAAGCTAATATTGTTCACCAGAATTATTGTGTTAAGAACAAATATTAAAGTTTCGTCAACAACAATATAGAGCACATTAATGAGAAACATTTACAAACTGCTCAGTATAATGAAATATCAAACTACAGCAACAAAACACAATTATGTGTTCAAAACAACAGTTAAAATTAAATGCCAAGTGTAAATAAACGTACAAACGACAGATGCTGTTAAAATGCAATAAAAATCTAAATGTGACAAACAGCAGAAAATAAATAAGTTTTAAGATTTGCCTTAAAATTTTAAACTGGACTTTCTAATATCAAACCATGGTAAATTCCACAAAGTATGAGCACAGATAGTATAGGCTCTGAAGCCTGCTGACTTCTTTTTAACCCTAGTGATACAATGCCATCTCATGTTCTGTAAGTGCAGGGCACAAGTAGGCACATAAGGCTCAACATGTTCAGTAAGATAGGTGAGTACATGACTACTTACAGCCTTATATATCAGCAACAAAATCTAAAAATTTGCTTTTACAGTCACAGGAAGCCAGAACAGGTGTGATGTAATCAAATTGCCTGGTTTAATGGTGATTAGTGGTCAAGGCTGCAGATCAATTTCCAGTATAGTAAAGAGTATGTTAAAATAATTTGACCAAAAATGATGCAACTGGAGGCAGAAGAAAAACATGTAGTTCAAGTGGCAATATGGGTTCAAGTGTGTATCTCATTTATCATCTACCTCTGGGTAGATGTCAAACAGTGTCACTTTGAAAAATGGACTCTAGAAATAAGTTTAAGCTGTATGAGTATATGATGAGACTGTGGTCCAGGTATGGCTTTATCTCACCATTCATCACTGAGCCAAATTCCTAAATCCCACTCTCAAGCAGCTCTTTATTTGCAGTTTGTTTGATTGCAGAGATCCCACCTGTATTTGTAAATTTCTGAAATAATCCTGTGATGTCTGTCCCAGGATTCTACGAGGGAAAAGTAGCAAAGCACTTAAAGGAAAAATGTCAAACCTGAAAGTACCTAAATAAATGACTTGTACAAGCTGACATACTGGTAAAGATATTAAATATGCATAAATACAAATTACTAAGACATTTCATATCTTTTCTTATGCGACACTGAAAATGCATAGTCCAGATATGAAGTGGCCGGGAACAGGTGGTTATTACATAATGAACCAGAGAGCGATGCAGCTACAAATTGGTAAGATATCTTTAAGGTATTAAGCACAACAGGAATTTTAATATACGCTGAGATGTTGGTCAATAGGGAGGAACATAGAAGAGCTGAAATAGAAGATGAAGAGGAGCCAACGTGGGCTTCCAGCTTACACCAGAATAAACTGGGAAATTTAGCACAACAGGAATAATTATTAACATTATTAGTGATGAATCATTAAGAACTTAATAATATACAGTCTATGATACAGTAATAGAACTGGAAGATTGTATGCAGAGTAGTATTTATGTTTCCATCACAGCTTTTTGTCCATCAGTGCTTCACCCGCTTGATCGTCACTAAACCACAGTCAGTTGTGAGCTTTTCTTCATGCACTTTGAAGGGGTGTGAATAATTGAGTGAAATTTTCAGTGCTGCTGGTTTCCTTTCACATTCACAAATGGCATCATGGGACCAGAGAGCTCTCAAACACAGCAGTTCTCTGTGGTCTCTCGACAGTCTATTCAAAACATCCAAACACCATGATAGAGTCATCGCAAGTAAATATCAAAAGACTCTGCAGAGAACAGGCACACGGAGAGGAGATGAATAAAGGTGACACAAGAAAACCCCACAAAAAAAAGACACAAGAAAATAACTGCAAAAATAAAATTATACAAGAATACCACCCCACCCCCCACCTCCCAAAAAAACAAACAAACAAAACCTACAAACATGAAGCTGAAATGCTGGATGGCTACAGTACATCTGGAAAGTATTCACAGTGCTTCACTTTTTCCACATTTTTTTAATGTTAAAGCCTTATTCCAAAATAGATGTAATTCTTTTATTCCTCAAAGTTCTACACACAACACCCCATAATGACAACATGAAAAGTTTTTTTTTTTAATCAAACAAAGTGATGGTTAAAGAAGTCATAAAAGAAACAAAAGCGTGTTCAGCTCCGTAGATGGAGGTGGTCTCCAAATCATTCATCCTTCTTGAGATGTGTGGCAATGTCATCACAAACTTCAATGTGCGTGTTGCAGCTGTAATCCAAAGAAGAGGAGCGTGGATTGAACATGTGATCAATTACTGAACTGTGAGGAAAACATGAGACAAAGTGGGAAAAATTTGGTATCAAATGTTAATTTGATGCTTCTGTTACAAGTCTGTAAATAAAATTTTCGAATAAGTTCTCATTTCAAAAACTTGTGTACGATCAAATAGTGGTAACATTTTATTGACACACCCTATGTGTGTGTGTGTGTATATATATATATATATATATATATATATATATATATATATACACGAGGGTAGGCTGAAAAGGTCTAAGGCTCCCCATGAAGGAGTAATGCATTAACTGCATTATAATGAGCCTTAGAACTTTTCAGCCTACCCTCGTATATATATATATATATATATATATATATAAAAAACTCCCATAATGCTGCTGCTGCTCTAAACAATGTTTTGCAGTGGTATGTATTATAAACTTAATAAACCAAGCGTGTATCTCATTTGTCATCTACCTCTGGGTAGATGTCATTATTCCACAGAGACGGCTCTCACTAAAGTGGTGAATGATCTTCTGCTTACAATGGATTCGGACACCACTACGGTTCTGTTGCTGTTAGATCTCAGTGCTGCATTTGATACAGTGGATCATCATATTCTACTTGATAGGCTGGAAAATCATTTTGGGATTACTGGGAGTGCCCTTGCATGACTGACGTATACTTGACCAGTCATTCTTACTGTGTTTTGTACAGTAATTACCTCTAACCTTAGTGACATGAAATTTGGGGTTCCACAGGGGTCTGTCTTAGGCCCCCTGCTTTTCTCCCTTTATATAGCACCCCTTGGGCACATATTGTGGCATTTTGGGATTACCTTTCACTGCCATGCAGATGATACTCAGTTATACATACCGATAACTGCTGGTAATCTCGTTCACATAAAATCCTTAGAAGATTGCCTTGCAGCAGTGAGAAGTTGGATGTCTAGAAACATACTAAGACTGAAATGATGGTTCTTGGTCCAGTGAGACATCGGCATCAATTTGACCACTTAACGCTCAGCCTCGGCTCGTGTGTCATACACTGACAAAATGAGGAACCTTGGGGTCATTTTTGATCCTTCGCTGTCCAGAGCTTTCTCTTATCATGCCCGTGTTCTGTGGAATGATCTCCCTGCGTCAATAAAACAGTCAGATTCTGTGGAGATTTTCAAGTCCAGACTTATGACGCACTTATTTTCCCTTTCATATGGCTAGCATACTGGTACAGTTTACTCTTTCAATTCATTTATTAGTAATTGGAGCGGGCTGCGGCCTCAACTTTACCTAAATTCTGGGTCTGTTAGTGACGTTTAGGGCTAGTGGCCGGCGATCACCTTAGTATTTCTTCTGTTTTTCTTGTTGTTTAATGCTGGAAAATTATACAGTATTTTTTTTTGTCTTTCTGATACCTGATTCTGTTTTATCTCTCTGTTTAAGGTGCAGCTCCATCCAGAGATGGGAGTTGTATTTGTGTTGGCGACCCTCCTGTCCTGTGCGCCAATAGCATTTCTTGTATATTCGTTCGTGAATTGTTCTGTAATTTATGTTTGTCGCATGGCCCAAGCAGAGTGTCACCCCTTTGAGTCTGGTCTGCTTGAGGTTTCTTCCTCAGAGGGAGTTTTTCCTTACCACTGTTGCTCTGGGGGTTGGTAAGGTTAGACCTTGCCTGTGTGAAGTGCTTTGAGGCAACTCTGTTGTGATTTGGCGCTATATAAATGAAAATAAATTTAAAAATAAACCAGAAAAGTGAAATTTCATTAGATGAGCTGCAAGAAAAATAGTGCATCCTTGCAAACGGTGTTCCATCACTTTGGCGTGGAGATCTGGTGACTACAAACACAGCAGCAAATAATTTGCATTAATTTCAAACCTATCAGAGCATATAGTTCTGTAGCCATGTGGATGGCAGCATCACGCTCATCAGAAAACAAGAATTTTATTACAATTCAATTTATTTCATTGTCAAATCACAACAAAGGTGCCTCAAGGCACTTCACACAAGTAAGGTCTAACATTACTAACCCCCAGACCAAGGACACAGGTGACAGTGGTAAGGAAAAACTTCCTCTGATGATATTGAGGAAGAAACTTCAAGCAGACCAGACTCAAAGGGGTGACCCTCTGTTTGGACCATGCTACTGACACAATAGACAATACAAATATACGGGAAATTTTGGGAGTCCATGCTGGTGTCCAGGACGGGTTAGCCTGCAGAAAAAGGCATCCACTCCTACATCTGGATGGAGCCACACCTCAAACAGAGGGAGAGAAAAAAAATAGAATCAGACGGCAGAAAGATGACAAATAAGGTATAATTTGTCAGCATTAAGCAACAAGAAAAACAGAAGAAATACTAAGTTGATCACCGTCTATTAGCCCTAAGCTTCACTAAAAGACCCAGACTTTAGATAAAGTTGAAATGTAAAGATCCTGTCTTCTGCGATGATCTGCACTGTCTTGTCTTCCTCAGGCGGAGGAGAAGGCGGCGGTGGACGGGGGGCTGCTGTCCGATATCAGTGGGAAAGAGACAAACCCAGGAGGCCAGACGGAGGGGTCCAAGTGGCAGAAACCACACATCTCACGGAAATCTCTGATGAAGTGCTGCCTTGTCAAGTGGATCATTGCCAGCACCACTCAGCAGGGTCCAGGTAGAGACATAAAAACATCCACAAGTACAGCAAGTGGGAGGACCGATTGTTTGTGACAGCAGGGGAAGTGGGACTGCAGAGCAGCAGGCTGTCAATCACCTGCACTGCAGGATACATGAATTTTAATGCATGCACCAAAACAGCAATATAAGGTCTGTTGTCACCATTTCTCTAACACGCTCATCTTCCAGCGCCACTTCATCTTAGCACCCAATCAGTCTGTGAATGGACCACTGATTCTGATGTGAAGCCAACCTTTTCTTTTTCCCTTTGATCATAATATTAAACACAGAGATTGCATTTTAAGATTCTGAAGAATCTGAAGGGAAGACAGAAGATTGTTTGTGGCTTTTACCAATGTCTGCCCTCATTTCTTGGTTTACCTAAATTATTGACATTGCCTGGCTGTGCACAGAGAGGGGGCTGCATGCACAAAACAGGCAGGTCAGGCCTTCAGTTCTGTCATTTGTCTGTGAAACATTCAATCCCATCTTTTTAGTAGAAATTTTTAAACAATCATTGGCTCCTGTGACTACTTTTCCTCGTGTTGACAGCGGCACCAGTCTTTAGATTTTGACATACCCAGTGAAAAAGCTGAGGTGTGTGGTTGCTAGACTGTTGACTTTCTGTGCAGTCGGTTGCTAATTCAAGTCCTGGATGGGACTGGAGACTGTGACAGTGACGAAAGTAGCTGGCCACCCTGTATGACACTCTAATCCTTGAAGCTCAGAATTATGCACTGGATTTACTTACTTAATGAAAACACACTCCCAATAAAAAAGAAGCCCAGTGGTGATGACTGTCTGAGATAAACAGTTCTAACCACTTTACCAGTAGTTCAAAATTACAAACAAAATCAAACACAGAACATGACGTGTACGGACAGGATAGCTTTTATTCTGACAAATTATATTGCATACGAATGTTATTATATATTGTGAATTTTAATATGGGTCAGCTTCAAAGTTACTTAATAGAAAATGTTGTTTTACTTGTGTGCATCGCCATCTACTGGTCTGTTGACATTATGCCATCATTTGACGTCATTTTGTTTTTGCACTACTGACTTTAAGCAATAGATGGCGCTGTGCCCGCTGAAGAAATCTTATGAAAGACTATTTAAAATCCCATTTCAAATATTTATCAGATGAAAACAAAATAAAATATGTAAAATATAGCAATATTATTTTTAATTATACTTGATTGACAGTTAATAGCTAGATTGAAGTTTGCTTCTGCTTACAAATCCCTGCACTAATGTCACCTTATCACATCTAAATTCCACTTCACATATTGTGAATATATATATGGGTGATTCTTTAACTACGGGCACTATTGGCCTTGTAAATGTAATTTCCACCACACCATTGCCTTACAATATAAAGCGCCTTGGGGCAACTGTTTGTTGTGATTTGGCGCTATATACATGTGCTCTGATGTCACTGTTTATCTCCATAGAAACTACCCAAACAATCTTTCATACAAACTGTTTAAAGGGACATTACAGTGTTGTGGTGGAAATTACGGCAATAGTGTGGGACAACTACATTTTGTTTAAAAAAATGACAACAGTTGTATGACATTGAATACCCCAATTATGTATTGATTATTTTACTGATATTTTATTCAGAGATATTTTAAAACATTAGAAAAAACGTTTCTTTACCATTCATTTTTATCATTGAAGATCAAAAGTCTGGGTGTGGGACAAGCACAAAATGGCAATATTTGCATATAATGATGCTGAAAAAACGTGAAAAAGTCATCATAGACTACTAGAACAAATTTCTTAACACACTTTCATTGTAAAGATAACTATAAAAGTGTGAAATTTTCCCTTTTTTCTGTTTTTCATACAATATGATCAAAGGACATAATAAGTGCCCGTATAATTTCTACCTCATTTTCTTATTTTATTGTACTGTTACAAGTATTATTATTGCTTATCCTTGCACATGCTGTTTGATGAACATTTTCCTCTACTTGCACCCATCTTGTGTTTTTTTTTAAGAGGTGACGTAACATGTGAATTTCTCCTCTGTGAGATCAATAAAGTTTTATCTTACCTAATTTATTATTATTGCTATTATTATTGTTGGTATTGTTTATTTATTCTTAATTTATATTTATTTGTTCAATTTATTGCATGTAAAGTACATTGGTTTACTTAATTTATGTTTTAAACATTTATGGCTATCTTTTTTTTTTTTTTCTTCAAGAAAGTTAAAAACAAAATATGAAATTATAGTACCTTCAAGTGTTTCACTGTGGTATATTTTTACCAACATTTACCGTAGGCAGGTTTATATGGAATTATTCCTCAATTAAGAAGGTTTGGTTGCATGATGTTAATAGTCACTGCTTCTCTACTAATACACATAGTTAGCAGATAATAGTTTAAATATACATTTTCCATAACCCCACAGGCATCACATGCACTTTTTGACCAGGTTTTGCCCCGAGAAAGAAAGGAGATAAAAGAATCAGTAAAATAAATAAGGAAGGAAAGGAAGAACGAACAAGGAAGGAAACAAGAAGGAAAGAGGTAATGAACACAAAAGAAGGAAAGGAACAAGGATAGAAGGAAAGAAGGAAAGGAATGAAGCAAAGGAAGAAAGAAAGGACAAAAAGAACTTGGGAAGGAAAGGAACAAGAAAGTAAGCTATGTTTTTACTGTATAAGACACAATAACCAGTGAGAGTGTCCTGATGTTCTGCATTATTAGCAAATCCAGTCTGCTTCCACATCTGCTTTTACTGTATTTCTACGCCAATGAGTCTGATGAGGACTCACTGAATGTTCCATGTTCTAATTTACAGCTTTGTGCACGTGGCTGACTTTCTGAGGTAATTATTTGTTTCAGAATCTAAGACTGTACCAATAAAATGCTCAAATAAAAGCAGGTTCAGACCCTTTTTGCAAGAAGAATTGTATGGTTTTTGACGGACTCTGGCTGGAAGCTGTCATGTTGCTCTCAGTGCAGTCATTAAACTGAGCTGTGAGGCTGATGATTGCATCTGTGTGCTTAAAACACCTCACCCATGTCTGTATTTAATAGGAGAACTGGGATAGATCAGCACTTAGGATGCATTAAACGGTATAGACCTGAATTATTTGTTTTTTGTGCATGTCGGTGTAACAGCTGAGTGTTTTTTTTTTTTTTCTTCAGCCTGGCAAAGTACATTTAAACATATTCACAAAAATGCTGCCAATATCCAAACTAGCATCCATGTTTTCAAAGGTGACAGCTTATTGTCCATCATATGATTCAGACATTGTTTTTGGAAGATTATTTTAGTCGTTCATCCACTCAGACGTTAAGTGCAGGTCCATTTAGAGTCTCTAACTTACATAAACTGTCCTGTCCATTGAAATGCATTTCTGGCCTGCATTCACTCCCTGATCCAAGACCGATATTTTACCTCTCAACAATTGATTGGCCTTCTGCTCGCCTTTCCTACTTAAACCGAGTCCATTATGTTGTGCAGAGTCATCAGTTGTGAACTACACTCACAATAATTTTTACTCTCATTTTGTTCGTACATGCACTTGACAAAAAAAAAGGAACCTGTTAAAAATTATTCCAGTTTGAACACTGCATGCACAGTACTGTGCAAAAGTTTTAAGCAGTTGATTTATCAATAAACAAATTTAAAGCTCATAAACAGGACAAATATGTGGGATCGCCCTTTGCCTTTCACGTTTCATTAATTCTCTTAGACACACTTGCATACGGCTGTTTAAGGAGCTCTGCAGGTTCCCAACATCTAGAAGAACTGACCACAGTTGTTTTGTAAATTCAGGCTGTCTCAGTAACTTTCTCTTCATGGAATCCCAGACATGTGACATCAGGGCTCTGTTTGGATGACACACATCTCTCTTTGTTCGTCTGTTCATGTTGATTACAGTGCTGTATGCAGAAATAATCTGGGATCAATCGGATAATCTGGCATGATGGATAATGGATCTATTTGTACTTCTCAGACTGAGGAGGCCATTCATCCCCTCGAAAAACCATTTACAGAAATGTAGTCGTAAATAATCAAAGACCCTCCACCATGCTCTGCTGTTGCCTGCAGAAACTACTTGAATTACTTTCCAGTTCTTGGGCAAACCCAAGAACTGGGGAGCAGAACAATCCATTCTTGTTTTCATGAATTGGAGTCACTTGGGCTTCTTTAAAGACCAGAGGTTTGTTTTTTTGGTTGCAAGTCTTCCATGAAGACAACTTCTGTCCAGACATCTCTGGACTGTTGATGGCTCTACATTTACATCTCTGGACTCTAGACCTTGCCAGATCCCACTGGTCAGATCTTACTGATAGTATATTGCTGGGTGTTATCTGACTGCAAAGTGTATCTATGGTCCTCAGTGCTGCATGTTTCCTCGTGCCTCTGCAGAAGAATTTGAGCATATCAACTGCCCTCGTTGCTCAGGTTGGCCACCGCAGCACAGATCTGCATTGGGAGTTTGTGCAGGTTTTACACCAGTCAGTTGCGTCACTTGCATCACCAGTGGAACAGAGAATGATGGAGATAATATTTTAATATTTTGCTGTTTGCTTATTTGTCTTTTCACAGGATAACTCAAAATGTAATGGAGGTGATATTCTGGAAATAAGATCCAGAAAATGTTTGGCACATAGCAAAATTAAACTATAAAGGTTATGAGACATTTAGTGAGTAGATGGATAATGTGCTAGAAAATGAGGGATTTTATTTTGAATGTGATCTGAAATATATGAGTAGTTTGGATCCTGAAGATGTTTTAAGCACTGTGTGGCCTTGGTGGAGGTATAGAAGAAATCCCTCAAGTCGTACAAAAATCACAGCCACAGAAACCAAAACTGCCTTCAGAGTTGTCATTGATGTCTTGGTGGCTTCCCTCACCTACTTTTTGGGAACTGCCTCTGATTTACAACTATTTAATTTAAATTTGCTTTGTGTGATGTTTTTATTCAAACTGTAAGTCTACACAACAAGCACATCTTCATTGTGTGATAGTCCAAGTACTTATGGACCTGGCTGTAAAACCTGTTTTGCGTAACCTTAAAATTGATCCACTCTGATACGACCCTCAGGTTGGGATGTCATAAAAGCTTTAACAGTCACATTGTTTTTCAGCTGTGTGTTAAGAATGGCTGAACAGACTCCTGGCAGCGCCACGCGGGGCAGGGCCAACTCCTTCACACTAAGTGCTGTTCATATTCCAGCCATCAGCGGATGTGGATCAATGCTTGGTTTTACAGCTTTGCATCATTGAAATGACTGAGCAAATAAAGACCTCTCAGGCTGTCAATCGGAGACTATTACTAAAGAAACTCCTTGGGTAATACCCCACTGCCATCGTTGCACATGCAGACTGCTCAGCAGGGGCGGAGCCCCGGAGGTGATGGAGATCCTAAAATGAACCCGTCAGGAGGTAAAATGCCATCAGTGCCAGAGATGGAACATTTGAACCTGGGGACACTGCTGGGTACTCTGGGAGGATTTAAGTTTTATGAATTCATCTGTAAGGACGGCGATGGACTTTGGACCTGTCTACTTAAAGAAGGCAGCCTCACACTCAGCCTGGTAGCGCTTTTCTAATGGTCCAGTGGTTAAAGTCGGGGTTTAATTGAAGCGATGCATAATTGCTGATGCTTGTACAAATAAGAGGTACTAAAGAAGAGTCGAGATCTTGGCAGCAGGTGATGTTTGGGGGATGCAAACGGCTTCATCAGAGGTAACAGCTCAGCTGGACATTAGAAATTCATTTGTTGACAACATCATATGCAAGACAATAATGGGATTGGAGGGCATGGAAATGATTGCCATCGCGGTGGTTATTGGTTTGTTTATAATTGTGCTCAAACAGTTTGGGATCTGGGAGCCCTTGTCATTAGAAGGTAAGACCCAAAGAGCACCTTTGCTCCTTTGTTTAAAGTTGAAATGAAAATTAACAGTGTGTCATCTGCGAATAAACATACGTTTTAGGCTCTGGGCCAGATGTTTTAACCATCCTTTTAATTTCTTTGTTCTTTTTCACTTCTCCATCACCTTTCTGGAATCTCTCTGATGTCTTTTTCAAACTTACCGGTAAAGATGGTGAGTACCACCAGAGGCATTCTTTGAAATGAGTTTAATTTTATTCCAGGTTCCACATGCATACAATTAAAAGAGGAGACATTTCTCACAGTAGGTATTCAGACTATGTTCACAATACAAATGACTTGAAACTTTTTTCTTGTGCTTTCCTTGAGGGCAAAGCAGGTAGATCAGTGGGATAAGGAATTGGGCTCGCAATCAGTAGACCTGGGCTTGATTCCTGGTCACATTACCAGTCTGTGTCCTGGGACAAGACACTTTGCCTGCATTGTCCAAGTCCACCCAGCTGGAAATGAGGACTTGGCTTTGGCTGTTAAAGTAACCTGATGGATTGAAGTCTCATCCAGCGGGAGTCGGATACTCTTTCATCCGCTATGGAATCTGGGAATAAGCATGGGGCCAACAAGCCTTAGTGCTTACAGAGGATTTCTTTCTTTCTTTGAGATCATATGGTCACAATAATATTCTAAGTGGCTTGAATCTACAACCCCAAATCAGAACAAGTTAGGACAGTAAGGACAATGCAAATACTAAAAAAAAACAAAAAAAAAAACGCAGTAATTCTTACATGTACTTTGACTTTTTTTTTCCATTGGAGACTTTATCAACCAAAGATATTTTATGTTACTACACATCCATTCCAACTTTTAAGGCCTGTAACACATTCCAATAAAAGTTTGGATGCTAAAGCGTTTACCTCTTTGTTATGTTGCCATTCCTTCTCACAGTGTTTAAAATACATTTTGGCATCGGGGATACCAACCAGTGAAGCATTTCAGGTGTTATTTTGTCCCATTCTTTCTGTAAACACATCTGTCATTGATGCTTTTTTTTTTAGTTCAAAATTTGTCACACATTTTCTAATGGGGACAGTTCAGGACTGCTGGCAGTCCAGTATCCTTTCCATACCTTCTTCTTTTGCAACCATGTCTTTGTGAAATGTGCAGAATGTGGTTTTGCATTCTCTTGTTGAAAAATACATGGAAATGTTTCCCGAAGGCAACATGTGTTGCTCTAAAATTATGGGATTGCAAAAGTGTAAATTACCTTTGTTAAAAGCACTGACAAAACACCATTCCATGACAGACTTGGTCTTGTTAGTGATAACAGCCTGCTTTGTCCTTGTGTTTGGGCCAGAGCACACGGCATCCATTTCTATAAGTCGAAGTACGGTGCATCCGGAAAGTATTCACAGCGCTTCAGTTTTCCACATTTTGTTATGTTACAGCCTTATTCCAAAATGGAGTGAATTAATTTTTTCCCTCAAAATTCTGCTCACAGCACCCCATAATGACAACATGAAAAAGTTTTTGTTTTTAATTTATTAAAAAATAAAAACTAAGCAATCATACGAGGTCTGTGAGAAAAGTATCCAACCTTTTTATTTTATGCAAAAATATATGGATTTGATTCATATGTTTTTACGTCAGCCAAGCTTGAACCTTCGTGCACATGCATGAGTTTTTCCATGCCTGTCGGTTGCGTCATTCGACTGTGGGCAGGCTTTGAGTGAGCACTGGTCCACCCCTCTCGTCGTCGTTTCATTGCGAGGAAATGGCGGAATGATTTGGGCTTTTTTTCAGAAACTGTTAGAGACAGGCAGCTGGAAACCATTCGAAAAATTTATCTGGCTTTCTGTGAAAATTTTACGGGCCTCATAGAGAATAAGGAGTGTTACTACAGCTTTAAGGATGCCCCACAATGGCGCGCTGCGCTCCGAGCCGCCATTGAGAGGCAGAAACCACCACATCATTTCTAAACGGATGGCTGTGTGGAGCCGGGACCGTCGTGTGCAATTTCTCTGGTTATCACAAGAGCTGGACATCAGCCATTTTCCAGCAGATTTCACTTTTAACAAGAGATTTTTGTCATGGAAAGCTGCGCGGAGGCTTCGCGCGTCACGACCGATTCGCTGATGAAGCAAGACAAAGGAACACCTCCGTTTTGGAGTGTTAGAGGACAAGTTGGGACAAGCCCAGCTCTCCACAATTTCTCTTATACTCACTCGACTGGTAAGCACTGAAAGCCGAGATAAGCTTGTCCCAACTTGTCCTTGTCCAACTGGTCCTTGACTCTGGACCGAGTTGTCCAGAAGCCACTCCTTTGATATCTTGGCTGTGTGCTTAGGGTCATTGTCCTGCTGAAAGATGAACCGTTGCCCGAGTCTGAGGTCAAGAGCGCTCTGGAGCAGGTTTTCATCCAGGATGTCTCTGTACATTGCTGCATTCATCTTTCCCTCAATCCTGACTAGTCTCCCAGTTCCTGCCACTGAAAAACATCCCCACAGCATGAAGCTCCATGCTTCACTGTAGGGATGGTGCCTGGTTTTCTCCAAACATGACATCTGGCATTCACACCAAAGAGATCAATCTTTGTCTCATCAGACCAGAGAATTTTGTTTTTTTCTGTGAGTCCTTCAGGTGCCTTTTGGTAAACTCCAGGTGGGCTGCCATGTGCCTTAAGGAGTGGCTTCCGTCTGGCCATTCTACCATACAGGCCTGGTTGGTGGATTGCTGCAGAGATGGTTGTCCTGCTGGAAAGTTCTCTTCTCTCCACAAAGGAATGCTGGAGCTCTGACAGAGTGACCATCGGATTCTTGGTCACGTTCCTCACTAAGGCCCTTCTCCCTCGATCGCTTAGTTTAGACGGACAGCCAGCTGTAGGAAGAGTCCCGGTGGATCTGAACTTCTTCTATTTATGGATGATGGAGGCCACTGTGCTCATTGGGACCTTCAAAGTAGCAGAAATGTTTCTGTACCCTTCACCAGATTAGCGCCTTGAGAAACAGAGGTCTCAGAGGTCTACAGACAATTCTTTTGACTTTATGTTTGGTTTGTGATCTGATATGCACTGTCAACTGTGGCACCTTTGCCTTTCCAAATCATGTCCAATCAACTGAATTTAGATGGACTCCAATTAAGCTGTAGAAACATCTTAAGGGTGATCAGTGGAAACAGGATGCACCTGAGCTCAATGAGTTTCATGGCAAAGGCTGTGAATACTTATGCACATGTGATTTCTTAGTTTTTTTTGTTTTTTTTTGGGGGGGGGGGGGGGGGTTCATAAACTTGCAAAAATCTAAAAAAAAAAAAAACTAAACAAAAAAACCCCACTTTTTTCCACATTGTCATAATGGGGTATTGTGTATAGAATATTGAGGAAAAAATGAATTTCATCCATTCTGAAATAAGGCTGTGACATAACAAAATGTGGCAAAAGTGAAGTGCTGTGAATACTTTCTGGATGAATTATAAATGTAAGAATCACTGTGGGGTTCTTTTATTTCATTTTCCATCTCATGCCAACTTTCTGATTTGAGCTTATATTTCTTTGTGTGCGTGATATCTTAATATGAAAATTTCCACATTTTAAGGAACAACTGACAGGAGTTAAATCTGCAGTCAAAGGCTCATTTGCACTCGTCTCCCAAAGGAAGCCTGTGTCCAGATGCGGATTTACGTTACATATGTTGCAGAAGTGGCAGCATGGTGGCTTAGTGGTTAGAACTGTTGCCTCACAGCAAGAAGGTTGTGGGTTCAATTCCCGTTGCCTTTCTGTGTGGAGTTTGCATGTTCTCCCCGTGTTTGTGTGGGTTTCCTCCAGGTGGTCCGGTTTCCTCCCACATCCAAAGACATGCGGGTTAGGTGGATTGGAATCTTTAATATTGTCCATTGGTGTGTTTGTGGGTGTATCTGTGTTTGTTTGTCTGTTTGTGGCCCTGCGACAGACTGGCGTCCTGTCCTGGGTGTACCCCGCCTCACGCCCTATGACTGCTGGGATAGGCTCCAGCCCCCCGCGACCCTTAATTGGACTAAGCGGTAGAAGATGAATGAATGAATGTTGCAGAAGTCTAAAGTTAATCGTCAGACTTAAATTGAAATGTTTTTACATGCACACTCACGGACCTGTGGGACAGGTGACATTTAACATGAAACCCTGCCGATATGTACAACCCCTGGCAAAAATTATGTAATCACCAGCCTCGGAAGATGTTCATTCAGTTGTTTAATTTTGTAGAAAAAAAGCAGATCACAGACATGACACAAAACTGAAGTCATTTCAAATGGCAACTTTCTGGCTTTAAGAAACACTATAAGAAATCAAGAAAAAAATATTATGGCAGTCAGTAACGGTTACTTTTTTAGACCAAGCAGAGGAAAAAAATATGGAATCATTCAATTCTGAGGAAAAAATTATGGAATCATGAAAAACAAAAGAACGCTCCAACACATCACTCGTATTTTGTCACCCTGTAAATTTTCATCCCCAAAACTAACACCTGCATCAAATCAGATCTGCTCGTTGACATTGACCCTATGTGTCTTTTTGCAAGGAATGTTTTCGCAGTTTTTGCTCTATGGCAAGATGCATTATCATCTTGAAAAATGATTTCATCATCCCCAAACATCCTTTCAATTGTTCAAAATATCAATGTAAACTTGTGCATTTATTGATGATGTAATGACAGCCATCTCCCCAGTGCCTTTACCTGACATGCAGCCCCATATCATCAATGACTGTGGAAATTTACATGTTCTCTTCAGGCAGTCATCTTTATAAATCTCATTGGAAAGGCACCAAACAAAAGTTCCAGCATCATCACCTTGCCCAATGCAGATTCGAGATTCATCACTGAATATGACTTTCATCCAGTCATCCACAGTCCACGATTGCTTTTCCTTAGCCCATTGTAACCTTGTTTTTTCTGTTTAGGTGTTAATGATGGCTTTCGTTTAGCTTTTCTGTATGTAAATCCCATTTCCTTTAGGCGGTTTCTTACAGTTCGGTCACAGACGTTGACTCCAGTTTCCTCCCATTCGTTCCTCATTTGTTTTGTTGTGCATTTTTCGATTTTTGAGACATATTGCTTTAAGTTTTCTGTCTTGACGCTTTGATGTCTTCCTTGGTCTACCAGTATGTTTGCCTTTAACAACCTTCTCATGTTGTTTGTATTTGGTCCAGAGTTTAGACACAGCTGACTGTGAACAACCAACATCTTTTGCAACATTGCATGATGATTTACCCTCTTTTAAGAGTTTGATAATCCTCTCCTTTGTTTCAATTGACAACTCTCGTGTTGGAGCCATGATTCATGTCAGTCCACTTGGTGCAACAGCTCTCCAAGGTGTGATCACTCCTTTTTAGATGCAGACTAATGAGCAGATTTGATTTGATGCAGGTGTTAGTTTTGGGGATGAAAATTTACAGGGTGATTCCATAATTTTTTCCTCAGAATTGAGTGATTCCATATTTTTTTCCTCTGCTTGGTCTAAAAAAGTAACCGTTACTGACTGCCACAATCTTTTTTTCTTGATTTCTTATAGTGTTTCTTAAATCCAGAAAGTTGCCATTTGAAATGACTTTAGTTTTGTGTCATGTCTGTGATCTGCTTTTTTTCTACAAAATTAAACAACTGAATGAACATCCTCCGAGGCCGGTGATTCCATAATTTTTGCCAGGGGTTGTAAGTGGGGAAAAAAAAAAGGTAGATTAGAACAGATTTGGCACAACATGGCCCCTTCAACAGTACAAGATTTTTTTAAAGCTAGTTTGTACAGTTTGGTGTCACCTAGTGGTGAGGTTGCAGATTACATTATGCTGTTGCCAAACACAATATTTTTTTTCCCTTCATGTTTTTGCTTCTTTGGCAACAGGGATGCATGCTCCCTTAGTTTCTCTTCTGATAAGCAATATGTATCATCCTCAATTTCACAAAAATGAGCCTTCTCAGACTTGTTAGTCTGCACAAGCAACCACCTGCCAGTGTATAGGGCAACAATGCTTATTCCTCTTCAGTTTTCTGGCCAGGCTGCAAAGTATGAAAGGCGAAGTATGTCCTTTTTGGGCTTCTGTATCAACAAGGTGGTGCAACATGGTGGCCTCCATGAGGGTGGGGCCACTCCCATGTAGATATGAAGGGCTCATTCCGAGTCATTGAAAACACATTGTTGTGGTTAATCTTGCACTAATGAACACATGCTTATGAATACTAGCTTCCATCCCTGCTAATTAACGCCCCTGTATCATACACACTGTAGCTTTAATTATCCTCAAGCTTGAAATACAAAATTCAGGAATTCTGGAAGACCGTGTGGATGAACAGACTGGTGGACTTCAGTGGAGATATTTCTGTCATTGATCAGTCAGTATTCAATCACAACCAACAAACGAGTGCTATTTATGGTAAAATTAATGAGGGTTTTTTTTTTTTTAGAAATTCAACATAAACCATCACACCTTTAAACAGTTTCCTTACATTTTCAACTGTCTTTCTTTTCCCAAACTTTGATTTCTCTCCCACTCATTCCCTCCTCGCACCTTCCGTCTCATTAATACTTTAACTTTTATGTTGTTTTTTTTTTTAAAGATGGTGAGCGTTTTGTGTTTGCAATTCTTTCTCTATGCCCTTTTCCTGTTTGTTTTTTCCCATTTCTCGTCTCACTGCTGCTTCTTTGCTTTTTTTTTTCTTTTTCCTTGTTGTCCCTCCTATTCTGTTTTGTCTCTCTGACAGACAGCAGTGACAGCGACCTTGAACTGTCCATGGTGCGTCACCAGCCTGAAGGCCTCGAACAGCTCCAAGCCCAGACCCAGTTCACCAGGAAGGAGCTGCAGTCGCTTTACAGAGGCTTCAAAAATGTACTGAGCGCCGAATTAACAGTCAGATGCTTTAAACGTGAATGATATCAACACGCTTCCAAAATTATTACCCCATAAAAGTACAGCGTATTTAAAATATTGAACTCTTTTTGATTATTTTGTAAGTTATTTTTAAATTATGCTTTAGAAAAGTATATATATATATATATATATATATATATATATATATATATATATATATATATATATATATATACACACACACACATATAAGCAGGACAATGCATATTTAGCCTTACTGCAAAGTGAAAAGAGGCTATTATTGTGATGGCCCTGTGCAAAGTTCAGCAACTTTATTTTTGACTCCTGCACACACAGAATTTGCCCCTTCTCACAATTATTGTTGGTTTTTATCTTTTACTCATTGTCTTTAGGCTGCAGATAATGCAAACTACACATTTTTGGAATGTTTATAATCAGAGAAATAATCTGGTGTAATTTTCAAAAAATCTGACCCCTGTGTAATCCTTACTTCACCCCTACCTGCCTGCAGCTGCCACTCGGGGAACGGAGTCTATTTCTGTGTAGGCCATATTACAATGACAGTTTCATTTTGTCACCTCAGATGATTTCTCTCCTTCCCCCCAAACAAAAAACCTGTTTGGCACATAGACGACAATGAACGTTGCTTAGTGCCACCTCGTGGTCATATTCCATCACTGCAGCCTATTTTTCCAACAGTACAGGGTCAAAATCTACATATACTCAACAAAAATATAAATGCAACACTTTTGGTTTTGCTCCCATTTTGTATGAGATGAACTCAAAGATCTAAAACTTTTTCCACATACACAATATCACCATTTCCCTCAAATATTGTTCACAAACCAGTCTAAATCTGTGATAGTGAGCACTTCTCCTTTGCTGAGATAATCCATCCCACCTCACAGGTGTGCCATATCAAGATGCTGATTAGACACCATGATTAGTGCACAGGTGTGCCTTAGACTGCCCACAATAAAAGGCCACTCTGAAAGGTGCAGTTTTGTTTTATTGGGGGGGGATACCAGTCAGTATCTGGTGTGACCACCATTTGCCTCATGCAGTGCAACACATCTCCTTCGCATCATCCGTGAAGAGAACACCTCTCCAACGTGCCAAACGCCAGCGAATGTGAGCATTTGCCCACTCAAGTCGGTTACGACGACGAACTGGAGTCAGGTCGAGACCCCGATGAGGACGACGAGCATGCAGATGAGCTTCCCTGTGACGGTTTCTGACAGTTTGTGCAAAAATTCTTTGGTTATGCAAACCGATTGTTTCAGCAGCTGTCTGAGTGGCTGGTCTCAGACGATCTTGGAGGTGAACATGCTGGATGTGGAGGTCCTGGGCTGGTGTGGTTACACGTGGTCTGCGGTTGTGAGGCTGGTTGGATGTACTGCCAAATTCTCTGAAACGCCTTTGGAGATGGCTTATGGTAGAGACATGAACATTCAATACACGAGCAACAGCTCTGGTTGACATTCCTGCTGTCAGCATGCCAATTGCACGCTCCCTCAAATCTTGCGACATCTGTGGCATTGTGCTGTGTGATAAAACTGCACCTTTCAGAGTGGCCTTTTATTGTGGGCAGTCTAAGGCACACCTGTGCACTAATCATGGTGCCTAATCAGCATCTTGATATGGCACACCTGTGAGATGGGATGGATTATCTCAGCAAAGGAGAAGTGCTCACTATCACAGATTTAGACTGGTTTGTGAACAATATTTGAGAGAAATGGTGATATTGTGTATGTGGAAAAAGTTTTAGATCTTTGAGTTCATCTCATACAAAATGGGAGCAAAACCAAAAGTGTTGCGTTTATATTTTTGTTGAGTGTAGAATGATACTATATGCCGTATTTTGCCAGAGTATAAGTTGCTCCTGTCAAAAATGCATCTTGAAGAGGAATATATATATATATATATATATATATTGCAATGGGTATAAGTTGCCACTTTTTCTGTTTTATCAGCTTTCATTTGAGATTTTTGTGCATTATTGAAGTGTACTTTTATTACAGGCATTTAGTCTTTCATTATTGAAGTGTATTTTGTTCAGCGCTTTGAATCCTCATAAAGTCCTTTAATTGAAATTGAAACTGAAAATTTAAATTGAATCGGACCTCACAAACGAGTAAAAAACAAACAAACAACAACAACAAAAAAAACAACCTAAGACTTATACTCTGGAAAATATTGTAATACTTTTTCAAATGGAATAATTCACTTTGAGAAGACTAACTGCTGTAGATTAAATGTCAAGTTGTATCTCTTACCCGATTGAGAAACTTTACAGATACTACATAACATCCCCACCAGTGGAGACTTTGTTGAGCTGTTGACCTTTTAGTGATTTTATACTAGTTTCATGTTTCTAAATAACAACACGTGCGCACACCTGAACAACAATCCTGGGATTTTTGTGACGAGGTCCGTGTGCATCTTGAACCAAACAGTCAGTCTGATAGTTGTTACACAATCAGTTGTGATCTCAACTGTTGTTTCCACAGGAATGTCCCAGTGGGCTGGTGGACGAAGAAACATTCAAGACCATCTACTCACAGTTTTTTCCTCAAGGAGGTAGAGCATGTAATAACAGACAGCAACCAAACTCATCTCATCACTTCAATTTATGTGAATCAGATCTGCTAACTGCCATTTATTTACAGTACTACAGAAAATTTGTTACTCATTAAAAAAACTTGTGTTTATTTGCTCTCAGATGCCACCACATATGCACATTTCTTGTTCAACGCCTTTGACATGGACAGAAGTGGATCAATCCGATTTGAGGTAACCACCGTCATCTCATGTTCAACCGATTATCCGGGATTGGGTTGCAGGTGCAACAGCTCCAGTAAGGGACAGCAAACTTCCCTTTGCCCAACACACCAACAATCACTGTGCGTTAGGGGTATAGCCAAGGATTCAATTGCAATTTATTTCATTTATATAGCACCAAATCACAACAAAGCTGCCTCTAAGGCACTTCACACGAGTAAGGTTTACCCTTACCAACCCCTAGAGCAAGCACACAGGCTACAGTGGTAAGGAAAAACTCCCTCTGATGATAGTAAGGAAGAAACCTCAAGCAGACCAGACTCAGAGGGGTGACCCACTGCTTAAGCCATTCTAACAGTTACAAGGTGTTTAATGACGCTTTTACCAAGCTGACAAAACAGCAAACAGAAAACCCAGAATAGCATCAAAACAAAGTGTCATCCAGTGCCCTGGACTCAGGATTCAGTTTGTGGGGCACTGGGTGTCCCCACCATAATTTTTCAAGTATTTTAGAACACTGCAGGTTTCTTTTTAAATTAGTTTTTCACTATTTAGAGTAATTTGAAAAAGGAAATCATTTTCTGAAGCAGTTGTTTAATTTGTTTCAGGATTTTGAAAAATGTCTAAAGTATTGTTTAGTATTTCTGTTATTTGGAAATTATTTTCTGAAGAAATTATTTTTTAATCATTTTTCCACATTTCAAAACAAAACAATTTTATGAAGTATTTGCTTGATTTGGTTGAGCCTTTTGAAACATTCTAAAGTCATTGTTCCATTTAAAGTTTTAAGTATTTTGAAACAGTATTTTCTGAAGCAATTTTTATTCATGGTTTCTCATGCATTTTAAATAGTGAATATTTTATAAACCAATTAGTCACATTTAGTCTTTCAAGCATTTCAAAACAAAACTTTTTGTGAAGGAACTGATTTATTTACCATTTTAAGCCTTTTGAAAAAGTGAAACATTGAAGGATTTGTGTCATGTCTGGGATTTAGTATTTTGAAACACTGAATCTTTTTCAAACATGAATACTTTGTGTTGTTGAGCATTTTGAAACAGTGACTCATTTTTCTGAACCAAGCTGTCAGGATTGTGGGTTTTATCAGTTGTTTTGTGGGATTCTTTTCTGTCACTTTGTGCTTGGGATTTGTCTAACTGTTTTCTCTTGTCTGTCACTTGGGTGCTTGGTGGTGGGTGGTTCTCCTTCTGCTTTCCAGCCTTGTTCTGGAGCTTTCCTGCACACCTCTTTCCTCTCACCTGCTCATCACACCCTGTATTTAAGCCTCTCTTTCTCTCTCTTCCCTGATAGATTGTTGTGCTTCATGCCTTCACTTCCAGCCCTGTTCTTTGTGTACTTCTCAACCTTTTTATTTGCCTTGCTTTTGATGACTACCTGCTCATTTTTGAACCCTGCCTTGGCCTTATGATTTTGTTACCATTGCTGATTTTGGACTGCTTTATCGTGTACCAAACCTTGCTTGTCAACACAGTAAAACCTTTTGACCGAATCCCTCCAGTGTCTGAGCTTAGCATTTGTGTCCCGTCTTTTTTGCACCACACGGTCTGATACAAGCAGTCGCCACTGTCAATTATCATCATTGTATTTCAAATCATTTCAAAACAGCAAGAGATTTTCTGACTCTGAAACAACTGCTTTATTTAATCTATTGATCATTTCAAAACACTGAATTATTTTTTAAACAAATACTTTTTTCAGTGTTTCAAGCATGATTGAAACAATCATTTTCTGAAGCAATTAGTTCATTTATCATTGAGTCGTTTGAAACGTGGAACGTACTTTTCTGAAATAATTGTTTTATTAGCATTTCAAGACAGTGAATCACTTTCTGAAGCAGTTGGTTCATTCAGTTAAAGCATCAAAAAGCCAAATGTTTTGCTATGATTATTTACGGAGGGGGTTTAAACCTGCAATCCACCACCATATGTAGCTATGCCTGCGGTCTGCATAGTGAAGCTAATTCTGATTTTATGTCTAATCTCCTACAGTCATTTCCAGTTTCTAAAGCACGAGAAAGATGTCATTATGTCTTTTCCAGGACTTTGTCTTAGGATTGTCTGTGCTGCTCAGAGGCTCTGTGACAGAGAAACTTCGATGGGCATTCAACCTGTATGATATAAATAAAGACGGCCACATTACTAAAGAGGTGAGAAAATGACTTTGTTTTATGAGAAAGCATATTAAAACCTGTATCACTCCAGTCATTTGTGTGGCTGTACTGTATGTCGCTCTGGTTTCCTGCAGGAAATGTTGGCTATAATGACATCTATTTATGACATGATGGGCAGGTACACCTTACCCAGTGTACGAGACGATTCCCCCTTTGAACATGTTGAGAAATTCTTCCAGGTACGTTATGTTCACCAGTGACCAATTTGTTAGCTCTTCATTTGTGGACTCACAAACACTTTTTACATCAAGTCTAACTGAAGAACACATTCCACGGAACCACTGGTGCCAAGCATATTCTTGTGCATAGTAAATTTAAACGAGGCATGCATTTAAACCACAAGAAAGTGCCTCCAAATCCTAGCTGTCAACCCATGACTGTGAACATGCACTGATTAAAACCATATATAAATCTATACAACGAGCGTAGTATACTCACTGGTGGGGGGACGCAAAACTTATCATGATTCTGATCTTTTTTCTGTCTTTTTTAAACTAGTTAGTTGAATCACCTGACCAAAACCTAATCTATTTTTAAAGCTGTACAGCCTTTCACATTTGCAGATTTTGTGGCCATTTAAATTTAACATTGAAAACCCAATTTAATGTATATTTTACATTCTATCTTAATCAAACATGCCCCAATCACTCTCAAATTTGAAAGTGATGTGCAGATTGGCGCTCACAATGTTATGATATAGCTATGTCTAAAACATTTTTTTTTTAAATCATGCCAGATGGATTATCAAATCCGAACCCTTCCATGAATCATTTATTATCATGCTTTCATAACTAAAATAATGTTTGATATTTTATCTCTTAAAAGTGTGAATTGACTATATTTTCTATGTACCTACATGCCAGTGACTGCGTATTTCACTCCTATATGTGCTTTTGCAGAAGATGGATCGTAACAGAGATGGAGTGGTAACCATTGATGAATTCATTGAAACCTGTCAAAAGGTAAATGCATCATCACTTATTTATTTTTTACCACTTGAATCAACCCTCCAAAGAACAGACAAGCACATTTTCTCTTTTTCACTGCAGGATGAAAACATCATGGCCTCTATGCAGCTTTTTGAGAATGTCATCTAAATGTGCAGAGACATGGTGCAGAAATGCTGCACTGAAAGACTTGAGCACACGCAACATATGTGACACATTTTAATACAAATTGGTGAATTGTTTTTTAGAGTCCGTCTATTCTATGCAGACAAATGTGCCGAATTCACCAAATCACAGCGAGATTTAGCAAAAAAAAAAAAAAAAATGCTTCTTTGCATTACACTGTTCTTTTTCCATGTGAAAGAAATAACATTTTCTTTGTCATTAACAGAAGAGCACAACCAGTAAAAGCATGTTCTGTAAAACACATTAATTACAAATGACAAATTGTTACAGTTCATAACTTGAGCAGCAGTGCAATCGCACATGTAAAAGCACACTTATATACTCAACATTTTATGGATTTTTATGTAAATGTGATACACAATCAATGTTATGTTGGCCCTAAACATACTGCAATAAATATCTACCTTCACTTACAGATAAGTACTCATTCTGCTCAATTTTACTTTGTGTTTTCCCCATGAGAATTAAACACATTATTGGTAAAATTGTTTTTATGTCATTTAAATGCCAGCTATTATTATTGTCTAATTTCTAATAAGTAGAAGCCATATTCGACAAATGTTTAAGAATACAAGAATAAAAAAGTCAAATAAATAAAAATAATAATTAAATCAAATGCACCTGAGGCCAAAATGCCAAAGATGGCTCAGTTTGTCAATCATGTAAGAATATTGTTCAAAAAGAAATTGTGAATTGCCCAAACAACAAAAAAAAGATCATCTGCATCCCATCTCAAAACCAGCTACTACCACAAAATATTTCACAAAAATACTTTTTTCTCTCTGCAAATGGAGAAGAAATCACATCACATATAATCACTAATTACCTCTATTAATGACATTATGCCTTTGTTGCCATTAGTTAGTGAGATAGTTAGTTAGTTAGTTAGGAGACTGTTGAATTCGCAAATTCATTTTAGGGTGATTCTTTAACTACGGGCACTATTGGCCTTGTAAATGTAATTTCCACCACACCATTTCCTTACAATATAAAGCACCTTGGGGCAACTGTTTGTTGTGATTTGGCGCTATATACATGTGCTCTGATGTCACTGTTTATCTCCATAGAAACTACACAAACAATCTTTCATACAAACTGTTTAAAGGGACATTACAGTGTTGTGGTGGAAATTACGGCAATAGTGTGGGACAACTACATTTTGTTTAAAAAAATCACAACAGTTGTATGACACTGAATACCCCAATTACGTTTTGATTATTTTACTGATATTTCATTCAGAGATATTTTAAAACATTAGAAAAATGTTTCTTTACCATTCATTTTTATCATTGAAGATCAAAAGTCTGGGTGTGGGACAAGCACAAAATGGCAATATTTGCATATAATGATGCTGAAAAAAGGTGAAAAAGTCATCATAGACTACTAGAACAAATTTCTTAACGCACTTTAATTGTAAAGATAACTATACTAGTGTGAAATTTCCCCCCTTTTTTTTTTTTTGTTTTTCATACAATATGATCAAAGGACATAAGTGCCCGTAGTCTAAGAATCACCCTTTAATGTAATTTGGTGGTCAGATAGGGCTTGGATCAATAAAGGGTTTATTCAATTTCAGATATAGTGTGAAATTTAGCGAGCAGGTGAGAGAAGCACTGGTTGGAGGGGAAGCAATTTTGGACAACTGGAAAAGTACTGCAGATGTGGTGAGGGAGACAGCTAGGACAGTACTGGGTATGACATCTGGACAGTGGAAGAAAGACAAGGAGACTTGGTGGTGGAATGAAGAGGTCCAGGAAAGCATAAGGAGAAAGAGGTTGGTGAAAAAGTTTTGGGATAGTCAGAGAGATGAAGAAAGTAGACAGGAGTACAAGGAGATGCGGCGTAAGGCGAGAAGAGAAGTGGCAAAAGCAAAGGAAAAGGCATATTGCGAGCTGTACAAGAAGTTGAATAGTAAGGAAGGAGAAAAGGACTTGTACCGATTGGCCAGACAAAGGGACAGAGCTGGAAAGGATGTGCAGCAGGTTAGGGTGGTAAAAGATGCACATGGTAATGTGCTGACAAGTGAGGAGTGTGTGCTGAGAAGGTGGAGGGAATATTTTGAAGAGTTGATGAATAAAGAAAATGAGCGAGAGAAAAGGCTGGATGATGTGGTGAGAGTAAATCAGGAAGTACAAGAGATTAGCAAGGAAGAAGTGAGGGCTGCTATGAAGAGGATGAAGAGTGGAAAGGCAGTCGGTCCAGATGACATTCCAGTGGAGGCATGGAAACGTCTAGGAGAGATGGCAGTAGAGTTTCTAACCAGATTGTTTAATAAAATCTTGGAAAGTGAGAGCATGCCTGAGGAGTGGAGACGAAGTGTGCTGGTTCCTATTTTCAAGAACAAGGGTGATGTGCAGAGCTGCAGTAACTACAGAGGCATAAAGCTGATCAGCCACAGCATGAAGTTATGGGAAAGAGTAGTAGAAGCTAGGCTTAGAAAACAGGTGAAGATCTGTGAGCAGCAATATGGTTTCATGCCGAGAAAGAGCACTACAGATGCAATGTTTGCTCTGAGAATACTGTTGGAAAAGTACAGAGAAGGACAGAAAGAGTTACATTGTGTGTTTGTGGACTTACAAAAAGCTTATGATAGGGTGCCAAGAGAAGAGTTGTGGTATTGTATGAGGAAGTCTGGAGTGACAGAGAATTATGTTAGGGTAGTGCAGGACATGTACAAGAATAGTGTGACAGCGGTGAGATGCGCAGTCGGAAGGACAGACTCATTCAAGGTGGAGGTGGGATTACACCAAGGATCAGCTCTGAGTCCTTTCTTGTTTGCAGTGGTGATGGACAGGTTGACGGATGAGATCAGACAGGAGTCCCCATGGACTATGATGTTTGCAGATGACATTGTGATCTGTAGTGAGAGTAGAGAGCAAGTTGAGTCTAGTCTGGAGAAGTGGAGATATGCTTTGGAGAGAAGAGGGATGAAAGTCAGTAGAAGCAAGACTGAGTATGTGTGTGAATGAGAGGGAGCCCAGTGGAATAGTGCAGTTACAAGGAGTAGAAGTGGTGAAAGTAGATGAGTTTAAATATTTGGGGTCAACTGTTCAAAGTAATGGAGAGTGTGGTAGAGAGGTGAAGAAGAGAGTGCAGGCAGGGTGGATTGGGTGGAGAAAGGTGGCAGGAGTGATTTGTGACTGAAGAATATCAGCAAGGGTGAAGGGGAAAGTTTACAAAACAGTAGTGAGACAAGCTATGTTGTATGGTTTAGAGACGGTGGCACTAACAAAAAGACAGGAGGCAGAGCTGGAGGTGGCAGAGCTGAAGATGTTGAGATTCTCTTTGGGAGTGACAAGAATGGACAAGATTAGGAATGAACATATCAGAGGGACAGCTCAGGTGGGACGGTTTGGAGACAAAGTCAGAGAGGCGAGATTGAGATGGTTTGGACATGTGCAGAGGAGGGACCCAGGGTATATAGGGAGAAGGATGCTGAGGATGGAGCCACCAGGCAGGAGGAGAAGAGGGAGACCAAAGAGGAGGTTCGTGGATGTGCTGAGAGAGGACATGCAGGTGGTTGGTGTGACAGAGGAAGATACAGAGGACAGGGTGAGATGGAAACAATTGATCTGCTGTGGCGACCCCTAACGGGAACAGCCGAAAGACAAAGAAGAAGAAGAAGATCAAGCTGAAGATGTTGCTTTGTTTATTGATTTGTGGTCTTTTTTTTAATCCATAATGAGGATCAGCCATTGCAAATTATTTACACCATGAGTAAGTAAGTCCTTTCGACTTTTCCTTTGTTTCACTTGGGGTCACCACATCAGATCCAAGGTGGATCTGCATTTTATTCAGCACAAGGTTTACGCTGGATGTCCTTCCTGACACAAGTCCACATAACATGGAGAATGGGTAGAAGTGGCCTTGAACGGGGAACCTTTCACACTGGAAACAAGCACACTTAATGGCTTGGCCACCACCCCAGCTACACCATATCATGATTAGTAAATTGTTGTAGAATAATTATTTATGTTTTTAACCTTAAGTTTGACCTTGTTTAACTATAAAGTTGCATACATAACTGTAAAATGAAAGGGAGACTTGTGCCATTCAGTTACAGTTTTCCTCAGTGAAGCAGCCCCATTGAGTGCCCTACAGGGAATTTTTCATTCTGTCAGACACAAATCAAAAGTTCATAGGCCTTGTTTTTGATGGAATTTTACCCAATTATCTGGATTTCAGACACGACCTCATCTTGCGTAATAATGGCTTCTCCTGTCCCATGTACTGTGAGCCATCTACATGTTTGCAGCCTTACGTCATTGTCTTCAGTTGTTTGTCTTGATCTTCCATACAAGGACCAATCTATAATTTAATTTAACCCTCTGGGGCTAAGACCAAGCTTTACTACATTATAAATAACTTTTTAATGATATGAGATACAAACTTACTTTTTTTGGTGAAAGTGAACTCTGCGGACTTTCGAGCCAGCCATCGGCCATTTTTGTACTCCTCATAGAAGCTCTGTGATGACGTGCACAATGTGAGTGTCCAATCGGAATTGGTTCACCGTCACATGGTTTTCCAAAATCCAATCGTAGGGCAGATTTACCTCATAAAAAGCCAAAGATCATTTTCAGGAATGATATGTTACCAGGTGGGCTGTTTGAATAGCCCCCTGGGTGCTCCAATGAGTACATCCAGTGCGCCCTGTGCCATTATGCACATCGTTCAGTGAAAGCAGACGGAGCACCTCTGAAGACAATCTCACATGCTCAAACAAAGAGTGTGTAACTATCAGGATTGCTACACTAGTTTGCATGTGAATATTACTGGATAATTCTGTTGCTTTCTCGGCATAAAGCACTGTTTACCATATCAATGGACAACAAAACGCATAGACCATTTTGTATATATTGTTCAAAATGTGCATTTGTGTTTATTTTTTGAACCTTTTTGTTGTACAGTCTTTCACACAAGATCTCAAATTACCTTTATAAAGTGTCAAAACAGTTGTTTATTATAGTTTGCTGTGTGTTTTGAATAAATTTGTGTGAAAAATTATTTTTCACTTTACTTTTTTCCTTTCTTATTTTTGATTGTAAACCTTTATTACACTTATAAAACACAACAAAAGCATATATGTTCTGAAAGCACAGGTTGTCCTGAAAAAAGAGACATAAAACTTGATTGTGGGATGCAGGGAGAGCTGTTGACAGCAATAATAAAACATTCATGCCAGGTGAGTGAACGGTCCAAAAAATGCCCTCAGACCCCAGAGGGTTAATGGAAATAACACATTTGTCCAAGAGCTATGCTCCCATATATCTGTAACAGTAACAACAAAACTATAGCATAAATGAAAAAATCATCTATCTTAGAGGAACAAGACTGACTGTTGAAGGTGTACACAGGTGGACTTCCTTCTTTGTTGGAGTTGCACCGTAAAATAAAAGTGGAGACTGTAAGGTGGTGGCAGGGGGAGAGCATAGCAAGACAGCATGGATGACTTTGGAGGTTACGAGGAATAAGTGAGTGAGAGCTGAACCAAGGATCAGATGGTGGAAGCTGAAGGAGCAAGACTGTCGTGTGAAATTCAGGGAGGAGGTGAGACAGGCACTGGATGGAGGTGAAGTGATGATGGTGTAACTACAGAGGAGTTAAGATGATCAGCCACAACATGAAATTATCAGAAAAAGTACTGGAATACCAATAATTTTCACCACCAATAAATTTTAAACATTCTTCTCAATCAATTTGTAAACTAGAGCATAATCACAAGAAATTAATTTGTGATTACACATGTACTGCTGCCTATAATAAAACTGCACATTAAACACATACAGCAAATAAAAAAAAATCCCATCAAAGATAAACTATAGTAATAAAGAATCAATGGTAGTAATACGTATTATGAAGGGGTTTTGTTGTTGTTTTTGCCCCCGGATTTGCCAAGTAATGGATGGACAAACATGTTGTTTCTCTTGGTGAAACACAATCAGCAAAATTGATTGAGCTGCTACTATATTGATCTAGAACCAATAGTAAAACAGGGGTGGAGCTCTTTTTATTTGTGACTGGATGCTGGTACAGAAATAATGGAGTGTATGGTTGGACAAAGCACGCATACTCCAACAACAGCACACTGCTCTGGAAGGTAAAGTGTTTTTTGTTTGTTATATTCTTTAGCCTTTTTCTTGTTAATCATTTCATATTAAAATCTGTATTTTATTCCTCATCTTTCTGTCATGTAAGTTTGATCTTTTTTACATCGTAAATGTATTTAAAGTTAGGTGTGTGCAATTATATATTAACAAATTTTGATACTGAGTCTTGACCAATTGTTGACAACAACTTGCAAAATTAAAATGAACAGTGCTGATTTAAAAAAAAAAGAAGCCTTACAAAAGGAATGAATATGCATCACACAATACCCAACTAATCCCAGTGTTGACATTGCACGTGGATGGTTCCAGATGTCTATTGTGTTATAGATCTGGTGATCATGTGACTTTGAATGGTCCGTGAGCAAAATAAAATGTGACTCTGAATGAAAGCCAACATACTTTCCAGAATCTACTTGCACACAGATAGAGGAGCACTCAGAGTAGATACCCACGCCAAGTTGCAACAGACCCTTTACCAATATCAAGCCCAAACACAAGAGATATCAACAAAAATGGAGGAGAAAAAAACATTTGTGTTTCAACACTGACATTTTTAAAAGGTCCTTTCTACTTGTGTAGATCTTCGACATAATTATTTTTTAAAATTTTGGTCTAAATCCCACCCCTCCACCAAGTTTGGTTTGTAAAATTCTCCAAGATTGCATAACTCGTATACAAAGAAACCTAAGCAAAATATCCAGTAAAGGAAACTGGGGGAGGTGATGGTCTAGTGGTTAAGGTGTTGGGCTTGAGACCAGAAGATCCTGGGTTCAAATCCCCGCCTGACTGGAAAAGGTCTTTAATCCCCTATTGCTCCCGGTGTGTAGTGAGCGCCTTGTATGGCAGCACCCTGACATCGGGGTGAATGTGAGGCATAATTGTAAAGCACTTTGAGCGTCTGATGCAGATGGAAAAGCGCTATATAAATGCAGTCCATTTAGGAAACATGGCCCTGAGACGTAAATAATTACCAATCATCTGGTGACGGATCATATGTTGAATAAAGAATATAGGTATCTATAAAAACCGCTAGAACACATTTAAATTATTTTGTAAACAAATTAGCATAGAGAGCTCTTGTAGACTGTACTAAACAGCTAGCTAGCTAGAGTAAAGGGAGTTATACGATCTTACAACTGCCTGTAAACAACACAGATTTTATTTTAAAACAATGTATAATTAAAATATTTGGTTTAGTCACCACCATAGTTAGTGGGGAGAGCTTAGCTAAACAGATAGTGAGGCTGCTACTACCTACTACGGAATCAATAGGGAGTTATATGGTCTTATTCTCGAGGTCGGCATGAAATCACTAATTCACGCCAATCCGAAGGCGAAAATTTGTGCTTCCGTGACTGGCCACTCGGTGAAAACACGCTCTGTCTGTATGCTGTTCTATTGAAATCAGCCGGTTTTTTATTGTCTCTAACTTGCTTCTTACGGCCAGCTGACAGCTATTATTGCCTGGAACGATGAGATTTCTACACCAAGCTGACCTGAAATTTCTACACCAAGCCTAACCCCTTTGAAAGTGACTAAATTACATCTATTTGTATTGAGTTCGGCAATGTTTTCATTGACAAAACCCGCCCCTCAAGGTTAAATACTCTATATTAATCTTATTTTAGAACAATGTATACATCAGTAGGATAGAACAAAAATTGACTTGGTCTAGCGAGCAGATATGCCAGTAGTATAGTTAGCATGAGCGCCACTACAGCATGACAGGGCACTAAATAGCTAGTGCATTGCGTGGCCACTACACAACAAAAACTTGAGTTATTTAAAAAGGACTGAATTTACAGTAGTGTTCAGAATAATAGTAGTCCTATGTGACTAAAAAGATTAATCCAGGTTTTGAGTATATTTCCTATTGTTACATGGGAAACAAGGTACCAGTAGTAGATTCAGTAGATTCTCACAAATCCAACAAGACCAAGCATTCATGATATGCACACTCTTAAGGCTATGAAATTGGGCTATTAGTAAAAAAAGTATAAAAGAGGGTGTTCACAATAATAGTAGCATCTGCTGTTGATGCTACAAACTTAAAACTATTATGTTCAAACTGCTTTTTTAGCAATCCTGTGAATCACTAAACTAGTATTTAGTTGTATAACTACAGTTTTTCATGATTTCTTCACATCTGCGAGGCATTCATTTTGTTGGTTTGGAACCAAGATTTTGCTCATTTACTAGTGTGCTTGGGGTCATTGTCTTGTTGAAACACCCATTTCAAGGGCATGTCCTCTTCAGCATAAGGCAACATGACCTCTTCAAGTATTTTGACATATCCAAACTGATCCATGATACCTGGTATGCAATATATAGGCCCAACACCATAGTAGGAGAAACATGCCCATATCATGATGCTTGCACCACCATGCTTCACTGTCTTCACTGTGAACTGTGGCTTGAATTCAGAGTTTGGGGGTCGTCTCACAAACTGTCTGTGGCCCTTGGACCCAAAAAGAACAATTTTACTCTCATCAGTCCACAAAATATTCCTCCATTTCTCTTTAGGCCAGTTGATGTGTTCTTTGGCAAATTGTAACTTCTTCTGCACGTCTTTTATTTAACAGAGGGACTTTGCGGGGGATTCTTGCAAATAAATTAGCTTCACACAGGTGTCTTCTAACTGTCACAGCACTTACAGGTAACTCCAGACTGTCTTTGATCATCCTTGAGCTGATCAATGGGTGAGCCTTTGCCACTCTGGTTATTCTTCTATCCATTTTGATGGTTGTTTTCCATTTTCTTCCACGCATGTTTTTTTTTTTCATTTTAAAGCATTGGAGATCATTGTAGATGAACAGCCTATAATTTTTTGCACCTGCGTATAGGTTTTCCCCTCTCCAATCAACTTTTTAATCAAACTACGCTGTTCTTCTGAACAATGTCTTGAACGTCCCATTGTCCTCAGGCTTTCAAAGAGAAAAGCATGTTCAACAGGTGCTGGCTTCATCCTTGAATAGGGGACACCTGATTCACACCTGTTTGTTCCACAAAACTGACGAACTCACTGACTGAATGCCACACTACTATTATTGTGAACGCCCCCTTTTCTACTTTTTTTTACTAATATCCCAATTTCATAGCCTTAAGAGTGTGCATATCATGAATGCTTGGTCAGGTTGGATTTGTGGGAATCTACTGAATCTACTGGTACCTTGTTTCCCATGTAACAATAAGAAATACACTCAAAACCTGGATTAATCTTTTTAGTCACATAGCACTACTATTATTCTGAACACTACTGTATATACCAATACGTATTGACTTACAAATGATGTCAATCTATATCAGTGTTTGGTTGAGCAGAATTTTATTAAATGAAATCTGTCATGGCTAACATGTTAGCTAATAGGCAGTGTGGGGGAGGTCAAATCAGGACACCTCTGGGGTCATCTTCACCTCTGTTCAATGAATAATTGTAATATATTAAACTCACCCTCTGCTATGACCTGTCACTGTTCCTTTTAATACATTTGATGTGCTTTGTAGAGTTCAGACATTCCTGTAATGATTGGCCAGCAGAGGCTTCTCCCCCTGTGTGCATGGCTGCTGCTCGTGGCAGCGCTGTGCCCGGGTGCGCACTGCAAGCGAGGTGACTTCCTTGGACGAGGAAAAGGCCAGGATACCAAACCGTCATCCTCTCAGGGTCATGCCCTCTCTAAGGAGGGCATGAAATGGGTGGGAGCAGCAGCCACAGGTATGCTGGGGGGCACTGGCACTGGATATGGCCTGGGCATCCTCGGAAAGCCAAAGCACCATTCTGGACATCATTCTGGCCACAAGACAGCCTCTTCTAAGCGTGATCATCATCACCACCGTGCAGGACTACAATTTCGCAATGCTGCAGCACCTGCTCTCTCAAGCAACATCTTTATCTCACATGTGGTGGTGGTTTTCCTCACAGTGGCCTGGATTCAACACATGTAATCTGAATTATTATTATAAGTGGGGTAGCATACAACATGGTAATATATCTGTGAAAAAATCTATTAAATAAAAGCTGCTTTGAAAGATAATTGTCTTGTTATTTAGTACACTCAACAAAAATATAAACGCAACACTTTTGGTTTTGCTCCCATTTTGTATGAGATGAACTCAAAGATCTAAAACTTTTTCCACATACACAATATCACCATTTCCCTCAAATACTGTTCACAAACCAGCCTAAATCTGTGATAGTGAGCACTTCTCCTTTGCTGAGATAATCCATCCCACCTCACAGGTGTGCCATATCAAGATGCTGATTAGTCACCATGATTAGTGCACAGGTGTGCCTTAGACTGCCCACAATAAAAGGTCACTCTGAAAGGTGCAGTTTTATCACACAGCACAATGCCACAGATGTCGCACGATTTGAGGGAGCGTGCAATTGGCATGCTGACAGCAGGAATGTCAACCAGAGCTGTTGCTCGTGTATTGAATGTTCATTTCTCTACCTTAAGCCGTCTCCAAAGGCATTTCAGAGAATTTGGCAGTACATCCAACCAGCCTCACAACCGCAGACCACGTGTAACCACACCAGCCCAGGACCTCCACATCCAGCATGTTCACCTCCAAGATTGTCTGAGACCAGCCACTCGGCCAGCTGCTGAAACAATCGGTTTGCATAACCAAAGAATTTCTGCACAAACCGTTAGAAACCGTCTCAGGGAAGCTCATCTGCATGCTCGTCGTCCTCATCGGGGTCTCGACCTGACTCCAGTTCGTCTTTGTAACCGACTTGAGTGGGCAAATGCTCACATTCGCTGGCGTTTGGCACGTTGGAGAGGTGTTCTCTTCACGGATGAATCCCGGTTCACACTGTCCAGGGCAGATGGCAGACAGCGTGTGTGGCGTCGTGTGGGTGAGCGGTTTTCTGATGTCAATGTTGTGGATCGAGTGGCCCATGGTGGCGGTGGGGTTATGGTATGGGCAGGCATCTGTTATGGACAAAGAACACAGGTGCATTTTATTGATGGAATTTTGAATGCACAGAGATACGACGAGATCCTGAGGCCCATTGTTGTGCCATACATCCAAGAACATCACCTCATGTTGCAGCAGGATAATGCACGACCCTATGTTGCAAGGATCTGTACACAATTCTTGGAAGCTGAAAATGTCCCAGTTCTTGCATGGCCGGCATACTCACCGGACATGTCACCCATTGAGCATGTTTGGGATGCTCTGGACCGGCGTATACGACAGCGTGTACCAGTTCCTGCCAATATCCAGCAACTTCGCACAGCCATTGAAGAGGAGTGGACCAACATTCCACAGGCCACAATTGACAACCTGATCAACTCTATGCGAAGGAGATGTGTTGCACTGCAAGAGGCAAATGGTGGTCACACCAGATACTGACTGGTATCCCCCCCCCAATAAAACAAAACTGCACCTTTCAGAGTGGCCTTTTATTGTGGGCAGTCTAAGGCACTAATCATCTTGATATGGCACACCTGTGAGGTGGGATGGATTATCTCAGCAAAGGAGAAGTGCTCACTATCACAGATTTAGACTGGTTTGTGAACAATATTTGAGGAAAATGGTGATATTGTGTATGTGGAAGAAGTTTTAGATTTTTGAGTTCATCTCATACAAAATGGGAGCAAAACCAAAAGTGTTGCGTTTATATTTTTGTTGAGTGTATTTGTTGTAGGACAAGCAGCACTGGCGTTGGTGGCCACAAATTCTAGGCTTTGGATATGAAAAAAAAATTTTTTGACAAGGCTATTTCAAGTTTTATGTAACTTCAAACACATACTCTTAATTTCCATCAAGCACATTTATTCCCTGCAACAGATGGCAGACAAGCTTCATGCAATTTCAACCACATTTGCTCCTAATTTCCATCATCCATCCAGCAGGGGACAGACAGGTCTATGAAATATTACATCATCAAAACAAGGTTTGATCTGGTGCATCAAAACTAACCAATTTCTAATCAGTTCATCCTCATTTCATGTCCTTAAAATTTGGTTTGTGACAAGATGATACCATGAACTGTTTTTCAGTTATTGTTTTAGCAAACTGGAGGATACAGGCTCATTGTAGTTTTCAATGTACATACACTGGCTTTTCCAAAGCATATTTGTTAATGTTGACAAAGTAACATTACTCTAACTGGATTTGATTGTATTTTGTTGCAGCACCAGAAACTCAAAATGTACAGTATAGATTTCACTGATTAACATCACTTTGAGCAGATGGAATCAGTTAATCAGTGAAATCACCTGATAGAGTTGGTGTTGCAAAGAAAACTTGCACCCTCTTGGCCCTTTTTGGAATCAGTTTGAGACCTCTGATCTAAATAAATTAAGTTATTTGAACTTAAGTTTGTAAGTTAGAGTTGATGTAACTTACTTCAGGTGTTACCAATTGAGTCAACTTTTTAAGTTGGTTCTTTTTTCAGTGTATGTGTTTAAATGAGGATGCCAACAACAGTATATTATAATAATAATAAGAAGAATGTATATTAGTAATATAACATCAAGGCAAATTATTTTTAACAGATTTTATTTAGCATCCACAGGAAATCTTGAACATATTATGATTAATCCAAAACTTGTTTGCAAGTCAAGAATACAAAATATACTAACGACAATGTCTACATTCTTAAGAGGTTAGTGAAGCAGTTGCAGAATATCCAGAGGAATAAGTGCACTTTACAGATAGCCCACAGTCAAAACACGGGGGCAGGACATGGACATGGCAAGTGGCCACCTCTGAGGCTTTGTCCTTCATGTTTCTTAAATAAATAAATAAATAAATAACACAGCAAGGGTGTAAGGTCTAGGCCAATTCCCTTGCAGTATTTTGTTTGTTTTTGCATGCCATGGCAGTTGGCAATTTTTGCAAATTCTTAAATCATTAAGTTGACTTATTCATCAAATGTATTCATTGGAACATAACTGTATGTATGACACACATCATCAAAGTTTGTTTGTGGTCCTCTATCCAGATTAATTTATGGCCCTTCAAAGGAACAAATTTGGACACTTCTGGTCTAGACCTTATACTCATGGTTTATAACGCTCTGAGGCATAATGTGGTGCCACATAAATAAATTCAAGTGAAATGCCCTGAAAACATTTTGTTAAAACAACTAAAAGCAGATTAAGTAGTGTTTCCCCTCTCATAGCCAAACCTATGTTTCTGCAGGGGTGGGACAACTGTCATCAACTACGACAAGCTAGTACCTGACTAGTAAACTACGTTTCTTCTAGTTGACCAGTCGGGTAATTCATATCAATTTAAGGCTATATAATCTATATTAAAAAAAAACCGTATTTTTCAAATAACTGTTTCAGTAATGTACTTTCATGGCTTCACTGTTCAATTTAATGTTTAAATTTCTGCTGTTGTTCCTTTATAAAGCCCCCAACCTAAACAATGATTATTTTATTAATTACATGCTTTTATTTGACATCAAGCAGTAGCCAACAAAGGCCGCCAGATTTGGGGTGTCACTGCATAGATTTGACCATATTAATTTATTGTCAAGATTAGAACCTGAGACAACAAATGATTTTCAGTAGTCGTCCCAACCCTAGTGTTTACCGTCAAACTGATTTAGAGATTTATGAAAATGATTGATTCAGCAAAGACATTTGATAGCTTATTACATCAGGAAAATAATGGGGCTGTCACATACAGTGAGTTTTACAATTATAGACACTGATACAACTGACACTTCAATGTGACTTCATATATATACTGTGGATATACGAGTATAACTTACTGCACAACAAATGTCAAAAGTACAAACAAGGTTACTGAATAGTCTTCACTGAGACAGTGCAAAGTTAAAGTTACTTTGACAATTTTATTTGTCTGAAAATCCCTTAAAATGGCAGTCTACCCTATACTCAGCTTTATTTGACAATAAAATTAAGTTGATATAAATATAACAATAAAAGCAAAGCAAAACAGCCATCTAACAATGTACAACCCCTGGCAATAATTATGGAATCACCGGCCTTGGAGGATGTTCATTCAGTTGTTTAATTTTGTAGAAAAAGAGCAGATCACAGACATGACACAAAACTAAAGTCATTTCAAATGGCAACGTTCTGGCTTTAAGAAACACTATAAGAAATCAGGAAAAATAATTGTGGCAGTCAGTAACGGTTACTTTTTTAGACCAAGCAGAGGGAAAAAAAATATGGACTCACTCAATTTTGAGGAATAAATTATGGAATCACCCTGTAAATTTTCATCCCCAAAACTAACACCTGCATCAAATCAGATCTGCTCGTTAGTCTGCATCTAAAAAGGAGTGATCACACCTTGGAGAGCTGTTGCACCAAGTGGACTGACATGAATCATGGCTCCAACACGAGAGATGTCAACTGAAACAAAGGAGAGGATTAGCAAACTATTAAAAGAGGGTAAATCATCATGCAGTGTTGCAAAAGATGTTGGTTGTTCACAGTCAGCTGTGTCTAAACTCTGGACCAAATACAAACAACATGGGAAGGTTATTAAAGGCAAACATACTGGTAGACCAAGGAAGACATCAAAGCGTCAAGACAGAAAACTTAAAGCAATATGTCTCAAAAATCAAAAATGCACAACAAAACAAATGAGGAACAAATGGGAGGAAACTGGAGTCAACATCTGTGACCGAACTGTAAGAAACCGCCTAAAGGAAATGGGATTTACATACAGAAAGCTAAACGAAAACCATCATTAACACCTAAACAGAAAAAAACAAGGTTACAATGGGCTAAGGAAAAGCAGTCGTGGACTGTGGATGACTGGATGAAAGTCATATTCAGTGATGAATCTCGAATCTGCAGTGGGCAAGGTGATGATGCTGGAACTTTTGTTTGGTGTCGTTCCAATGAGATTTATAAAGATGACTGCCTGAAGAGAACGTAAATTTTCAGTCACTGATGATATGGGGCTGCATGTCAGGTAAAGGCACTGGGGAGATGGCTGTCATTACATCATCAATAATGCACAAGTTTACTTTGATATTTTGGACACTTTTCTTATCCCATCAATTGAAAGGATTTTTGGGGATGATGAAATCATTTTTCAAGATGATAATGCATCTTGCCATAGAGCAAAAACTGTGAAAACATTCCTTGCAAAAAGACACATAGGGTCAATGTCATGGCCTGCAAATAGTCCAGATCTTAATCCAATTGAAAATCTTTGGTGGAAGTTGAAGAAAATGGTCCATGACAAGGCTGATGAAGAGTACTGTTTGTCACTCATTAAGTCCATGCCTCAGAGACTGCATGCTATTATAAAAGCCAGAGGTGGTGCAACAAAATACTAGTGATGTGTTGGAGCGTTCTTTTGTTTTTCATGATTCCATAATTTTTTCCTCAGAATTGAGTGAGTCCATATTTTTTTCCCTCTGCTTGGTCTAAAAAAGTAACCGTTACTGACTGCCACAATTTTTTTTCCTGATTTCTTATAGTGTTTCTTAAGCCAGAAAGTTGCCATTTGAAATGACTTTAGTTTTGTGTCATGTCTGTGATCTGCTTTTTTTCTACAAAATTAAACAACTGAATGAACATCCTCCGAGGCTGGTGATTCCATAATTTTTGCCAGGGGTTGTACGTCAGTGTCACGAGGGCAAAAAAAGACCCCCATCAAAGTAGCTGAAGTAAAAGCAGAACAATACAATTGGAAACACAGACAAGGTACAATTTGAGAAATACTATTAATTTAGATTAAGCTGACCAGCCTTATACCCGTGACCTTTGACCTAAAAGTCACAGTGCGAAGAAGCAGAGGAAGAAAGATTTGCTGCTCGATCTCGTACAGTATGTAAAAGTTATGTAAATATTCATTCATACAAAACATTCAATTTCTGCCTTTTTTGTTGTTTTTTAAGCAATGCAAGCAAACAAAACACATAGCATAGAAAGCAACATCAACATTTCATAAACCACAGAATTTGACTGCTCAGCAGGATTTTTTATTATATATTGTGATGGTGGGGTGGCATAAATGAAACAAACATGATGTATTGTGTACAGCTCCTTCAGTACTGTAATTAACCATTTGTTTGAAGCTAATTTCAATGAAACTTTGTGGAACTGTCAATTCTATCATGAGAATGAAGCCATTGCATTCTGGTTTTAATCAGGATCTGGATGTGGATTCTCAGGTCAGATGTGCACCACACATCACCACATCCAACACATGACAAAACCACCTTGGGTCTTCCAGACGGATTTAATTTTGAATACTGAGCAGACAGCAGTCTGAATGACTACAAGTGAATCCTACGGGAAGACACAGAAGTCTGGAATCAGAGTTTACAAACTCTGCACCATTTTTATTCGTGCACTTAATGTAGAAATGTTGGGACTTTAAAAAATACAAACAAAAAACATTTTAGCAATACACAGATTTCATAGCAGTACCATTAAGTCATAATGCCACTGAAGATGCTCTTTTGTTAAAAAACAAACAAAAAAAGTTCTAAAAACATGCAATAATGTTGTTAATTACAATGTAAAATTCCATCAGGGGAACAGTACTTTGCAAAAGTTTTAAATATGCTAATGTATCTGTACAAATGTGTTTTTTGATTATTTTGTTCTTTAATATGTCAGCAAAAAGATATTTGAAATTTCTAAATGTTAATACCCCAATTATTATTGTTACTGTTGTTGAGAAGATGATGACAGAGGAGGGGGGAGGTGGGGGGGACATGGAATTTTTACAGTACATAAGAAAGACCAGATTTGTGTGGGACACTTTAAAAAATGAACCGCTGTCTCAACAAGTGATATAACAATTTGCATAGGTTTTTATTATTACTGGGGCATTAATTCAGTTGAAAGTTGAAATAACTGAGTTGAAATAACTTTAAAAAAATCTATGCAAAATGTTGCATCAGTTTTTCTCATTGCGACAGCAGTTCCTTAGAGTGCATGCAGACCAAATATATCTGGTTCAGGTCCCTTCAATCGATAATGTGAATGCAGCCTTACACAAAAAAAAAAAAAAAAAAAACAATTGTTGGACCAACACTCAAATCAATTAGGTTGATCCAAAATAACCAAGTAATATTTATACCAATTTATGAACTTAATTTTGACAAATATAACTCATTTGAGTGTTACGACGTGAAGCAGTTTCTTTAGGTTTTGCCACCCCCCAATGTACAAAGCAGACAGGAATTTCTCCTTTTCAAACATTAGATAGTGAGATATTACACCATTATTCAACTGGAAACTTGCAGTTTCCACCCAGATGAAAAGCTACTTTCTACCACTGCAGCCATTAGTAACAGAAGACAAGATCCATCTTCTTAGCCATTATGCACGGCTACAGAGGCAAACATCAAAACCTCCATCAGCATCCATTGACATGAAAATTCAGTAAGGTATATCTTATCTATTATATTCCAATTCTAAGGTGGAACTATGCTAGTATTATAAAGGTATATCTAAATATCTAAAAAGGAAGAGTAAAATAGGAGAGTAAAGCCACTTAGGTGTCTGGTCTTGAGAACCATGTTGAAGCAAAGTGTATTTGTGTGAACTGCAGTAATCTGGTCTTCCTTCATCAAAATGTTACAAAAACTGTGACTGGTGAGACGTCACAATATTACTTACTCAAATCTGTTTTTGTTATTAGATAAAATTTATTCACAGCTGCAACAATTGGTGATCGTGTCATGTGTAGATTTCTGCAGTGAAAATTTTTTTTTTTAAGGGGGGATAGGGGTTGAAAGGTCTTTTATAAAATAATTTTAAAAATGCTGTAACACACCTCACACTTCATAATGTTGACTATAAATACAATGTTTGACGTTTTTCCTTGAAGCCAAATTTATGCTACCCAATTATTTCTATTCCAATACAAAACATGCCTATTGATGACCATTGTTAGGACTGTTTGGGGGTCTCCCGCGACCTCACCTTCCCCCGTCACCTCAATCCTGCGCATCCGTTTGATTTGAAAGATTTTGAAGTTATTTAAAATTGAACACAGTTAACACTTTATACTTACAGTGTTAATATTTATTCATAAGTATTAGCTACTTAGCAGCCTTTTGTTTAGCCATTAAATCTACCTGAATATTTTGCAAAAGACTGTATATTGCCCCACACCCCAAAAATAAACAAGAAATCCAATGTTCAAGTGTAACCGTGCAAAATAAATTCAGGAAAAGCAAAAGTGATGCACTTTCAGTTTCTGTAGCAGTACCTTTCTCAGCTTCTCAAAGACACTGAATGATTTAATGGTGACCCAAGTTGGTTAAAGGAATACATTGCAGTGCACGATGTAGGTGATATATAACAGGAGTAGTGTATAAGTGCAAAAACAACAGATGTCAATCAAATCCATTGAGAACACGGTATCAGCTAAATGTTCTCACTGGAGAAGGAGCATGCTGCTCAAAAGCACAAAGAGGGAGATGAAAACGTGTATCAGCCCATCGTTCAGATGGTTGCTACGACTGTTCGGGACACGGTGCTCTGCTTTTCGTTTCTGCATGAAACGTTTGGAGTACTCCATATACTGCTCAACACAACGACGAGACTTCACCTGCTTAATTAAAGCCGGGTATCCAATCTCCTCAATACTGACAGTGTCGTTGTCCTGCTGGTCACCTCCACCTTGACTGCTAAGAGCTGGAGTCTGATTTCCAACTATGTCCGTCTTATTCATGCAGTTATCCATGAATGTCTCGTAGGACTGTGCACGTGGCGGAGGCCTGTATTCATAATCACGACGGAAGTCTTTTTCATCTGTGGAACGGGCACCATACTCACGGTACATGTAATTGTTATAGTAGTATTCTTCTTGAGGGTTGCGAAAACTGAAGTGTGGTCTAGGGAAGCGCCCTAATCCGTACCCAACTGCCATACCAGCCACTGCTCCGACACCAGCTGCCATCAACGCTTTTTTGGCAAAGCCTTTCGACTTAGGAGAGGGGTTGTACCCCATACTCTGCACAGAACGAGCAAATGGAGACCCACCCACCCCGTAACCACCATGTCCAAAACCACCTCCACCAAAGCGTGGACTAAGGATCTTATTATTTGGGTTCCAATTGGAGTAACCTCCAATTGCTCCACCTGGGTAGCCTCCGGGATTTGAATTGGCATACCCCAACCCTGTCCTGTATTCCCCACATTAACTGGGTAACCCCCTCCTGCTGGGTACTGGTATGGATATCCACCCCTGCCAGGCATTTGGTTAGGGTACCCCCCAGCAGCAGGATACTGATTTGGAAAATTCCTTCCCGGATTCTGATTAGGAAAACCTCCTCCACCCGGATAGCCACCTGCAGCAGGGTACTGGTTAGGGTATCCTCCAGGATTGGCTCTGCCTGGATTCTGGTTGGGATAACCACCTCCTGGTGGGTAAGCGCCAGCAGCAGGATATTGGTTTGGGTAATTACCTCTCACTGGGTTTTGGTTCGGATATCCGCCAGCTGCTGGGTATCCACCAGCAGGAGGATAACCCCCTGCAGGGTTCTGGTTTGGATAACCTCCAGGATTGGTTCTCCCAGGATACTGGTTGGGGTAGCTACCAGCTCCTGGGTAACTCCCAACACCACCTCCTGTATTTTGGTTGGGGGATCCACCTTGATTTGTACCCCCTCTGCCTGGATGAGGATAACTTCCACCAGCAGGGTATGGGTTTTGGTTTTGATTGGGTCTCTGTGGCTGCCTGGGATTGCTTCCCGCCTGGGTGCCAGATGTTTTTGACTGTGTTTTAGAAGATGTTTTTGAATGCGTTTTAGATGACGACGATGATGAAGATGATGACCCCCCCTTGCTGCTGCTGCCCCCTCCTCTTCTGGCCCATGTTGATTCAGTGCTCAGGAGAGTGATAACAAGAAGAGACACAAGAAGCATCTTGCAAAACCCCATCATCTTTACCTTTAAGAGAAAAGAGGTTCAAATGAAACAACAATTTCCCTTATAGGCCTGTCCCAACTTGACGATTTAGCCAGCGTATCTCAACTTACGAAAAATTTGGCGAATATGCTGGATATGTCGAATAAGTTATGCAACTAGCACAGCATAACATTTTAGCCAGTGCGTGCCGACAGCCCCCCAAGCAGTCCGGTCAGTACGGTAAGGTATGGTACAGGTCGGAATGGTTAACTCTAGCTTGGCTTGCATTTCCACCACCAGTAGAACCCTTGTGTTTGACTGGCAGAGCACGTAGATGCTGATATGCACGTCATTGGGTGTTCATATGCTTTCGCTCAGCTTCGCCCCTCCACACGGAGGCCAAACAGTGTAATTTAACATTTTTACATCCTCTAAGGATGTCATAAAATCATCGGCATTTATTTATTTGTCTGTCCGTTAGCAGGATTACGTCAAAACTACTGCATGGGTTTTAATGAAATTTTCATCACAGATATTAGGCCATGGAAGATCCCACTGAATTTTGGAGGTGATCTGGATTCTGGATCAACATTTCGCTTTATACAGGCTTTTAAGGATTACCTCAAAACTACTTCACAAACTCTCACTAAATTTGCACCACAGATAGATATTAGGACATGGACACTGAATTTTGGAAGCGATCCTGACCCGGATTCTGAATCATGATTTCAATTTGTTCGCTTCACTTTGTTGGCTTTTGAGGATTACATCAAAACTACTTAACAGATTTTCACCACACACTGGTGTTAGGCCTTGGAAGACTCCATTAAATTTTGGAGGTGATCTGGATCTGGTGTCAGGCCGAACGGTCCCCCCTAAAAATTGGTCTGCCTTGCCTTCACTGCGTATGCATCCTTTCTGTGCGTCAGCAGCAGTTCACCATTTATCACCTCATTTCTGCTTAAAACTACACTCGTCATCATCTATCTCAGTGACAGATATCTGAAGCTTTTGTACAACAATCACTTCCACATAAATTCAGCATTATTTCATAATAAAAGATGGAGGATGCGATCAGAGTGCAGCAGCAACACAAGCTGCTGGTGCTGCATTCACTGTGCCTCCATCATTTCAAAGCGTCACTAGTGACTCACCAATTATCACCTTGTTTCTGCTTAAAACGGCCTCGATTCTGCTTAAAACTGACTTTAGAATGATTTAAGAGGTTTTACCTTGTCATCTGATGATTAATAATCCCATTATTCCTTTTGATCACTTTGGGTGAAGAGAGTCAGTCTCAGATGAGCTGTTGTGGTCCCAAATGATGCATGCGGAAGTAGGAGCGGACGAATTTTTAGGGGGGACTGTTTGGTCTGCAACTCCGGATTCTGGGTCAAGATTTCACTTTGTAGACTTAAGGATTACATTAAATCTACTTCACAGATATGACATCAAGATGTAAAACCAAGATCAGGAAGACATTATTTTGTTTCAGCTTGTGAATTAAATATCACATTGCATCATCTTGATCAGTCGGACCATTCTGGATCAGTATGCAATTTTTGCATTGTGTTGTGGAATCCGGATCCAGGTAAAGTTCAGGTCACGATGTGAACACATCACTTATTGTGAGTCCTCATCAACCCTTGGTGGATGTCAGAAATCTCAGATTGCTCGTGTTTTAATTTTATTTTAGTCCTGGTGGATCATGGGATTTATTTTCATTGCATGCAGAATTGACTGATGCCTGTGGCTAACATGAATGAATGAAGTGCTGTGACTCTTTGAACTTTTAAAATAAGTTAATTGTCTTGTTGTTGAACAAAGCACCAGCATTCTGGCTCAGGCACACAGGAGCAGACAAACCATGGAGGGACTGCTTTTAAAACACTACGTTTCTTCAGCCACAACAAGGAACTAAAGTATTTTCAGATGTCGTTTTCCAAAATTAGGACACTTTATGTGGGTATGTTTTTGTCAGGCTGTGATGATGAATCTGACTGAAACGAACAGCTGAGATTGATTTTATATTTACTCAGTGTGTATGGTTTTTATTTGAAAGAGCTTTCAGTTGATGAGCCAATCAATGGACATATTCTGACTTATGAGTAGGGATGGGTATTGATAAGATTTTACCGATATCGATGCCTTTATCGATTCCCTTATCAGTAACTCTTGTGAATTTTCTGTGTACTAAAAGTAGGCTTTATAGGTTTTATATGTCAACAACATTTTATTGAGTCTTAAAGTAAATAAATATGAAATTTGTCACTGTATCTTTGATCTCTGGACATAAATAACAATAAATCAAATCTGTGCATCGTCACTGGATCCTGGGAGCTCTGGACATGAATAAAAATAAAATCTTTACATGGTCTCTGGGTAAATAAAAATAATAGCTGTAAATGGTCACTGGATCCTTGATCTCTGGACATAAATAAAGTCTGTACATGGTCACTGAATCCTTGATCACTGGACATGAATAAAAATAAATTAAATCTGTACATTGTGGATCCTGGATCTCTGGACATAAATAGAAATAAACAAAATCTGTCGTTTTTGTCAAAAGCATTTTCCTTTCAGGTATTAATGACACAAATTTAACCCCATAGCCTCTGAGCTGCGGTCTTGCAAAACACTGCTGCGTTGCAAGTCAGGATGTAATGCATAAAGAATGGAGCACGTCTTATTTTGGGAGGAAAAAAACTGTTTTGGTTGGTTGTAGTTTGTTGTCTGTATTACAGTGTTTGGAAAGAGGTGTCATTTGATTTAAAATGGCAACTCTCTTTGAAGTGATTAATTCCGACTGCAATCTATCTTTCCAACTTTACTCGGCAGAGAGCTGCACAGTGTTTGGAGCTGTGCAATTAGTACCACAAAACAGAAATTAATCAGAGGGCGATTCTCGTTTCTTGCCCACAACAAGACAAGAGTCCCAGTTAGTGACTTTAATCAGCACAAAGGTGAGTCACGCTTGACATCTTTAAATGGCTTTGAGGGGGGTTAATGAAGAAATTGCAGACCTGCTGCTTCTGAAAAGCGGTGAAGTAGAGAATCAGCGAAGCGGCGGGTTGCAGCGCTGCTTCGTTGCTTCAAACAGACCCACAGCGGGTCTGCATTCAATGTACAGAAATGATCATTTTCCCTAACAACACCCTCAAAAACAATGACTGCTCCAGCGTAATGTGAACTGAAAGTCTGATAAGGGAATCGTTAGGCAAAAAGGCTATTGATGTTGGTGGATTGAATCATTTCTTATCGATTCTTAACAGGAAATGGTTTTCGATACCCATCCCTACTTATGAGTAACTTATGCCTGGTTGACACAACAGGATTTTAAAATTATCTGTAGGTTTCCAAAACCTGAGAGACCACACATGTGGAGATAAAAAAAAAAAAAAAATCATAGCTCTAAAATGTTTGGTGGTAGTGTGTAGCGTTCAGCCACATGGTAAAAACAACACACCACACACGAACAGATTTCACATACGAACATTCCCAGGTCAGACAGGAAATCTCTCAAAATCTCTCGAGATTAAACTTGACTTCAGAGTAAACAGACGGAGATAGTTTGTGGATTATTTAAAATAGAGGGGGGAAAAAAACGATACAAAAAGAAAAAGAAAAGGCGTTCTTTAAAGGAGTAGAGACAGCGGGACCACCGAACTTTCTGGTAAGTCAGAACAGCTGTTTTGATTTTATTTTCCGCTCTGTGTGTCCGTCACTTCGCTTTCTGATTGGCTACACATCACATTCAGCAAGCTGTGTGCTCGTTTGTGTTCGGAGGACGCAACACACACTGCAATATCAGGCCAAGACAATCCAACATGTTGAATATCCCCGATTTGTGATCGGAACGCTCCTGACATCCTTCCGAGCAGATCAGAGCACTCTTAACACACCACACACGGCAGGAATATTCGAAAAGATTATCTTTAGCGTCATCATGATTGTCGGGCAGCCTTAAGATTGTCGGAAGGGGAAGATTGGGTCTGATATCGGCCTAATTATCTTGTCGTGTGAACCAGGCTTTGCAAGAAATGTGTGTCAACAATCGCATAACTTACCTAAAAAATATTGTGCATGTCTAAAAATTTTTTTTGATGAACTCATCGTAAACCAGCGTGGTTCAACATGCTCTTAACTTAGACAAAACTTACCCATAACTTATTAAATGTACGCCACCGTATTTTTCATACAACGATTTGCACTGAGTCGCCACAGAAAATCCGAGGTGGATCTGCATATTGAACTGGCAGAAGTTTTATGCCGGATGCCCTTCCTGACGCAACGCCAAATGTGGGGTTTGAAGCGGTAACCTTCCGCACTGAAAGCAAGTGCACAAACCACTTGGCCACCACCCCTGCCTTTTTCATACGCTGGCTAAACCATCAAGAGCCACATAATACTGATGTTTTCTTTAAGGTGATAACATTTATTGTCATTTAAATTCCCCCTCTATGGTGGCCTTGAAGTGCAAAACACAACAGCTGATCGCACAGCACAACAGCAAATCAAAAAAGCACAACAGCAAATCGCACAACACAAAAGCAAAAGAGAAAAGACAACAACATGAACCAAAACGGAAAAGGTAGGTACCTTCAGGTGTCACGAATCGTCGCTGATTGGACGGTGGTCCTTCCTGTCCTGTGAACCGGAAGACAGCATACTCAGGTGCCAGACAAACAGAAACAATCGAACATGCCGCGATGTATTGCCAAAACTGTGGCAAAGAGTTCGAGGAAAAAACAAACATCTGCAGTGATTGTGGGAAAAGGCTAAAAGAAGACTTGATGACACTCACGCGTGACCTTCAAGTTTAAGAGCACATACGTTTTCACTAGCGGCGCTCATATTTTGACAACACGTAAACCTTCCAGTTCACAAGACAGGACGGACCACTGTCCAATCAGCTACGATTCATGTCGCCTGAAGGTACCTACCTGTTCCGTTTTGGTTAATGTTGTTGTCGTTTCTCTTTTTCTGTTGTGTTGTGTGATTTGCTCTTGTGTTTTTTTCAATTTGCTGTTGTACTGTGCGATTTGCTCTTGTGTTTTTTTTGTTGTTGTTTTGCTGTTGTGCTGTGCGATTTACTGTTGTGCTGTGCGATTTGCTGTTGTGTTTTTCACTTCAGGGCCACCGTACTAATCTGTTGGGATAGGCTCCATCCAGTCCGCGACCCGATCACGGGTATTTAGCGGTTGAAGATGAGTGTGTGTGTGTCGAACCTTAAATACATTATTTCAAAATTTATTCTAATGAATTCAGAGTCAATTTCTGTACATTTTATCAAATCAATCGCCTATTACAATGTAACCGACCTAAACAAACGAAACATGGCCTGTATTATTTTTTAACGAGCCAACTCGCATTCTAATCGCAATATAACGGATTTATGTGGCCCACTCGTTAAACCTATAACAAATATCGACACAGTATATCATTTTTAGTCGCAACTGAGTTATATCTTACCGTGAGCAGGCAGTTTATCGACGTGATTCGATGATAATTTCGTTGTTAATTAAAGCGCTATTTCCCACTGCACTGTTAGCCTCCCTGTTAGCTCAGCTGCTTCTGCATCGGGTGCGCTCGTTTTGATACACAGTCCTCCCCGCCCCCTCCCGAAGCAGAGAGGCGGGGCCTGAATGGACTTTTGTCTCTCTATTGTCGCTATTTGTTAACAGATTTTAATAAAAGTGGGCTTGTTTTAAAGCCCTTTAATTGATCTTTCTAATGAACCCATACATGTCTGGGTAGAAGAAACGTCTTATGTAAAGTGTGGAAATTTGTGGAAAATATGCCATTCTGTTCATTTACTGTAATATTTTTTTCCCTGTCATCATAATTCTCGATGGAGTTTTATAAATGAGGCCTTGTAAGTTGTATTCAAGTTTATTAAAAGGTCTAATGAACCCATACATGCCTGTATAAAAAATCCTTATGTATTAAAATATAAATCTGAAGTATGCCTTGACATTGTGCTCATTTACCTTGCTGTTCTTTCCTCTGTGATTATTGCTAGTCTTTTAATGACAACAACATATATATATGACTTTTACTAACATTTTATTACAAGTAGATATAAAGCCATTCAGAATTGATGACTTTTGACCCTCAGTCAGGGTAAAAAGTACCTCCTCCATCCCCTCCAACCACACTGTTAAAATTTAAATGCCGCCTGTGACCACCAAATTTGTTTTTGTAGTTGGTGCAGTTGATGGTGAAGCACTGGCTGCCTTTTTTTCCCCTCATTTCGCTTCTGTGTAACTGGCTCAAGGTCTCTCTCCACCCTTAGTTATGGCCGCCGTGCGGCACGCCGCTAGTCACGTGACGTCAATCCCAGTCTCTATTTCCATGAGCGGGGCGTAAAGATTTTTTTTCCTTTTCTTTTTTTTAACGGAGAAAAGAACCACTGATTATGTTTTGAAATCATACATGCAAAAAATAAAAGAAAAAAACCCTATACATAAAGGATGAGTGCTTTTTACTGAGCTTCAGGGACTGTACTGAATAATAATAATAACAATTACAACAACTATCATCATCATCATTTATTGGTAAAAAGCCGTAAATATCATTGATACAAATAAATAAAAAATAAAACGGTAGCCGACGATAACACAAAGAAGTCAAACGCCTTATACAGTCCTCAACAAAACAATAATTATGTATGTAAGCACTTTTGTGTTAGGTCAAACTATGCCAAACTCATTACTGCAGAATACTACAAGACTACTCATTTTTGCATACAGTCAAAAAACTACTTCTAACTCCAAAGGATTAGATTTAAGTTGTTACATTTATTTATTAAATAAGTAATAAAAACGCTGATTGATGAACAACCATGTTTTTAAATAATAATAATTTAATATAAACTATTATTCCATTTTCTAAGCAGGACGTAAATCTTTGTTGTGACCTTAAGAATTAACCTTTTTCAGACGAAAGTGCGTTCCTGCTGCTTGTTTTTAGACACATAATTACTAGATAGATGGACAAATTCATAACTACATAGACAGACTGCAATGATTTTTTTACAAACAGAAAAAAAAAAAAACAAAAACAAAAGAAGTTGGGCTATCCATAGATCCACCTGGGTTTGATTCCCTGTCACAAGACCTGACCCGCTGTGGAATCCAAGGATACAGTGCATCCAGAAAGTATTCACAGAGCTTCACTTTTTCCACATTTTGTTATGTTGCAGCCTTATTCTAAAATTGAGTAAATTAATTTTTCCCTCATTCTACTCACAACACCCCATAATGAGAACATGAAAAAGATTTTTTGAAATGTTTGCAAATTTATTAAAAATAAAAAACTAAGAAATGTTCTGTTGTTGCTCAAGAAATCACACACACATGCACACGCACACACAAGAAATTCTTTCAGTCAGCAGTGTCCTTTAGATGTGGAAGGAAAATCTCAAACACAAGAACAAGAAGGTTACCTACACCTTATAAAATAGCATCAGATACCATTTGAATGCACCTTGTGTGTGTGTGGTTTCTATATGCATATGTGAGTGTTAGTCACTGCAAAAAGCATAGTTAAAAGGACACTGCTCTGTTTAAAAAAAAAATGAGGTGGGCTTCATAGATAATTGGCAAAGCTTCTGGGGAAAACCTGGTCTTGTTAGGAGAGACGGCATCCATCCCACTTTGGATGGAGCAGCTCTCATTTCTAGAAATCTGGCCAATTTTCTTAAATCCTCCAAACCGTGACTATCCAGGGTTGGGACCAGGAAGCAGAGTTGTAGTCTTACACACCTCTCTGCAGCTTCTCTCCCCCTGCCATCCCCTCATTACCCCATCCCCGTAGAGACGGTGCCTGCTCCCAGACTACCAATAACCAGCAAAAATCTATTTAAGCATAAAAATTCAAAAAGAAAAAATAATATAGCACCTTCAACTGCACCACAGACTAAAACAGTTAAATGTGGTCTATTAAACATTAGGTCTCTCTCTTCTAAGTCCCTGTTGGTAAATGATATAATAATTGATCAACATATTGATTTATTCTGCCTAACAGAAACCTGGTTACAGCAGGATGAATATGTTAGTTTAAATGAGTCAACACCCCCGAGTCACACTAACTGTCAGAATGCTCGTAGCACGGGCCGGGGTGGAGGATTAGCAGCAATCTTCCATTCCATCTTATTAATTAATCCAAAACCCAGACAGAGCTTTAATTCATTTGAAAGCTTGTCTCTTAGTCTTGTCCATCCAAATTGGAAGTCCCAAAAACCAGTTTTATTTGTTATTATCTATCGTCCACCCGGTCGTTACTGTGAGTTTCTCTGTGAATTTTCAGACCTTTTGTCTGACTTAGTGCTTAGCTCAGATAAGATAATTATAGTGGGCGATTTTAACATCCACACAGATGCTGAGAATGACAGCCTCAACACTGCATTTAATCTATTATTAGACTCTATTGGCTTTGCTCAAAAAGTAAATGAGTCCACCCACCACTTTAATCATATCTTAGATCTTGTTCTGACTTATGGTATGGAAATAGAAGACTTAACAGTATTCCCTGAAAACTCCCTTCTGTCTGATCATTTCTTAATAACATTTACATTTACTCTGATGAACTACCCAGCAGTGGGGAATAAGTTTCATTACACTAGAAGTCTTTCAGAAAGCGCTGTAACTAAGTTTAAGGATATGATTCCTTCTTTATGTTCTCTAATGCCATATACCAACACAGTGCAGAGTAGCTACCTAAACTCTGTAAGGGAGATAGAGTATCTCGTCAATAGTTTTACATCCTCATTGAAGACAACTTTGGATGCTGTAGCTCCTCTGAAAAAGAGAGCTTTAAATCAGAAGTGTCTGACTCCGTGGTATAACTCACAAACTCGTAGCTTAAAGCAGATAACCCGTAAGTTGGAGAGGAAATGGCGTCTCACTAATTTAGAAGATCTTCACTTAGCCTGGAAAAAGAGTCTGTTGCTCTATAAAAAAAGCCCTCCGTAAAGCTAGGACATCTTTCTACTCATCACTAATTGAAGAAAATAAGAACAACCCCAGGTTTCTTTTCAGCACTGTAGCCAGGCTGACAAAGAGTCAGAGCTCTATTGAGCTGAGTATTCCATTAACTTTAACTAGTAATGACTTCATGACTTTCTTTGCTAACAAAATTTTAACTATTAGAGATAAAATTACTCATAACCATCCCAAAGACGTATCGTTATCTTTGGCTGCTTTCAGTGATGCCGGTATTTGGTTAGACTCTTTCTCTCCGATTGTTCTGTCTGAGTTATTCTCATTAGTTACTTCATCCAAACCATCAACATGTTTATTAGACCCCATTCCTACCAGGCTGCTCAAGGAAGCCCTACCATTATTTAATGCTTCGATCTTAAATATGATCAATCTATCTTTGTTAGTTGGCTATGTACCACAGGCTTTTAAGGTGGCAGTAATTAAACCATTACTTAAAAAGCCATCACTTGACCCAGCTATCTTAGCTAATTATAGGCCAATCTCCAACCTTCCTTTTCTCTCAAAAATTCTTGAAAGGGTAGTTGTAAACAGCTAACTGATCATCTTCAGAGGAATGGTCTATTTGAAGAGTTTCAGTCAGGTTTTAGAATTCATCATAGTACAGAAACAGCATTAGTGAAGGTTACAAATGATCTTCTTATGGCCTCGGACAGTGGACTCATCTCTGTGCTTGTTCTGTTAGACCTCAGTGCTGCTTTTGATACTGTTGACCATAAAATTTTATTACAGAGATTAGAGCATGCCATAGGTATTAAAGGCACTGCGCTGCGGTGGTTTGAATCATATTTGTCTAATAGATTACAATTTGTTCATGTAAATGGGGAATCTTCTTCACAGACTAAAGTTAATTATGGAGTTCCACAAGGTTCTGTGCTAGGACCAATTTTATTCACTTTATACATGCTTCCCTTAGGCAGTATTATTAGACGGTATTGCTTAAATTTTCATTGTTACGCAGATGATACCCAGCTTTATCTATCCATGAAGCCAGAGGACACACACCAATTAGCTAAACTGCAGGATTGTCTTACAGACATAAAGACATGGATGACCTCTAATTTCCTGCTTTTAAACTCAGATAAAACTGAAGTTATTGTACTTGGCCCCACAAATCTTAGAAACATGGTGTCTAACCAGATCCTTACTCTGGATGGCATTACCCTGACCTCTAGTAATACTGTGAGAAATCTTGGAGTCATTTTTGATCAGGATATGTCATTCAAAGCGCATATTAAACAAATATGTAGGACTGCCTTTTTGCATTTACGCAATATCTCTAAAATCAGAAAGGTCTTGTCTCAGAGTGATGCTGAAAAACTAATTCATGCATTTATTTCCTCTAGGCTGGACTATTGTAATTCATTATTATCAGGTTGTCCTAAAAGTTCCCTAAAAAGCCTTCAGTTAATTCAAAATGCTGCAGCTAGAGTACTGACGGGGACTAGAAGGAGAGAGCATATCTCACCCATATTGGCCTCTCTTCATTGGCTTCCTGTTAATTCTAGAATAGAATTTAAAATTCTTCTTCTTACTTATAGGGTTTTGAATAATCAGGTCCATCTTATCTTAGGGACCTCGTAGTACCATATCACCCCAATAGAGCGCTTCGCTCTCAGACTGCAGGCTTACTTGTAGTTCCTAGGGTTTGTAAGAGTAGAATGGGAGGCAGAGCCTTCAGCTTTCAGGCTCCTCTCCTGTGGAACCAGCTCCCAATTCAGATCAGGGAGACAGACACCCTCTCTACTTTTAAGATTAGGCTTAAAACTTTCCTTTTTGCTAAAGCTTATAGTTAGGGCTGGATCAGGTGACCCTGAACCATCCCTTAGTTATGCTGCTATAGACGTAGACTGCTGGGGGGTTCCCATGATGCACTGTTTCTTTCTCTTTTTGCTCTGTATGCACCACTCTGCATTTAATCATTAGTGATCGATCTCTGCTCCCCCTCCACAGCATGTCTTTTTCCTGGTTCTCTCCCTCAGCCCCAACCAGTCCCAGCAGAGGACTGCCCCTCCCTGAGCCTGGTTCTGCTGGAGGTTTCTTCCTGTTAAAAGGGAGTTTTTCCTTCCCACTGTAGCCAAGTGCTTGCTCACAGGGGGTCGTTTTGACCGTTGGGGTTTTACATAATTATTGTATGGCCTTGCCTTACAATATAAAGCGCCTTGGGGCAACTGTTTGTTGTGATTTGGCGCTATATAAAAAAAATTGATTGATTGATTGATTGATTACTGAATTTCTTTGCACAGATGTTTTGGTATGTAATTTTTTGTGGTTTCTTGAGCATTAAGGAAAACTACTTTTAAATATATTTCTGTTGTTCATCGTGCCATAATTAACAATTTTATCAAATGTCAATATTTGATACAAATGTAACGTGGAGTCCTCATGACAAAAACAAATGGACAACACCTGTTAAAAGTGATTTTGTATCACAAATTTGTCCGAAAAATGAATAGAGGATGACTGATTGAATTTATTTAGTAAAATAATGCACAAAATACATACATATTTGCTCATTAAAATACATGGATAGCACAAGAAAGTGAGAAACGCTTGTATCCATTGTGGTCCGACAGGTTGGGAATGAACTCCACATTTCATCTACTGACCCTCCAAAACCAAATGTTCATTCCACTTCAAAGATGTATTTGAATAAAAATATAAAATGTACATATTTGTCTTTGACTTGCAGTTATACAACATGAAACCACTGTTTGATTCATGGGAAGCAAACACAACATTTTTGTAAAAGTTTCTCATTTGAAAGAGATTCAAGTTAAACAATCAAAATTATGAAAAAAAAATACGTAAATAAGTTGGTGGATAAGTAAATACTAGGGTTCTCCTGGTCTTTTGCATGAATTTGGTGCAAGTATTTTTAGCCTAAATGCTGTCGTATGTAGTATATCAAGCAGAAGGCCTTTATTTTAATAAAGAAAATCTCCTCAGAATTATGCAAAAACACATTTTTTCCAAACTGAGTGCTATAATATAACTAGCAGGAGCCCACTGATGTAGCAAGTCCCTTTGGATGCTCCCTTGTTTGCACTCGGGGTGGCCACAGCAAATCCGAGGTGGATCTACATGTTGAATTGGCACAAGTTTTATGCAGGATGCCCTTCCTGACGCAACTCCACATTACATGGAGAAATGTGGCAGGGGTGGGATTTATAACAGGGAACCTGCTGTACCAAAACCAAGTGACTAACCACTTGGCCACCACCCCTGCCCAGGAGCCCACTGATGTGTGTTGTGAATTTTGTGTCACTACTTATAACAGTGATGCTACTGAAAATTTAAACAAGGAAAAATTCCCCTACATTTTTCAGAAAGGCATTTTCCAAACTGATTGCTATACTAAACCAGCAGGAGACCACTGTGTGCTGTGAATTTTATGTCACTACACGTTATAACCTTGATGCTATTATAAATTTAAACAAAATTCTCCAAAATTAGTGAATTTGGTGAGACCATACCTTATAACAAAGAATTTACTGAATATTTTTTTGGTGTCTCTTTTCGTTTTTGCACTTGGAAGACAGCCCCTAAGCTTCCATCTTTCAGCCGCCTGCTCGTTCAGATTAATGTTATTTTATCCAGGTCAGAGGACAGTTCATTTGGATAAAAATAAGGTTGTAGCTCGTTCTACCTTGTTGATGGTGGTAACTAGTGTTGTTTTGAATCTGTGAATGTCTATCTATATACGGTATATGTCTTTCATGCCTTCCGTCTCATTAATACTTTAACTTTTATGTTGTTTTTTAAAGATGGTGAGCATTTTGTGTTTGCAGCTCTTTCTCTATGCCCTTTTCCTATTTTTTTTCTATTTTTAAATTAGGCTTTAGAAAAGTGTTCATATATATATATATATATATATATATATATATATATATATATATATACGAGGTCTGTCCAAAAAGTATTGTACTTTTATTTTTTCAAAAACTATATGGATTTCAATCACGTGTGATTACATCAGCCAAGCTTGACCTTCATGCGCATGTGTGAGTTTTCCCAACGCCTGTCGATTGCGTCATTCGCCTTGGGCAGGCTTTGAGTGAGCACTGGTTCCACCCCTCCCGTCGGATTTCTTTTGTCTGAGAACTTGCTGAGAGACTGCCAGCTTTGCTCCATGAAATTTTTTCTGAAACTGTTAGAGACAGGGCAGTTGAAACCATTCGATAGATTCGTTGGATATCGGTGAAGATTCTGTCGGCGTCACGGCGGATTATGGGCTGTTAAAACTTTTTAAAGACGGCCCACAGTGGTGGAGGGTGCGCGCGCGGCGCCGAGCGGCCATACACAGGCTGGATCGAGCCAGATCATTTCTAAACTGAACGCTGTGGTTGATCCGGGACATCATGTGACTACCACAAAAATGGCAACAGAGCTGGACATAGCACTTTTTGCAGCACATTCCACTGTTACAGGAGATTTTGTAATGAAAGACGTGTGGAGGATTTCGCGCTTCGGCACGAAGCAGCTCAGGACACTCAGCAAAAAAAACCCTCCGTCTTGGAAGTCCTCACAGGACATGTTGTGGCATGTCCAGCTTTACACAATTTCGCAGATACTCACTCGACTGAAAGCCATCGAAAGCCGTCTGAATCTTCTGAATGGTTTCTAACACGGAAATGGGGTTTTTTTGCTGCGCGTCCTGAGCTGCTTCGTGCCGATGCTCGAATCCTCTGCACGTCTTTCATTACAAAAATCTCCTGTACAGTGGAATGTGCCGCAAAAGTTCTATGTCCAGCTCTTGTTGCCATTTCTGTGGTAGTCACATGATGTCCCAGATCAACACAGCGTTCAGTTTAGAAATGATCTGGTCGATCCAGCCTGTCGAATGGCCGCTCAGGGCGCCGCACGCTCTCCGCCGCTGTGGGCCGTCTTTAAAAAGTTTTAACAGTCCATAATCCGCGTGACGCCGACAGAATCTTCACTGATATCCAACTGAATCTATCGAATGGTTTCCAACTGCCTGTCTCTAACAGTTTCTGAAAAAAATTTCATGGAGCAAAGCGGCAGTCTCTCAGCGAGTTCTCAGACAAAAGAAATCTGACGGGAGGAGTGGACCAGTGCTCACTCAAAGCCTGCCCACAGGCAAATGACGCAACCGACAGACGTGGAAAAACTCACGCATGCGCACGAAGGTTCAAGCTTGGCTGATGTAATCACACTGATTCAAATCCATATAGTTTTTGAAAAAAAATAAAAAGGTCCGTTACTTTTTGGACAGACCTCGTATATATATATATATATATATATATATATATATATATATATATATATATATATATATATATATATATATATATATATATATATATATATATATATATATACACACACACACACAAACATATAAGCAGGACAATGCATATTTAGCTTTACTGCAACATGGAAAGAGGCTATTATTGTGATGGCCCTGTGCAAATTTCAGCAATTTGTATATTTTGACCTCCTGCACACACAGAATTTGCCCCTTTTCACAATTATTGTTGGTGTTATGTCATAACGCATTGCCTTTAGGCTGCAGATAATGCAAACTATACATTTTTGGAATGTTTGTAATTAGACAGATAAACTGGTGTAATTTTGAAAAAAATCTGACCCCTGTGTAATCCTTACTTGACCCCTACTTGCCTGCAGCTCCCACTCTGGGAATGGAGTCTATTTTTGTGTAGGCCATATTACAATGACAATTAATCTAAGTGTCATTTTGTCACTCAGGTGATTTCTCTCCTTCCCCCAAACAGAAACCTTTGGGCACACGACGACAATGAATGTTTGCTTAGTGTCACGTAGTGTTCATAGTCCATCACCGCAGCTTAATTAGCCCACAGTACAGGGTCAAAATCACACATAGAATATACCATATTTTGCCAGAGTATAAATTGCGCCTGTCAAAAATGCATCTTGAAGAGGAATATATATATATATATATATAGCAAATGTATCAAGCAGGTTCACACACAACAGTCCTGCTTGTTGTTGTGTGGAACCTGCTTGATACATTTGATATATATATATATATATATATATATATATATATATATATAAGATGTCTGAAATTCAGTTTGCATTTAATAAATTCCACGCATCTTAAGTTAAACGGAGCAGACACGGATTATCTGGTCACGTTTTCATGGTCTCTACTGCCATCTACTGGCCAGTAGTGTTCATGGCAGTATTTGCCCTAAAAGCTGGGCAGACTGTATAGTTTCAACTCGGCTCCAGCTTGACAAAACCGCACGGTGTAAAAGTTCAGGGCGCACGATTTATGTTCTCACTATACGGCCCGATCCTCTGATGCAGTTTGACTCTGCTCAGTGCTCACATTGTATGTTCAAAAACCACACGTCGGACTCGTGTTTCCACAAGCAAAATGTAAACAGAAGCTTTTTTTTTTTTTTTTACTTTATTTACATTCTAATTTTTACAAAAACTCGATGGGAGACATCAAAGTTTAAAAAAATATATACAAGACTTTACATGCGTTGAAGAATAATTGGAAAAAAAAACAGAAGCTGCTGTCCCAAAGAGATGATCACTGTTTATTATTATTTATTATTTATTCTTGTTTTTTTTCCGCATTGGTCTTTGCACATGCACAGTGCGAGAGGTTGGACGCTTGTTGCGCTTCAGCAGCAGGATGGCCCTCACGACGGCCGACCAGAATATCAATTGCCGATCGATTGCCGATCAGGAGGTGGTCGTGAGAGCCATCCCCCCAAAAAATTCTGCACAAGCGAAAAATCGGCTGGAAAAATGGCCAAAACTCGCACAGTGTAAGCCCATCTTAAGTACTGAGCATCTGGGCACCAGTAGATCATGACAGTGTTCTATTTATTACCAGACGTTATCTAATTACAACTTGGCTTTTTTTTTCCTTTTTTTTTTTTACAAATTAAAAAAATGGCATAGAGCACATTTATCTGTAAACACCAACACACGACACACGTCACATTAATCTATTAAATAAAAGCTGCTTTGAAAGGTAATCATCTTGTTATTTAGTATTTGTTGTATGACAAGCAGGCCAGGCCTTGGTGGCCACAAAATCTAGACTTTGGATATGAAAAAATATTGACTATTTCAAGTTTTATGTAACTCCAAACACATACTCTTAATTTCCATCAAGCACATTTACGAGGTCTGTGAGAAAAGTATTGGACCTTTTAATTTTTTTCAAAAACTATATGGATTTGAATCACGTGCGATTACATCAGACAACCTTGAACCCTCGTGGGCATGGGAGAGTTCTTTCACGCCTGTCGGTTACGTCATTCGCCTGTGGGCAGGCTTTGAGTGAGGAGTGGGCCACCCCCCTCGTCGGAATCTCTTTGTCTGACTTCTTCCTGAGAGACTGGCGCTTTGCTTTATCAATATTTTTTCAGAACCTGTTAGGCAGATCGAAGTGGATACCATTCGAGAAATTCAGCTGGTTTTCGTTGAAAATTTTAACGGCTGATGAGAGATTATGGAGTCTTACTGTCGCTTTAAGGGACTCCCATGGAGCGGGACGTCGCGCAGTGCTCCGAGGCGACGTCGTCATCCTGTTTCAAGCTGAAAACCTCCCAATTTAAGCCTCTGTTGACCCAGGACGTCGTGAGAGAACAGAGAACTTTCAGAAGAGGTCGGGATCAGCAGTTTATCCGGACATTCCACTGGTAAAGGAGATTTTGTAATGAAAGACGTTTGGACGGATTGGCGGCATGCCGCCACAGGAAAACACCTCCGTCAGAAGCCTTAAGGACAAGTTGGAACATGTCCAGCTGTTAAATAATTTCTCAGATACTCACTCAACTGAAAGCCATCAAAAGCCGCCTGGTTTTTACAAATGGTTATCAACACGGATGTGTTTTTCCTGTGGCGGCGCGCCGCGTCGGCTGCCTGCCGACGTGCAATATCCGTCCCACACGTCTTTCATTACAAAATCTCCTTCAAACAGTGGAATGTCCGGATAAACTGCTGATCCTGAGCTCTTCTGAAACTTCTCTGTTCTCTCACGACGTCCTGGGTCAATAGAGGCTTAAATTTGGAGGTTTTCAGCTTGAAACAGGCTGACGACGGCGCCACAGAGTGCGGTGCAACGTCCCGCTCCATGGGAAGTCCTTAAAGCGACAGTAAGACTCCATAATCTCTCATCAGCCGTTAAAATTTTCACTGAAAACCAGCTGAATTTCTCGAATGGTGTCCACTTTGATCTGCCTAACAGGTTCTGAAAAAATTTTGATAAAGCAAAGCGCCAGTCTCTCAGGAAGAAGTCAGACAAAGGGATTCCGACGAGGGGGGTGGACCACTCCTCACTCAAAGCCTGCCCACAGGCGAATGACGTAACCAACAGGCGTGAGAAAACTCACACATGCGCACGAGGGTTCAAGGTTGGCTGATGTAATCGCACGTGATTCAAATCCATATAGTTTTTGAAAAAAATTAAAAAGTACGTTATTTTTCTCGCAGACCTCGTATTCCCTGCAACAGATGGCAGACAAGCTTCATGTAATTTCAACCACACTTGCTCCTAATTTCTATCATCCATCCAGCAGGGGACAGACAGGTCTATGAAATATTACATCACCAAAACAAGGTTTGATCTGGTGCATCAAAATCAACCAATTTCATATCAGATCATCCTTATTTTATGTCCTTGTTGTGAAAGTGTAGTGACACGGACCCACAACAGGGGGCGCAAATGAACGGTCAATAGATGAGCCAAAAGGTAACAATTTAATGTGAAATGTGCACAACGAATATACAGACAATCTCAGAATATGATTACAGTCAAATTACAAAGTGACGTGTGGGCAGGCTCGAGGATAGAAGACGTCTGTCCTGAGAAGGGCCGGAACCACACGATTTCTGCCACCACCAAACTGGTGAATACTGGAGCCGCCAAGTCACGAATTCCCAGGTGATCACCGTCTCCGACTGTCGGATCTGGTACTGCTGGCGAGAACAAAGACAGTCAAGTGTGGGTGTGTGTACACCCAGTAACAACAGCGGTGGGAATGCCACCTCCACCTCTCACTCAATATGTGATGAGTACCGCAGTGATTCCTCAGGGGAAAAGAGTGCCGTCCTGCACTCACTCAGCTTCCACAGATAGAGGAACCGGTACTCCTGCAAACACTCACAATATACAGCTATATTGTAACACAAAATGGCTGAGGATATTACCTTCAATGAAGTACGATATCTCGGCGATGAGGTGGAGATGACGTCTGGGTTTTATGGAGTGAGGTGATGAAGAATGAGTGACAGCTGTCAGGAAGTAATGAGTAACAGCTGTCACTCCGGCTGTGTCCGTGGCGGCAGCGCCCTCTCGTGCCTGAAGCCCGCACTTCAGGCAGGGTGCCCTCTGGTGGTGGGCCGCAGTACCTCCTCTTCTGGCGGCCCACACAACAGTCCTTATAATTTGGTTTGTGACAAGATGATACCATAAACTGTTTTTCAGTTATTGTTTAGCAAACTGGAGGATACAGGCTCATTGTAGTTTTCAATGTACATACACTGGCTTTCCAAAGCATATTTGTTAATGTTGACAAAGTAACATTACTCTAACTGGATTTGATTGTATTTTGTTGCAGCACCAGAAACTCAAAATGTACAGTATAGATTTCACTGATTAACATCACTTTGAGCAGATGGAATCAGTTAATCAGTGAAATCATCTGATAGAGTTGGTGTTGCAAAGAAAACTTGCACCCTCTTGGCCCTTTTTGGAATCAGTTTGAAACCTCTGATCTAAATGAATTGTTATTTAAACTTAAGTTTGTAAGTTAGCGTTGATGTAACTTACTTCAGGTGTTACCAATTGAGTCAACTTTTAAGTCGGTTCTTTTTTTTCAGTGTATGTGTTTAAATGAGGATGCCAACAAGAGTATATTATAATAATAATTAATAAGAATAAGAATGTATACGAGGTCTATTAGAAAAGAAACTGACCTTTTTATTTTTTTCAAAAACCATATGGATTTGAATCACGTGTGACTGCGTCAGACAAGCTTGAACCCTCATGCGCATGCGTGAGTTTTTCCACGCCTGTCGGTTGCGTCATTCGCCTGTGAGCAAGGCTTGGTGAGGAGTGGTCCAGCCCCCTCGGCGGATTTTCATTGTCAGGAATGGCGGAATGATTTGGACTTTTTTTCCATCAGAATTTTTCAGAAACTGTTAGAGACTGGCAGCTGGAAACCATTAGAAAAATTTTATCTGGCTTTTGGTGAAATGTTACGGGCTTGGTAAAGAATAAGGAGTGTTACTGTCGCGTGAGGCTTCATCACGGCGTTGCTTTTGCACCATGCGGCACCACCGGCGACGCGCGGATTCCTCCACACATCTGTCCTCAATGTGCCAAAAAAAGTGCTGATGTCCACGTCTTTTCACAATTCCTGTGCTAGTCAGATGACGTCCCAGATAAAACACAGCATCCAGTTTGGAAATGAACGGCACATTCCACTGTTACAGGAGTTTTTGTCATGGAAAGAGGAGCGGAGGCTTCATGCATCGCGGCGGTGCCGCATGGCGCACAGCAACGCCGTGATGAAGCCTCACGGGACATGTTCCTGGCAATGTCCAGGCACATCCACAATTTCTCGGATAATCACTCGATGGAAAAACCAACTGACAGCTGTCTGAACGCCATCTCAAAGCCGTCCTGTGAGACCAAAACGGAAGGTGTTCCTTGTCTCGCTACATCAGCAAATCGGTCGTGACGCGCGAAGCCTCCGCTCGGCTTTCCATGACAAAATCTCTTGTTAAAAGTGAAATCTGCAGGAAAATGGTTGATGTCCAGCTCTTGTGATAACCAGAGAACGTGCACACGACGGTCCCGTCTCCACAGAGCCATCCGTTTAAAAATGATCCTGTGGTTTGTGGCTTTCGATGGCGGCACAGAGCGCGGCGCGCCGAGCGTCCTTAAAGCCGTCCTTAAAGCCGTCCTTAAAGCTGTAGTAACAGTCCTTATTCTCTGTGAAGCCCGTAAAATTTTCACCGAAAGCCAGATAATTTTTCGAATGGTTTCCAGCTGCCAGTCTCTAACAGTTTCTGAAAAAAATTCTGATGGAAAAAAAAGTCCAAATCATTCTGCCATTTCCTGACAATGAAAATCCGCCGAGGGGGTGGACCACTCCTCACTCAAAGCCTGCTCACAGGCGAATGACGCAACCGACAGGTGTGGAACAACTCACGCATGCGCACGAGGGTTCAAGCTTGTCTGACGCAATCACACTTGATTCAAATCCATATGGTTTTTGAAAAAAATAAAAAGGTTGGTTTCTTTTCTAATAGACCTCGTATTAGCAATATAACAACAATAAAGGCAAATTATTTTTAACAGATTTTATTTAACATCCACAGGAAATCTTGAACATATTATGATTAATCCAAAACTTGTTTGCAAGTCAAGAAAACAAAATATACTAACGACAATGTCTACATTCTCAGAGATTAGGTGAAGCAGTTGCAGAATATCCAGAGGAATAAGTGCACTTGCAGTCCACAGTCAAAACACAGGGGCAGGACATCTAACTGCTACATAATAGGATGGACATGGCAAATGGCCACCACTGAGGCTTTTTCCTTCATGTTTCTTCAAATAAAAAATAACAGGAATGGTGTAAGGTCTAGGCCAGTGCCCTTCCAGTGTTTTTTTTTTTTTTTTTTGGCATGCCATGGCAATTGGCAAGCTTTGCAAATTCATAAATCATTAAGCGGAGGAATTCACGCGTCGGGACGGACCGCTCATTGGCGCACAACAAAAAGCACGTCCGTGTTGGAAGTCTTTTTATTTTTTTTCAAACTATATGGATTTCATTCATATGTTTTTAAGTCAGACATGCTTGAACCCTCGTGCGCATGCGTGAGTTTTTCCACGCCTGTTGGTGACGTCATTTGCCTGTGAGCACCCTTGGGAGGAGTCCGTCCAGCCCCTCGTCGGAATTCCTTTGTCTGAGAAGTTGCTGAGAGACTGGCGGTTTGTTGATCAAAATTTTTTCTAAACCTGTGAGACACATCGAAGTGGACACGGTTTGAAAAATTAAGCTGGTTTTCGGTGAAAATTTTTCACGGCTGATGAGAGATTTTGAGGTGATACTGTCGCTTTAAGGACTTCCCATGGAAATGCTGAAACTGACTTCTTCTGAAACTTCTCTGTTTTCTCACGACCATCCTGGATCAATAGAGCCGAAATGTGGAGGTTTTCAGCTTGAAACAGGCTGACGACGGCACCTGGGAGTGCTTGCACGACGTCTCGCACCGTGGGAAGTCCTTAAAGCGACAGTATCACCTCAAAATCTCTCATCAGCCGTTAAAATTTTCACCGAAAACCACCTTAATTTTTCGAACCGTGTCCACTTCGATGTGTCTCACAGGTTTAGAAAAATTTTGATCAACAAAGCGCCAGTCTCTCAGCAACTTCTCAGACAAAGGAATTCCGACGAGGGGGCTGGACGACTCCTCCCACAAGGATGTGCTCACAGGCGAATGACGTCACCGACAGGCGTGGAAAAACTCACCCATGCGCACGAGGTTCAAGCATGTCTGACGTAAAAACATATGAATGAAATCCATATAGTTTTTGAAAAAAATAAAAAGGACCTATACTTTATGGACAACCCTCATATTTGTATTTTTATTTTAAAGGACTTGACATGACTAAGCATTGCGTTGCTGCTTGCATTGTCCATGGGGTGCTTGGTGTCTGCACTTTGCGTCTGTGTAACTATGCACACAGCGTCTGTGCAGTTGGCTGAGATGTGTTCATCATTAAACTTGGAATTCATTTTTGAAACAATGCCTTATTTAAATACCTATTGACGTGTTGGGTTTAGGCCGAGCCAAATAGGCTACCGGGGGGGCTGCACTGCAGCTTGCATTATCCATGAAGAGTACTTGTGTTGTGAAAGTGTAGGAACACAGACCCAAAACAGGGGGCGCAAATGAACGGACAATGGAGGAAGTCAAATAACAACGCTTTACTGTTGTGAATAAGCACAACAAACACGGCAGATCACAATAGTAAGCAATGAAGTCAATTCACAAAATGTGTCACGTGGGCAGGCTCGAAGATAAGAGACGTCCGTCCAAAGCAGAACAGGAACCACACGATTTCCTCCGCCACCGAACCCCGGGAATACTGGAGCCGCCAAGTCCCGAACTCCCAGGTGACCACTGCCTCCGCTTGTCGGATCTGGTACTGCTGGCGAGGAACAAAAAACAGTTAGATGTGGATGCGTTTGCACCCAGCAACACGTATGGTGGGAAAATCACCTCCACCTCTCATCAGAAACTGGTAAGTGCAGGAGTGTGAGTACTTATCAAAGAGGTAGGGAAAAAGTCCAACACAGTCTCCAGCTGTAAATACTCACTGTCTGCTATTAAACACACAAAGCAACAAAGTATTATTGTCGGGAAGACAACACAATCGGCTGAGCACTTTACCTCCTAGGTAGAGCGATATCTCGGCAACGAGGTGGAGATGTCTTGCTGATATACTACTGAAGATCAGATGATTGGTGACAGCTGTTGTAGGTGATAAGTGACAGCTGTCACCCCGGCTGCTCCTGTGAGGCGGCAGCGCCCTCTTGTGCCTGGAGCCCGCACTCCAGGCAGGGTGTCCTCTGGTGGTGGTGGGCCAGCAGTACCTCCTCTTCAGCGGCCCACACAACAACTTGTGTCTGACGTGTCGCGTCTGTGTGCTCACTTTGCCAGTGCTGTAGGCTAAGTGATAACGTTGCTTGCGATGTCCAAATGAGGCATACTTTTTCAAACGGTGTATTATAATACCTACACCATACCTACAACCCCAAAGGTTGGGGCCGTCTGATTTTTTTCTGGGCCCACCCATTTTAAGATTTCTGCCTATGCCCCTGGTTTCCACCTAGGTGTCTCTCACAGTGTCTGGAAAAATTTGATTCAGTGCTGCTCCAATCGCTCAGCCATTTTCCTGACAATGAAAATCAGACGCGGGGGGTGGACCACTGCTCACTCAAAGCCTGCCCACAGGCGAATGATGCAACCGACAGGCGTGAAAAAACTCACGCATGCGCACGAAGGTTCAAGCTTGGCTGATGCAAGTGCACATGATTCAAATCCATATTGTTTTTTAAAAAAATAAAAAGGTTGGATAGTTTTCTAACAGACCTCATATATCTTAAATGTCAGGAGGCTGGCGTGCACAGATGTGCTTGTGATTCAACACTTAGTTCCGCAGCAACAATATAGACGGGGTACATCTTTTCTAGACATTCCACTGATACTAAACAGGCTGCATTAGCAGTTTCAATACTCCCACGATTAGTCAAAAGTAGAATAACAAGTACAGTATCTTCAGCATATAATGGCTGCTTACAGAGAAGCCATAAATCTAATACAGTGGGTATTATACTAATATAAATCTAAACATGTTCAACTGGACAGTGCAAGCATACATGAACACAGTAGGATCATGAAACCGTAGTTTCTCAGGACTTATGGCCAGAAACTTCATGCCATTACTGAAGCGTCAACATAACAAAATCAGGTGCCAAAAACATATACATTTTAATCATACAGACCGCGATGATTTACTCTGGTTGTTTCTGAAAGATAAGAACAAGAATTAGCAGTAGAAATGCAATTACTATTCTTCAAATCCCCATTCTGACTTCTGAAACCAGACAATTTAAACTGTCCACAGAGGATCTACACAACCACCCACAAACAGTTCTGTTCCGACCCCTTTAATCACTAGAATCCTTCAGTTTTATCCCCGGGGACTTTACCAGGCAAGAAAAGAACCAGCCCACACAAATTTCAATATCCCACAAGTATATTTACAGAGGATAAATACACAGTCCAACACCACATAAAAATATTCACAATATAAATCCATCATTTATTGTTTCACCAGTAGGTAATTTTGACTACCTTTTGCTTGACATATGTTAAATAGGCAAACGAACCAGCTTCTCCACTAAATCCAGTGCACAAAAAGCTAACCATATCTAACCACTTTATCCAGGTTATATGATCATTTAATATGAAAAGTAGGAAGGTGATGGTATTTATTGTTTTGAGTTATCATCTGAACAAGCTGAATAAATTTATTTCATTGATAGGATTATCTCAGTGTTTTTGTTGTGTGGGCAGCTGAAGAGGAGGTACTGCTGGTCCCACACCACAAGAGGGCGCCCTGCCTGGAGGCGGGCTCCAGGCACCAGAGGGCGCTGCCGCCTTACGGGAGCAGCCAGGGTGACAGCTGTCTCCCATCACTGGACACAGCTGTTCCACTCAACACAGAGGTATATCAGCAGACGGCGTCTCCACCTCAGTGCCGAGATATCGCCTGAGAGTTAAAGTGAACCTTCTCTGCAAGCAGATACTGAAGACTCTGATAAACCTTGTTTAAACCTTGTCAGGACAGCTGGACTACAGAAAGCTACTGTGCTGGATGAAGTACTCTCACCTTCTTGCTTCATTGTGACAAGAGTGTGGAGGCGGCTTCTCTCCCCTCTCCGTCTACTGGGTGCTGTCGCATCCATACCTGTGTGTTTGTGCTCTTTCCCGCCAGCAGTACCGGATCCGACGAGCGGAGGCAGTGGCCACCTGGGGATTCGTGACTTGGCGGTTCCAGTACTTCTGGGGTTCGGTGGCAGAGGAGATCTGGGTGGTTCCGGTTCGACTAGGACAGACGTCTCCTACCTTCGAGCCTGCCCACACGACACCAGCAGATTTCGGCTTTAAACTCAAAATATTAATTGTTGTATTGGTTGTGCTCTTTTCACAACAGTAAAACTTGTTATTCACCTTTCTCCATTGTCCGTTCATTGCGCCCCCTGTTGTGGGTCCGTGTACCTACACTTTCACAACAGTTTTCCCTTTAAAAATGTTTCTTTTCACCCTGGACACAGACTTGCACACATACACATATACGACAACAACAGACATCTGCGGAATATTTATCAAAGTCGTCTGTTATGTGTCGATGCGGGTTGAGGAGCGGACCTGCGTCTGACGGAACCCAGCGCCGAAACAACCAGAAAGCGGTTCCAATAACAAAACAATTTATTTTCCCCCTTCTGTGCAATACAAAGTGTACAAACGTAAATGCGTCTGTCTGGCGGAGTGAAGGACGGCGCGCTCTCCAGCGCCCAAAAGGATCGAAGCCCGGCGCTTCTGGACCCACGTTCAATGCCAAACACCCCCCAGGTGGACACGACAAACCGACTCTGCGAAGGATAGAAAAGGTGAGGTAAGTCAGCAGCTACAACTAATATCCTTCAAAGGCACACCACTATCAGCAACACATTCAGGTCTGAATTTAAGCTTTATGTAAATGAGCAGCTTCTACAACAGGTGGAGGATCATCAGTCCGCACACCACGGCAGTGAGAAGCGAGCTGCACAACTCTCATCAATGTTCAAATATACTGTGTAACAAAATAACCAAATTACTGTTAACAATTATTCAGACAATCAAATCACCTCTGATGTGTGCTGACAGCATGTTGTCCCTCACCCGTCCTCCTCACAGGCACGATGTGTCAAACCCAGGCGCGCGTCCCTTAGCGTTTCACAAACGAACATCACAAGGTCGTTCCCGGCAATTCTGCTTGAATCACACATGGCTTAAATGCAGAACGCCATCTCATTATCCTGCCTCAGCTGAAAGTCTTTAAGGTTGCACGTGAGCACCATCCACAGGTGCTGCACATCACGCTGAGTGAGGGCGAAGGACTCTTCTGCCAGCACCTTCTCCACAGACATAAATCAGTTTGCATACCACCTGGAGAGCAAAGAAAGAAAGAACACCACAATGTTCCAGCCAAACCCCCAACACACAACAGTCGTCAGTGATAACACCGATTCTTAAAGAGCATGTGTTACAGTCTTTCCTTATAAATAGCTGTTTGTCCGTCACGTTGAGTTAGTCAAAATCACAATTGGACCCACAACAATCAGTATGTACAGAATTACAATCAAGTTTATCACAAACAGCATAAACACTTTACACTTTTCTCCTCCACCTATAATTCCTATAACTCCAGACCATCTATTTACAATTACCCTACAATCGTGATTTCTGTTAGTTAATTTCGGAGACCCCCACAGCTGATATCAGTCTCAGACAACCCAAGGTTCATAACCTCACAGTTTCCGACTGCAGTGACCTAAACCTCCCCATTTGGCACCCGTCTCTATGTCACTCGCCAAAGTTTATAACACGACAGTGAGTTTGGTCAGAAGTGATGTTACTGATCCAATCTGCCTCGGAAGTCACTAAAAGACAACTCACTATCCTGGGACAGGACTATGCCGCTATCTGGTGTGGACCAAGTCCACTGGGAAATCCTAATGATAACTCTTTACAGCCCTACATTACTTATCCTTTAATCCTTTTTATCCTTTGCACTGGGTGAGAAGCTACTTAAGTAACAGAAAACAGTTTGTGAAGTTGGGGGAATATACATCATCATGTTTGGACAATGCTTGTGGCGTCCCACAGGGGTCAGTATTGGGTCCAAAACTGTTTCTAATTTATATGTATAAATGATATTGTCAATGTTTCCAAAATATTAAAATTAGTATTATTTGCAGATGACACAAATATTTTTTGTTCGGGGGGGATTTACAGGAGTTACTTAGGAGGATCAGTATAGAAATGGGAAAATTGAAAATATGGTTTGACAGAAACAAATTATCATTAAACTTAAGTAAAACAAAATACATGTTATTTGGCTATTGTAATACAGACATACAGGTTCAGTTACAAGTCGAGGGGGTAGATATTGAAAGGGTACATGAAAATAAGTTTCTGGGGGTGATAATAAATGATAAGATAAACTGGAAGTGTTGGGTGGGCCGCTGAAGAGGAGGTACTGCTGGCCCACCACCACCAGATGGCGCCCTGCTTGGAGTGCGGGCTTCAAGCAGGAGAGGGCGCCTGGAGCCGCTGTCACTCTTCATCAGCACCAGCTGTCACTCAGTCAACTCATCACCATCTCCATAAAGGCCGGACTGCGACTCCACCTCCTCGCCGAGAAATCAGCTACCGTTCAGGTAATTTTCTCTGCTGACTTAAAACATTGAGTAATAATCTGAACTTCTTTGCAGCCGTTTTCCTGTGGTTTCCTTATCTGTGGGATTGGCGTTTGGTGTGACCAGCGACGGCTTCGCTTCACACTCCAACCAGATAAGTGGTTAGACAGGAGCTGCACGAGTGTGTGATTGGAGGTGGAGGTTCTCCCTCCTCATTGTGTACAGACTGTGGGATTACTGAGTGTGCGACCTCACACTCATCAGGACTGTCTCTGTTCTCTGCCAGCAGTACCGGGTCTGACTGCTGAAGACAGCGGCCACCTGGGGCGCAGGGCTTGGCGGCTCCGGTGTTCTTCAGCTCCGTTGGCGGTGGAAGCTGTGTGGGATCCGGCTCTTCTCTCGCCAGGCATCTTCTATCATCAAGCCTGCCCACACGTCACCTGGTGTATGATTGACAGTCACCATATTGTTATTGTCTGTACGTCGTTGTGCGATTCACAACATTAAATTGTTACTTTTGGCTTATCCATTGTCCGTTCATTAACGCCCCCTGTTGTGGGTCCGTGTCACGACACTTTCACAACAGGAAGACTCATATAAAACATATACAAAGTAAACTGTCAAGAAGCATTTCAGTTCTAAACAAAGCGAAACATATTCTGGACCACAACTCACTCCGCATTCTTTACTGCTCACTGGTTTTACCATATTTACAGTACTGTGCAGAGGTATGGGGTAATACTTATAAAAGTACAACACAATCACTATCAGTAATGCAGAAAAGAGCTATAAGAATTATTCATAATACTGACTGTAGAGATCATACAAATCCACTATTTTTACAATCCAAAATCTTAAAATTCACAGACTTGGTTCATTTTCAAACAGTAAAATAGTGTATAAAGCAATAAACAATTTACTTCCAGCAAATATTAAAAATATGTTTTTTAACAGATCAGGGGATTGCAATCTGAGGGGGAAATTTAATTTAAAGCATCAGTGGGCACGAACAACATTAAAAGGTTTCTGTATTTCTGTCTGCGGGGTGAGGATGTGGAACAGATTGGGAGTGGGGCTCAAGCAATGTCCAAGCATGAACCAGTTCAAACAGCGGTACAAAAATATGTTTTTTTCTAGGTATAGGGAGGAGGAAGGGTAATGAGGGTTAGGGTGTTTTTGTTTTTTGCTTTGGCTTGTAAATATATAGTATTTTGTATGTAAGTAGGTATGTGTAGGTGTATATTTATGTTTGTATATATATATATATATATATATATATATATATATATATATATATATATATATTGATATATATATATTGATATATATATATTGATATATATATATTGATATATATATTGATATATATATATTGATATATTGATATCGGTTTAGGTGTGTAGGAATCTATGTGTATATGTGGCAAAGGGTATTACTGGTTGTGGGGAAGAAGGGGTAGGGATAAATAAGCTGATGCTTCACCCTACCCCTTTTCGGACATGTTGGGTACACAGTAGGAACTTTTTTTGTTGCTGTCTTCACTGATCTATCTTGTATTTGTTGTTGTATCAAATGTTCGAAATAAACAGTTTTCATTAATTCATTCATCCTTGTATTACTTATCCTTGAATCCTTTAAAACCTTAAAAACCTGTTATTCACTTTTTACTACTTAATATTATGTTTTGATGTGTCGGAACACTTGTTTTACCTCCAGACATCAACATGCACAATTTACAAAAAGGCTGTGCATACCTTAAGTGGGGCACCCGTTTTGATGTCTGGAGGAATTCAGCATTATCGAGTAGTCCCCTCGGACTCTCGGACAGTGGCGAATATAATTGATAGTCACCTTCTGCTAGGGTCAGGTCAGGGTCACCACTTGTTGGAGACTGACCCCCAAGACCCTTAACCTCGCCCACCAGTCACTGCATGTCCCTTGATCCCAGGGAAGGTGGAAACAAAGAAGTCATGACACAAAAGAATCTGTTCAGATTGCACCCTGCCTGATTTACCGTTCAGAACTGAGTTTTATTTAAAACAACTTTGAGTAGTAAAATCTTACACAGAGCTCTATGGACCCTGTTCTCAGCCCTGATATAGACTTTACTCTTACCAGGAGATAAGAAGAAGAGTCCAGATTGCTATCTATGATTCACTTTAGTAGCCTGATCTAACAACAACAAGGCTGGTGGGAAACATCTGCTTCTGGGAAATCTCTTCCCCTTACGCTGTGTGGCCAGAGGACTTACTTTGAAGGAGAAGTTACTATCACATCACTTTCCTCAAGTGTCTTTACCACAACCGTCCCTGACTGGCCTGTACAGGACAGGTCATGGCCACATTCTTCAGGCTTCCTCCCTTTAACTTTTGACCCCTGTACAAACTGAAATTGACCTAGTCACCATTTTTGCTGTTGTTACCCCATAACTCCAGAATATTCCATCATAGATAGTCTAAACTATACCTTTTTTTGGAATTGTTATGATCAGACAAATAATGTGATATATGTAGTTTTCAACATGATTGGAGCATTTTTTAAAGTTTGACCTATGTGTAATTCTTCATTGACCCCTACGTGACTACAGCTACCACCCTGGGATGGCTATCATACATTTTTGTGTAGGCCATGATACACTGAGGCTGGATTCAAGTGTCATTTCGTCCCCTTAAGTGGTACCGATTAGGTCAAAATTCATGACTGGCTGGACTAAATGTCTTTCTAACTTTACTGCAGTTGTTAAGTAAACTGTAATTTAATTTAATTTAATTTAATTTAATTAGCTTATAATGCACCAAATCACAGCAAAAGCCGTCTCAAGGCGCCTTACATAAAACAAGTCAACATCAAATTGAATAAATAATTAAAAATGAATTTAAAAAAATTCAAATACATAAATAAAAACAGAAGTAAAACAATACAACAAATAAAAATAAAAACTATTCATAAGAAAGAGAATAAAAATAGGTTTTGAGTCTTGACTTAAAAATGTCCATGGACTCAGACTGCCTCACGGTCACAGGAAGACTGTTCCACAGGGTGGGTGCACGATACGAAAAGGCTCTTTGACCTGACTTCTTCTTCACCCTGGGAACACAGAGAAGTCCCGCATCGTGCGACCACAAAGCCCAGGCTGGCACATAGAGTTCCACCAGATCAGCCAGATAAAATGGCACCAGTCCATGAACAAACTTATAAGTCAATAGCAAAACCTTAAAATCTGCTCTCACAGAGACAGGGAGCCAGTGCAAAAATGCCAAAATGGGTGTGATACGTTCAGACCTTCTGCTACGTGTCAGAAGTCTGGCGGCAGCGTTCTGAACCAGCTGAAGACCCCAATGCTGGACTGTGGTAACCCTGAAAATAGAACATTACAATAATCTAGTCTAGAAGAAACAAAAGCATGAATCAGGGTCTCAGCATCAGCCATGGACAGGATGGGGCGGATCCTCGCTATATTTCTCAGATGGAAAAAAGCAGTCCTAGTAACATCACTGATGTGAAGATCAAAAGACAACGTGGGATCAAAAATTATCCCAAGGTTCCTCATTTTGTCCGTATGATGTATGACACAGGAACCCAGGCTGAGCGCCAGCTGGTCAAACTGATGCTGAAGTCTCGTTGGACCAAGAACCATCATTTCAGTCTTATCAAAGTTTAAAAGTAGGAAGTTACTAGACATCCAACTTCTCACTGATAGAAGACAGTCCTCCAGGGATTTTATGGGAGTGAGATTTCCCACAGTTATCGGGATGTATAACTGAGTATCATCAGCATAACAATGAAAGGCAGAAGAAGAAGAGTTTTTTATTTAACGTGGGTAACCAATGAAAGTCTACGACTTGTTTCCAGAAGGGCCCACAACACGTGTCACTCTCCCCCCCCAGCACTGATGTTAAGAGTGCCAGCCGGGAGTGTGGTTGCAATCGGGAAGTGAACCCGAGTCGCTGGCATCCCAGTCCAAATTTTGGCAATCCCAAAACTCTGCAGTATACGCCCAGGGGGTGCCACATACAGGGAGAAAAGCAAGGGGCCTAAAACAGATCCCTGTGGAACCTCAAATCTCATGTCAGCAAGGTCAGAGGTAGTGCCATTATACAAGGCACATTGAGAACGACTGGACAAATATGACGTCAACCAGGCAAGGGCACTTCCAGTAGTCCCAAAAAAATTCTCCAACCTATTGAGCAAAATATGATGATCCACGGTATCAAACGCAGCACTGAGATCTAACAACACCAAAACCGTAGTGGTGTCTGTAATCCGTTACTGGTTCATGTGATTTAGCAACGAAATCACATGAATTAAAGATGAATGTCTACACTACAAACAGACGTTGACAGTTTCATTTCAACTCCTTTGTGATAGTGTAAAGAAGTAAAATTACAAAAACTGCGTCTCTGTCCAAATACTTATGGACCTCACTACAATCATAAACGCGAATGGAGAAAGAGTCGGGTATCGGTTAATGTGTTTTCTCTTGCTTTCTCATTTATGCTCTTTGTAATAGGTCTGCTCCGGCTCAGCCATTGGATGATATGAGTCGTGACGTCATGGTTGTACACAGGAGGTGGATCTTCTCAGCTCTGTCCGGCGTATGGAGGCAACATGTCGGCAAGGAGAGAACCGAGTGGAGGAACTGCGTCTGTGAATTACATACCGAAAACCTAACGAAATACTACCGAGCCGTTCAGAGAGGTGGCGTTTTATGCGACAGTAAAGCAACTGCTGGGGTTACTGTGTTTTTGGAACCGTCAGTGGAGGTCGAATGGACGGATAAAGGAAGCCGGTTCGAATCGAAGAAGCAGCCGAGCAGCACGCGACCTGAGCCGGCAGGAGGAGGACGAGTCTGCGTGCTGAGAGACAGACTGCAGGGGATGTTATCCGTGCTGTCTTATGGCAGACTGGTAGCCAGGGCTGTCCTGGGCGGACTCTCTCAGACGGACAGTCGGGACTACAGCCTGATAAGTGCCAGTTATGGCTTCGGGAAAGATTTTCGCAAAGGGATCCTGAAGAAGGGGATGATCTACGGGGACGACGCCTGCTTCATCGCGCGGCACAGGAGTGCCGACGTTTTGGGTAAAGTTTGTGCACAGTCTGTGTGTGACCTTCATTGAGCACCACGTGTTCACCCCTCAAGGGTGAAAACACAAAGCACTCCCCCTCGGAGCTGTAACGTTTGTTCTCTCCTTTTTTTTTCATGAAATATTATTTAATGAAGGTGATTTATACTTGCGCGTAGCTGCAAACGTGTTTTCTAAATATCTTCCAGTAGTGCGGAGATTCTGAGAGAATGACCTTTCACCTAGAAGAGGAAAACAGGGCTGCAACGTGCCAGTAAAAAAAATAAAATAAAATAAAAATCAGAGCAAAAATGCATAAATCTGATTTGGTGCACGTGTAATGCTAGTTGTGCTTTTGCTTCGTTTAATCGCAGTGTCTTGCAAAGGTCAGAATGGTTGGGTATGGAGGCAGCCATGTTGCTAACAGCGTGATTGCTTTGTCCTCCGCTAACAGGAGCCAAACACTGAGAAATGTCTACAAAACGTGGGGATCGGTCGTTATTGGTCTTTCTATACAGTCCCCATTTTCTTATTTCTTTCTTAGTTTTGATTTTTTTTAAAAACGTAAGCAGTTTTCATTTCGGCTGCTCCCGTTAGGGGACGCTACAGCAGATCATCATAATCACTCCCTGTCCTCTGCATCTTCCTGTCTCACTCCAGCCACCTGCATGTCCTCCCTCACCACATCCTTAAACCTTCTCTTTGGCCTTACTCTTCCTCTGCCTTGTGGTACCATCCTCAGCGTTCTTATCCATGTATGTTCTCGTCCCGTCCCTCTGCACGGTAGCAAGTGAAGTCACCCCACTGCGAACTCACCCCAGGTTAAGTCACCCCACTCAAACTATCCATGCTTTTTTTTTTTTTTTTATAATTAAGAATGACTAGTTTAAAGTTAGGGACCTGCCAATGTGATGTATAGAACTGGGCAGTGCTCCCTCATTCTCCCATCAGTGGGGTTTTTTTTACCTGACAGTTACATTCCCTGACTTTTAAACCATCGTCTCACTAACAAAACTTGAGTACAAACAGTACATTATGCCACTGGCGTGTTTAAATAATTTATTACATGATCATATCAAAATTGAAATATTGTGTTACTAGATTGGGGTGACTTCACTTGGAGTGAGTTTGCACTGGGGAACCCTCTGCACATGTCCACACCATCTCCCACATTAACCAGTCAGCATATTTCCAGCTGCTTTCTTTATCACTCTCACCTACTGCACATCTTTTTCAGTTCGATGCTTGTCTGCCTAATCCAGTGGCCTTGCATCTCCATAAATGCACCATAACTTTTCCACAATGCACTACGATTTTTGGCGGGCACAGACGTATAACCCGACCGATATGGATTTTTTGAGGCCGATGCCGATAACGATATTTGGATGAAAAAAATGCCGATAATTAGGGATGATCCGATCATGTGATCGGAAATCGGGCCGATCACGTGGTTTCAGACTTGATCGAGATCGGACGTTGCATCCCGATTAGGAATCCGATATAGATTTTATCCTCATTATTTTGATCAGCATTATTTCAGTCTCATTATTGCAGATTAATGGGCCTTTCACGCGTCGGAAGCATCAGAGGCGTGAGACACGTTGCTTTTTAGAGGCGTCAGAAGCGTCGCTTTAGCTCGGCTTTTGACGTGACGCTTCTGACGGGAGCGCGCATTGCCGCTTGTCGGCAGGCTGACGCGGTCAAAGTTCAACCCAATCTTTTTTTTTTTTATTGAACAAAAGAAAAAACAAGTTCAACCGAACAAAGGTGGGAGGAGTTACGTGCGCAAAGTTTCTTTTTTGCAGAACTGCTGTTGGTGTGTTTACGTGCTCAGCCTGATGCCTCGATGGAATGACAAGAGGATGATGGACACTTTCCCACCGAAACTCTTGCTCAGTCATCCCTCCGTGCGCAGCAGGACCCGGTGCTGACCAAGTCCTCAGGACGACGATCTGTCATCTGATTAGCAAAAAGAAAAAACAAATTGTCCTGTGGTCGTTTGTCTGCAAAACAGAGCGAGAGATGGTGTGTGCACGAGCGACGTGCGCACTCATCACATTTAGGAGCGCGTCTTAAAGAGCTTCTGTGTTCATTCACGTTCACTGCGCTGCTCTGAACTTGTTGAACACTGATAAAGCATCAGCGGGGCACACTGAGGACTGTCAGGACGCAAATGTAAGTTGTTGGTTTTTTTTTGTTTTTTTTTTAACTTTTCAAGTTGACTTTTGAACTTTCGACGCTCTGAGCTGTGACGTAGCTTCGCGCTAATCTGTACAAATGGTAAATGAACTGCATTTATATAGCGCTTTTCCATCTGTATCAGACGCTCAAAGCGCTTTACAATAATGCCTCACATTCACCCCAATGTCAGGGTGCTGCCATAGAAGGAGCTTGCTACATACCGGGAGCAATAGGGGATTAAAGACCTTGCCCAAGGGCCCTTTAGTGATTTTCCAGTCAGGCGGGGATTTGAACCACAGATCAGTGCAGAAACCACGTGTCTGAAGAAAAATCCTTGGAAATGTTTTTTGTTGATGTTGTTTGTTACCTCAAAATTTCTGATTACTGTTTAAAAAAGTTTAGAACATTTGTAATTAAAATAACTAAATCAATAAATGGTTCTTTAGAAACCTTTCATCTATAAATTAAAACCACCTGTTATTTCAGATTAGATAATTTCTTGTTTAACATAAGGAACCTTTGACTTTTATTTTTAGACAAATAAAATAACATGGAAATTTGTACATTTTTTTTTAAGTCTGGTAGATTATTACTTGATTGTTCAAGCTACCTCAAGGAGAAGTGCACTGTTTAAGTGATAAATAATAAAATAAGATGATTAAAATGAAATTATTATATATTTAGCATTTGTTCATTGTTCATTCAGTTTTTTAAAGTATCGGATTGGGACTTGGTATCGCTAGATACTCTTAATCAGATGACTTGGAATCGGATCGGGGCCAAAAAAACCTGATTAGGACATCCCTAGGGCTGTCACGATTAGGAATTTCTGGAGACAATTAATTGTCAGACAAATAATTGCGATTGACGAATGGATTGTCTATTTTTTTTTCTTTTTTCCCCTTCTACATATTCTACTGTTGTAGTATAAGTACACAACTCTGGAAGAATGTTTGGCTTCTGTGAGTGGAGAAACTGGGAATGGTGCAACATTTTTATTTTCATTTTACATACAGTCCCAACTTTTTCTGATTTGTGGTTGTTTCTGTTTCATTTCTGAAATTGTTTCTCCTCATCAATCATGTTTTGTGCATAAAAACTCCATTAAGCTCAAGATTGAACAAATAAATACCTTTGGAAAATAACAGCTGTTAAAGTTCAGAGTTCTCACCTGCTTTTTGTGATCTGTGCTTCTGAATATCACCACAGCTTCTCCATGTCAGGGTTTTTTGTGGCTCAGTTCATTTATACATTCTCATTTTTTAAATATGTTTTTAAAGCTATTTGACCGTTTATTTCATCTCATGATCTCATAAATTCAGCATATGACGCGCACATGGTGTGAACAGGACGGTAACGGCAGAATCACACCTTTAGAGAAAGTTCAGAGAGACGTAAAAGCAGCGCCACGTTTTGGGTTGGTTTTTTTTTACTTGTTCACTCGGGTTAAAATCCTCTCTGCTCCGCGCTTGATGCGCACTGATGGTTCTCAGACTGTAATGTGTCGCGCCTGCATTCAGGAATCTCCCTCACGCACCCCCTCCCTCCCAGTCTGCAGCCTGTTGACTCCGTGCGCGCGCGCACACACACACACCGACAGCTCCGCATTTTAGACGGCTTTTGAAGAAGACGGCCACTGTTTTAATCGGCCGTCTTATCCAAACGGCAGGACGGATCGCTCTTCAGCCTCCATGTTATTGTCCCGCCTTAAGACGAGAGCGAGGCTGCAGCACAATGATGTCAGATTCTGAATCGTTTTATGCTTTGTGGATAAAATAAATAATTCACGGTAATCGCTAATATGAAAAATAATCGCAAATATGAAAAATAATCGCGATTGACGAATATTGTAATAATTGTGACAGGCCTAGACATCCCTACCGATAATCGATAAATCGGCTGATTTGCCGATAGTTGATAAATCAGCCGATATTATTATTTTTTTTTTTATGAATAAAATGTTCTTTTTTGGACCCTTAACCAAAAAGGTATGAGCTAAAAGCTGAAGCTTTGTCCTCATATTGATTAACTTTATAACAGAGAAGAATTTTCAAGTTCAAAAAATGCAATTGGAGCTGGTAGGGGGCTATTCAAGGGGGCCAACTAGTAAGATATCACTCCTGAAAATGATCTTTGCCATATCATGTGAGGTAAATCTGCCCTACGATTGGATTTTGGAAAACCATGTGACGGATAACCAATTCCGATTGGACACTCACATTGTGCACGTCATCACACATCTTCTGTAAGGAGTACCAAGATGGCTGACGGTGGATTGAAAGTCCGGAGTTAACTTTTCAGCAAAAAAAAAAGTAAGTTTCTATCTCATATCATTAAAACGTTATTTACAATTTAGTAAAGCTTGGTCCCAGCCGTCGTATACGCGTTGTATATATGCGTTGGCCCCATAGGGTTAATGGCGAACGGCAGTAATTCCCAGAACCCTTCCGGACAACCAGTGAATCTGAATGTTTCAACCTCTTAGCAGTAAACAAGTTTTTCATGCTAGAAATAAGGTCTACAGAACGTGGGCTTAATAAAAAGTGTGACCGACGCAATGAAGCACATTTAACACATTACTACATAAACTGAGTTAATCAAACTGAGTTGAACTGAAATGGGAGAAATGTGGGGTGAATGTAATCACAAAGTTATTACAGACAACATCCTTATAAACTTACTTGTATGCTTTTGTAAGCCGATCAGTGCAGTGTGACGGCGAACAACGGGGGACGGTGATTAACACATTTAAGCAGGGGTGTAAGCAGCTCTCAGTTGAATGAAGTCAGAGCTCCATCTACTGGACAAACGGTGCAAGGACATTTTACATTGCCGACACAAACATTATTTCAGTAACCGTTCTGTTTGAGAAATTATTGGCGTTCTGTTGGCAGAATTTCGGCCGATAGTGAGTACTTTGAACAGGGCTTATATCGGCCGATAATATCGGCCGGCTGATATATCGGTCGGGCTCTACACAGAAGGTACCTGATTTTTGAGTTGCTCTCAAATAACTCGTCTGAGAAAGGAAAGTGGTTCATACAGGTAGTTTTTGTGAGGCTCCATTGTGCAGCAACTTATCTGGGAAGGAAGAGATTATACTACAGAGTACCACACAAAGATTACAACAATTCTCTGAGCAAATTGGAAGCTGTTCTTTGTGGATCTCGGATGAAATTGGGCACTCAATGTCATGATATTTCGAAAGGCAAAGCCACTCTGTTGGGCTGTCAACATTTTTGTTAATTTTGATAGCATTTTTTTGTCATCCTTCCTCTTACGAGCGTTTACAGCTAACAATGGAGGACCCCACCCTAGAAGGGTGTATCTGGGGGTTCCCTGATCAGTATTATCCCAGACTGATGAACCCACTTGGATGACGAGTGAAATGTTTCCCAGCTAAAGAAAGAGTCCAGTTGCTTCAACTAAACTTTGGGACATTTCTGCTCTTCATCTGGATCATTAAGACTAGAGGTGCACCGATCGATCGGGCACCGATCATTATCGGCCGATCACGCCTTAATCGGTTTGATCGGTGATCGGCAAAATGCGCCGATCAAAAGGACCGATCACAACAGTGCAGGCAGTAGCGCAGTGAGCGCTTGGTCCTGTCATGACGCGCTTTCCTCTGTGACGTAAACTCATTTTGACTTCTGATATGAGCTTTTTTTATGGGAAAAAAGATACTGGATTTACAGGAATTTACACAATATGTGACTTTTACTATAAGGTATGTTATTGATATTTTATCCTCATTTTCAAAATATTCTACAAGTTTTAGCTGTGGTTTTTGAAATGCTTTAACAGTGTTTTCAGTCTTCATGAATTTCATGTAGTTTAGTTGTTCTGAGTTAATGTATAATTTGGTTTACAATTAAAAGGAAAATCATTCCAGGTCCTACTTCCATGTCATATTCTGTTATTTCAACATTATCATTGACAGTTAAAATGAAAAGTTGAGCCTGGATCATTTAAATATGCACTTCTTTTGAGATTTTTTTTCTTCCAGAAGATGCTGAAAATGTATCATTAGGTAATTAATTAATTTAGTTTCTGTGGCCCCGTGGGCCCTAGACCCCGACTGGACCCCTTGCAAATTCTCCTTGGATTACACCATTTTCATTTCACAGCTGTGGTCTGAGATTTGGCAAAACCTATGGTGTACGCACTTCTTGCTTCTACCCTTCTCGCTTACTAAAGTTTGGGACTGGCACTCAGAATGCACTGCCTGTACACACTTGGTGGCCAAGTTAAAAAAATATACAGGAGCAACAGTTCCTCAGTGTTGTCACATGACAAGAAAGGAAGCATCAACTTCACTTTCTATTTGACTCCAACACTGCTGAAAATAAACTTTAAAAATTCCAGGGAGTGTTTTTGTAGTTTCACTTTCTTTTTTAAATAAAATTTCCATACAAGGTAAAAATGGAAACTGCGTCACAGGCAACTCTATAGTGCAGTGTGTTGGGTTGTTGCCCCCCACCCCCTCTCCATTCAGTGTTTTCTCATTAGCAATGGTTCAAAGTAAGATTGTTGTTGGTTTTAATGTTTGGTGCCACTGTGCAGTGGGCATTCCTTCAGGTTTCTCCCGGCTGCAGCGAATAAGCAGTTACTTTCCAGAAGTGGGAATGGACTGGTTGTCTGCCTGGTTGGATTCAAGACAGTCCCATGGTGTGGGGGGTGCCTAGATCTGACCTGACCATAATGTGCAGTTTGGTGCCACACTACAGAGTATGCAATGTTTCAGAAATTCCAGGACGGCATCCGGTTTGTGTTCCCCTCTGCTGATGTGGATTCATGTTTTCAACACCAGTAGTTACAAGATTTTTCGGGAATATTAGCACACCACCACCATTGTTTGACCATGTGCAGTAGTACAGACAGTTTTCATAGCATTCATGAGAAGCAGAGGAAGGCCATTTATTGTAATGGCCATGTCTGTCTGTCAGGAGCAATTTCAATCAAACTTGTTGGATGATCTCAGTGGACTGGGCTTGTGTAGCACAGGTCTTGTCAAGGTCAAATCAGAGGTCATAATCTAAAAATACATAAATGACCATAACTGAGGGAGTGCATAATGATACTGAAACATGGTTTTCTGCATACACATCTGCCCTGTTTGAGCTAACAAATGTAAAATGTCTGTTGTTTTTGTGTCAGTAGGGAGGTTTCTAAATGCACACATGTAAAGTTGTGGAACTTTGAGAAAGTTTAATATGAATCTCCAGTAATATTTAACTCTAAAAGCTAAAAAGAAATGTCTTTTAGGCGTTGCAGATGGAGTTGGTGGTTGGCGTGACTATGGCGTTGACCCGTCTCAGTTCTCAGCCACCTTAATGAGGACCTGTGAGCGACTGGTGAAGGAGGGTCGCTTCACTCCCAGTAATCCAGTGGGCATCCTGACCTTGGGCTACTGTGAGCTGCTACAGAACAAAGTTCCCCTGCTGGGTGAGGATACAAGCAACCACACACATTGCAGGGCACAAGCACCCTCTAGTGGCACAAATAGGTCTTTGCACTTGAGCAGCTATTATGTGAGAAAGAAAAAAAACACAACTGTATGAGTTTTAAATTGTGCTCATTATTACTTCCATTATTACTACTTTTATGTGCTGCTATACATACGTACATATCTATTGCCAAATGTTAGTTCTTCACACTCTAGATGCATGATATTGTCCAGAAAGTGCACACAGTGTTGTGCTGATTTTAGTTGTTGTAGTTGCACATAAAGGTAGTGCATTGTTCTTGGGTTTGTGTCAGTCCATATGTGAATAAAATAACTTGAAAAGTTTTCATCAGACTTGGACCAAACTTTGTTGGATGATTGTAAGTCGGCCAAGGACAAAGTGTTTTGATTTAGACAAAAATCAGTTAAAATTCACAACCACAAGCTAAGGACAAAATCTGGGTCAAATATTTACAGATACTGTACTTAGACTGGCTATTTTAAGTAACTGATCAACGCTGCATCTGTGGTGACTGTTAAACACCAATATGAAGTCATATATCACCTTTCTATTGGATAAATGACCTTTAGGTGACTACAAAGTCAAAGTCACAGTCGTAATAGTTTAACTTGTCATGATGGGGTATAAAGGGAGCATCCCCAAAAGTCTCAGCCATTCACAAGCAACGATGGGGTGAGGATCACCACTTTGTGAATAACTGTGTGAAAAAAATAGTCCAACAGTTTAAGAACAATGTTTCTCAATGTTTAATTGCAAGGGATTTAGGGATTCCATCATCTACAGTCCATAATATAATCAGAAGATTCAGGGAATCTGGATAACTTTCTACACATAAGCGGCAAGGCCCAAAACCAACATTGAATGCCTGTGACCTTCGATCCTTCAGGAGGAACTGCATTAAAAACCGACATTGTGTAAAGGATCTTGCCGCGTGGGCTCAGGAACACTTCAGAAAACCATTGTCAGTTAACACAGTTTGTCACTACATCTACAAGTGCAAGTTAAAACTCTAACATGCAAAGCGAAAGCCATACATCAACAACATCCAGAAACTCCGCCGCCTTCTCTGGGCCCGAGCAGACGCAAAGTGGAAAAGTGTGCTGTGGTCTGATGAGTCCACATTTCAGATTGTTTTTGGAAATCATGGACGTCGTGTCCTCTGGACAAAAGAGCAAAAAGACCATCTAGATTGTTACCAGCGCAAAGTTCAAAAGCCAGCATCTGTGATGGTATGGGGGTGTGTTAGTGCCCATGGCATGGGCAACTTACACATCTGTGATGGCACCATCAATGCTGAAAGGTACATCCGGGTTTTGGAGCAATATATGCTGCCATCCAAGCAACGTCTTTTTCAGGGACGTCCCTGCTTATTTCAGCAAGACAATGCCAAGCCACATTCTGCACGTGTTATAACAGCGTGACTTCGTAGTAAAAGAGTGCAGGTACTAGACTGGCCTGCCTGCAATTCAGACCTGTCACCCATTGAAAATGTGTGGAGCATTATGAAGCACAAAATATGACAACGGAGACCCCGGACTGTTTAACAACTGAAGTCATACATCAAGCAAGAATGGGAAAGAATTCCACCTACAAAGCTTCAACAATTAGTGTCCTCAGTTCCCAAATGCTTATTGAGTGTTGTTAGAAGGAAAGGTGATGTAACACAGTGGTAAACATACCACTGTCCCAGCTTTTTTGAAACGTGTTGCAGGTATCCATTTCAAAATGAGCAAATATTTGCACAAAACAATGAAGTTTATCAGTTTGAACATTAAATATCTTGTCTTTGTGGTGTATTCAATTGAATATAGGTTGAAGAGGATTTGCAAATCATTGTATTCTGTTTTTATTTATATTTTACACAACGTCCCAACTTCATTGGAATTGGGGTTGTAGAAGGATTGTGTGTTGGTTGAAGGTAAAGTGGTTCAGTTTTGGAAAGAACTGATCAAATGTCAAGGCCATACAGGATTGTATATTATAGTAACATTGAGTCACAGATCTGCAGGTGCAGCTATTGCGCTGGTTGTGTGCCACTTCTTATTAGCGAGTGAAACGAAAAATAAGTTTATTGTGTGCTCACAGGAGGGGAAGACTTTGCGTTTTCACTGTGATTGTGGCAACGTCATTTGTTTTTCCTCTGTCTGCTTGCTTTGTTTTGCCATCTGTGTATCCATGTCCTCACTGTTTTCCCTCTCTTTTGCTTTCTTCTTCCTCTGTAGGGAGCAGCACAGCATGTATTGTGGTTCTAGACCGCCGGAGTCACCAGCTCCACACGTGTAACCTTGGTGACTCAGGTTTTCTTGTGGTACGAGGAGGAGAGGTGGTGCACCGCTCAGACGAACAACAGCACTATTTTAACACACCCTTCCAGCTGTCCATCGCTCCTCCAGGAGCAGAGGGAGTGGTGCTAAGTGACAGGTTAGTGCCCCGGGCGCTGTCATCTTCCAGTCAGCCCAATAAAGGTGTTTTTTTTAATTGACTGTATTTGATAAATAAACCTGATAAATTCAAGTCATCAAATTAGTTATTCTATGAAGAAATTAACATTTTTACTTTATTTGTTTTTACCATGTGCTCATGAGACTGCTTACACGTCAAAATATGTGCTTAGCAAGCTTGACATTTGTGGTGTCACAGTATCATTTGGCCCTCTTCAAGAATGAAATTTCTGCTGTTTTGCATATACCTTTTAAACCTATCTGTTTAAAATACAGTGCATACAGAAAGTATTCACAGAGTTTCACTTTTTCCACAATTTATGTTACAGCCTTATTCCAAAATGGAATAAATTCATTTTTTTCCCTCAAAATTCTACTCACAACACCCCATAATAACAACACGGGAAAAGATTTTTTTATGTGATTTCTTAGTTCTTATTTTTAATAAATTTGCAAAAAAAAAAAAAAAAGTTGTCATTATGGGGTGTTGTGTGTAGAATTTTTGAGGGGAAAAAATGTATTTACTCCATTTTGGAATAAGGCTGTAACATAGCAAAATGTGGAAAAAGTGAAGCGCTGTGAATACTTTCTGGATGCACTATGGTCACATCTAAAGCAGCCCCTCCCTGAGCCTGGTTCTGCTGGAGGTTTCTTCCTGTTAAAAGGGAGTTTTTCCTTCCCACTGTAGCCAAGTGCTTGCTCACAGGGGGTTGTTTTGACCGTTGGGGTTTTACATAATTATTGTATGGTCTTGCCTTTCAATATAAAGCGCCTTGGGGCAACTGTTTGTTGTGATTTGGCGCTATATAAAAAAATTGATTGAATTGATTGATCTAAAGGCCTGTGACACATGATAATAAACATGAGAACACCACCTCCATTTCCTTCACATCGTGTGGTTTGAGCTACCATTTGTGAAGAAAGTGTTGGAAATGAGGCAAAAAAAAAAAAGAGAGAGAGAGAGAGGGAGGGAGAGTGGAATCAGACAGAAATGACTGAAATTGAACCCGCATCATCCTCCAAAACTGAAGAAATTGTTGCAAAAAATGGTTATCTACCCGAGGATAAATTTGATGGTGCACTGACTACAGCATGTTGTCACTTAAAAACAAAAGTTTTTAGGATCACATAGCACTGACTTAAACACGGTTTAATAAGCTTGAACCTTCTTTCTGGAGCTGAGAAGCAGGAGGGTTTCTCAGGGTCTGGCGGGGACGGGCGTCGAGTCAGCTGTCACATTAAACACCCACGCACCATCCGCCTTTGAGGTTGTTCAGAGTGCATCTTGACCTGCTTAATTCTGTAGTAGAATGTTTTGACTGTTGTTCCTCTTTCAGTTGTGACTAATTTTTCATGTCACTCTGTTTCCCGTAGTCCTGAGGCAGCTGACAGCTCTTCCTTCGACGTGCAGCTGGGGGACATAATCCTGACTGCGACCGATGGCCTCTTTGACAACATGCCAGATTACATGATTCTTCAGGAGCTCAAAAAACTCAAGGTGTCACTTTCACCGGTGGCTCAGTCGTGCATTTTCACACTTGGCTGCATAATGTGCAGACATGTAAATCTTATCGCTTGACATTTTATTTCATCTTATTTCAGGCCACCAACTACGACAGTATCCTGCAGACTGCACAGAGTATTGCAGAGCAAGCTCACGATTTGGCCTACGACCCCAACTATATGTCCCCTTTTGCACAGTTTGCATGTGACAATGGCCTGAATGTAAGAGGTAAGGATGCTTTATTGTAATATGAATACTGCATAAAATTCTGATTGTTTTTAAAAACAAATATCAAACACTGCTTCATAATCATTCCAGCTCAACTGAATGATTGTACCAGTTAAATATGCAGCTAAACCCCAAACCACACTTAAGGGAAATGTAGGTGTTGTACAGGGGGTGGGGAGGTGGGATTTACAGTGTCCCTTTAATTGGTGCACACTTCTCAAATGTGAGGTTTGGACAAAAAATTGTTTAGATATGTCAAAAGATGTTCCAGGTAGGGGTGCAACAGATCACAAAACAAATCAGAAATATAATTTACCTTCTATTTAATAAAGGCGTGTTATCTAGTGGTGAAGTTGACCGAACACTCTCTCATTAAGTACCGAAGTGCTGAGCCAAGTCCTCCCGAGCAGGCACACCACTCGGGTGCATGGTTTGCAATAATTATGCAGTTCATATGTGACAGAACCATGGTTTGGGCAGTTGGTACAGTTGAAATATGGATCATTACAGCACTAGTTCCAGGCCAGGTTTTCTTAAAGCTGTGGGTTTCATTGTCAAAAGTCCTCACGTACTTTTTGTGGTCCTACAGGAGGGAAACCCGACGATATCACAGTGCTGCTGTCCATTGTCGCTGAATATACAGACTGACGTGTGAATGTGTGCGCTTCTCAGCCTGAGTCTTCCACTTAAAGCCCACCAAACCACGCTGTGCCCTGTGAGCCCACAGGGGGCACCCGCCACTGACGTGACACACACTCCCCGCCGCAGGATGCTAATGTCCGTCCGTGTGACTTTTTCTTTTTCCTGCTTTGTTTTGGTGCTTGTACAGTAGAACAGAAGTTGGCTGCTTGTGCGTTTTCATGTTGACCATGATACAGAAGGAGCTGAGCTAAGATGCACCTCTGTGCACGGTGATGTGACTGTCTGGGACGGGTTGGGTTGACCGGCAGAATAAGGCTGCAGGGCTTCAAAATCCAGAATGTCTCTTGTTCAAAAAGGTGATAAAGGAATAAGCCATGACTCTGGTATCTTTAGGGTAGCTCTAGCGTTGCCTGTTGAACTTGTAGTTTGTTGTAGTTATTCTTTGCGTTTGAGTAGAAGGATTTAGATGAAGTGATGAGGCTGGTGTTGAGCGTGGAGGTGTATTCGTGAAGAACAAAGTGAGAATGTGGCTGTTGTCTTGTTCTGAGAATGTATGATGATGAAGTGGCCTGACTAGTCGTTTCTACGCTTGTGTCACTGTAAAACAAAATGTCTTTGAGGCTGTTTGTGAAGGATGACTGGGACTTGTCGCTCGCGGAGGATCCATCAATGCACATTAAGTTGTAAATAATTTGGCCCCTAGTTTTTAGGGCTGTGTGTGTTGCCTTTGCTTTTAAGCAAAGCGCTGCCGCTGCTGCATTACACTTGTGGGTGACGTACACATGCATTTCTTATGTCGAGTTTAATTTTGTGTGAGCTCTATCAGTCCTACACTTTGCCCCCCTCCACCACGCTGAAGCGAACAGGATGTTTGCTGACAATAGGGCTGCCACGACTAGTCAACTAGTCACGACTATGTCGACAACTAATTTAGTAGTCGACAAGCTATTTGCTTTGAACCTTGAATCAGCGAAGCAGTGCTTCGATCCACTCTTCATTTGAGCTTTGCTTCGCTCCTCTTCAGAAGTGGCAGCTCCGCTTCTTATACCCTCATAGTCATTAAAAAATGTTAATTGAGTCACTTTTGTGTGGATTAAAATGACTAACTGTGACTCCTATCTTGTGAGAAAGAAATGAGAATTGTCCTCTGTTCCGCTGCTCTAAACGCTGCACCGCCCGGTCAAGTTAGAAAGATTGAGTCTGCTCGGAATTAATAACTTCAAAGCGAAAAGCCGTTTAAATCAAATGACACCTCTTTCCAAAGATTGTAATACAAACAATAAACTGCAATCGATCAAAATGTTGTTTGTTTTTTTTTTCTCCCAAAATGAGATGTCCTGGCTGACGTGCAGCAGCCCAAGACTGTGTGGCTGCAGACTCCAGCAGCCGTCTGAGCTCAGCTCAGATGTATGGAGAGACATCCATGCCGTTAATGTCTGAAAGGAAATGCTTTTGACAAAAACTACAGATTTTTTCTATCTATGTCCACAGATCAAGGATCCACAATGTAGAGTTTATTTATGTCCAGAGATCAAGGATCCAGTGACAAATTTCGTATTTATTTACTTTAAGACTCAATAAAATGTTGACATAGAAAACCTATAAAGCCTACTTGTAGCACACAGAAAATTCACAGGAGGTATCGATAAGGGAATCAATAAGGAATTGAATTGATAAGTGGAATCGATAATGGTATCGATATTGATAAAATGCGATAAGCTGCAATTTACGTATGATCCGACTAGTCGACTAATTGCAAAAATAATCGTTGACTAGTCGACTATCAAAATAGTAATTTGTGGCAGCTCTAGCTGACAATAAAGGCTGCAGTCGTTGTGTAACAGAGGTTTTACACGGCAGCTCGTGAAGTGTGTGTGTGTGTGTGTGTGTGTGTGTGTGTGTGTGTGTGTGGCCTTCGCATGAGACACTGCTATCTGAATATGTGGTGTGTATATAATCCGCTGTGGCAACCCCAAGTGAAAAAGGGGGGAAGCTGAAAGCTTACTTTACTATAATGTTAATATTTATCTGACAGAGTTAATGTTAGCATTTGGGAATGCGTACATTTGCGATGATGGGTCAGTCAGTCATACCTTTTAAAAAAAAAAAAAAAGTTTTTTTTCTGTTTAATTTTATTTTAATGATTTATTTTTGTAGTTTCTTGTATGGTCGACAGTCAGTGTGATGATGGGGAAAAAAAATATCCAACAGTCAGGTTGTTGGTTTTTTTTGTTGTTGTTGGGCTTTTTTTTTTTTTTTTTTTAACCCTGTGAATTATATTTTTCTGTTTTTGCTGCTTTTCTTTTGTAACATAAATGTCTGTAAACTACTTTGACATGATTGTCAAGAATACACATAATTCTCCTTAAATGACACAACTCAGACTTTTTTTTTAATGTCACTGACCTGCTCATAGTAGCTTGTAGCTTTGTTTAGCAGTGCACCCAACTTAGACAATGTCTTTACAGTAGGGCTGCAGATAAGTTATTGTCTTAATCAGTTATTTTCTTGATTAATCAGTTAGTTGTTAGCTCCTTTTAAAATGGTGAAACATGTTGGGTGTTTTCCTGAGCCCAAAACAATGCCTTCAAATGTCTTATTTTGTCTACAACCCAACAATATTCAGTTTACTGCCAGATAGGAGTAAAGAAACTAGTAAAATTTAATTGAATTTAACCTTTATTTAACCAGGTTAGTCCCATTGAGATCAAGATCTCTTTTGCAGGGGAGACCTGGGCAAATATAAAGTTTCCAATTCACCGAATTTGCATGTCTTTAGATGGAGGAGGAAACTCACTTAAACACAGAGAGAACATGCAAACTCCACACAGAAAGGCCACAGGTGGGAATCAAACCCATGACCTTCTTGCTGTGAGGAAACTGTGCTATATATATATATATATATATATATACACACACACATACAGGGTGTCCCCAAAAAGTGCCACTAAAATAAAGGCATAGAAAATCTATAGACTTTTGGGTACTGATATCTGTCATATGTGCACCGCTCCTCTGGCTCGGTCAGCTCTCCCTTTGTTAACATTGTGAACAGTTCCGTCAGTTTGAAACTTCTTTACAATCCTCCATATTGTCTTTCTGTCTGGACCTTTTATGATTGCAAAATGACATTGATATTGTCGTGTTTGCACGATCGATTTGGTCTCAAAGTGGAATTCCACCCATTTCCCTTGTTGCTTGATTGTAAGCGGCATCCTCATTGGATCAGTCTCAAACTACATCAGTAGAAATTCCTCACATATATCTTAATGTCTGGGGGGGGGGAAAAAAACAATTCAGATTTTCTGTTGCAGAATTAGTCAGATGATTTTGTGACACTTTTTGGGGGGACATCCTGTGTATATATAAAAACTCAAAATGTTTATCAAAATAGTGGTGGATTAATTTAATAGTTGATTATTAATCAGTGTAGCACAGTACAGTTTAAAAGACACATTTTGTGTCTGTAATTTCATTACAAGATCATAATTCAGCAATACTGTAAATTCCTTGTGCTCACTCGTGGTGGTGGAAACATTCAGAGTGGCGTTATGATGTCCCCGTCTCTGTCCCTCTCCAAATGTCAGATAAGAAACACAGTTGTGTTTTTGTTTGCGTGATTGGGTATCTGTAAGTGTGTGTATGTGTGCGAGACAGGTTTCTAAAACCAAACAGGGAAAGCCATATATAAACACATGATTTGAGCAGGGTTGTTTACACCTTGCTGCTGCAAAAAGGTCATCCTTTGGTTGAGACCAATATTGTCACTGTGTTATTTATCTAAAAATCATGTTGATGCATCAAGAAGTTGTGCGGTGGTCACTGTTATTGAGTCTGCATGCGTCTTGCGGTATTCTTCCCTGCACAGATTTTTATGTGAAACTCGCTTATTCCTCACACGTGATTAAATATTATTTGTCCGACTGTTGCCCTGCATGATTTCCATCTTGGCTGACTCCAATTTATGAACTTTGTTTCATGCACACTTGCAGCTTGTCCTCATGTCCGTAGAATTGTTTATAGAATTTTGTGGAAATTCAGGCCAGAATGTTGTGAGTGGATGAGAATAGCTATGAGGGCAAGCACAGTTTTAGCCTTAAACAGCTCGAGCTGTAATCAAGAGGCCTTTCCTGTCACTGCTAGCTCGTCTTGGCTGTGTCGTCCAATGTTTGATGTAAACAAAGTCCGCCTGCCCTCCTGTAAAGCAGTTTTTTAAAGGTGCTTCTGCAGTCAGTATGGTGTGATTGTCTTCTTTCCAGCCAGCTGTGTTTGTGCGTGTGAAAGAAACTTATGTCTGTGGTGTAATGATGCAAGTTTAAATGATGTATATATGTTTTCAAATATGTACAATATTTAAATAAAGACTCTAGTATTTATACTAAATTCTTGTGTTTTTGTGTTGGAAGTGGTCTCGCTTAAGAGACTTTACAGACTAAATTTATCTATGATACTGTAGCGTGTATTGTTCAAATTAATGATTGAAGGAAATGAAGTCCAAGACTTATTCAATGACTTGGAAATGTTCGTGTGTCCACTCCGCTGATTTGTCAAACGAAATGTGGCTGTAAAAGTGATTTGTATTAAAAAAAAGAAAAAAAAACAAGCAAACATAAAAAAAACAATCCTTATAGTATTTAGTTTGTCCAATTACTTAGGGGCTCTAAAGCTGGAATAACTACATATATAATTGCTTAATGATCAATGCAGTATTTTTGTTAACTACTACAAGCTCATCTTTATTGTTTAATTTCAACCGCATGGTGGTGGGGACCAGGCAAAAATGGTCACTGTGAAATTATGGCAGACCATTACAATCAGGACAACCATGGGTTAAAACTACATTATGGAGGATTGAGGGGAATTTATGAGCAAAAAATGGAATATTGTGTACAGTTGTGTTCAAAATAATAGCTGTACCTTTTAAAAAAAAAAGTGAGTAAAGCTCAGAATCCTTATTTTGAAATTAATAATATAATAAATATTTATTTCCATACACACAAATGCACGGGGAACACCACACCTTGTATTCCAAATCAAAGCACAAAGAAAAATATCAAATTTGTTGGTACCCTACAGAAAGTGAAGAAAAAGGAATTATTTGGCTGTTCAAAAAAAATAGCAGTGTCTGTTACAAACTCAAGCATTTACTCTATAAAATGAAAAATATTTGAAGATTTATCTTTCCTGTGAGTCACTGAACTAATATTTAGTTGTATAACCACTGTTTCTGAAAATTGCTTCACATCTGTGTTGCTTGGAGTTGACAACTTCTGACACCTGTGAACAAATATTTCAGCCCAGAATGACTAGACTGCATTCCACAGTTCCTCTGCATTTATTGGTTTTGCCTTAGAAACAGCATTTTTGATGTCACCCCACAAGTTTTCTATTGGGTTAAGGTTCCGGGATTGGGCTGGCCACTCCATAACATTAATCTTGTTGGTCTGGAACCAAGATGCTGCTCACTTGCTGGTGTATTTAGGGTTGTTTTGTTGAAACACCCATTTCAAGGACCTCTCCTCTTCAGCATAAGGCAACATGACCTCAAGAATTCTGATGTATTTAAAGTGATCCATGATCCTTGGTATGCCATAAATAGGCCCGACACCATATTATAAGAAACATCCCCATATCATGATGCTTGCTCCACCATGCTTCAATGTCTTCAGTGTACTGTGGTTTGAATTCAGTTTTTGACCCAAAAAGAACGATCTTGCTTTCATCAATCTACAAAATGTTGCATCATTTCTCTTTAGGCCAGTCAATGTGTTGTTGGCAAATGGTAACCTCTTCAGCAAGCTTTTTTTTTTTTTTTTCTCAGCAATGGGACTTTGTGGGGCTTCTTGCACATACAGTAGCGTGGCTTCACATATGCATAATCGTTGCAGTACTCACAGGTAACTAGACCTTCTTTGATCACCCTGGAGTTGATCATTGGCTTGCTATTCTTTGATCCGTTTGAATGGTGTTTTGTTTTTGTTTTTTTTTCTCATTTTCTCCTACATCTTTCTGGTTGTGGTTGCCATTTTAAAGCATTTAAGATCATTTTAGCAGAGCAGTCAATCATTTTCTGCACTTCCCTATACAGTAGTGTTCAGAATAATAGTAGTGCTATGTGACTAAAAAGATTAATCCAGGTTTTGAGTATATTTCTTATTGTTACATGGGAAACAAGGTACCAGTAGATTCTCACAAATCCAACAAGACCAAGTATTCATGATATGCACACTCTTAAGTCTATGAAATTGGGCTATTAGTAAAAAAAAAAAAAAAAGAAAAGGGGGTGTTCACAGTAATAGTAGTGTGGCATTCAGTCAGTGAGTTTGTCAGTTTTGTGGAACAAACAGGTGTGAATCAGGTGTCCCCTATGTAAGGATGAAGCCAGCACCTGTTGAACATGCTTTTCTCTTTGAAAGCCTGAAGAAAATGGGACGTTCAAGACATTGTTCAGAAGAACAGCGTAGTTTGATTAAAAAGTTGATTGGAGAGGGGAAAACCTATACGCAGGTGCAAAAAATTATAGGCTGTTCATCTACACTGATCTCCAATGCTTTAAAATGGACAAAAAAAAACAGAGACACGTGGAAGAAAGCGGAAATCAACCATCAAAATGGATAGAAGAATAATCAGAATGACAAAGGCTCATCCATTGAGCAGCTCCAGGATGATCAAAGACAGTCTGGAGTTACCTGTAAGTGCTGTGACAGTTAGAAGACACCTGTGTGAAGCTAATTTATTTGCAAGAATCCCCCGCAAAGTCTCTCTGTTAAATAAAAGACACGTGCAGAAGAACACATCAACTGGCCTAAAGAGAAATGGAGGAATATTTTGTGGACTGAGGAGAGTAAAATTGTTCTTTTTGGGTGCAAGGGCCGCAGACAGTTTGTGAGACGACCCCCAAATTCTGAATTCAAGCCACAGTTCACAGTGAAGACAGTGAAGCATGGTGGTGCAAGCATCATGATATGGGCATGTTTCTCCTACTATGGTGTTGGGCCTATATATTGCATACCAGGTATCATGGATCAGTTAGGATATGTCAAAATACTTGAAGAGGTCATGTTGCCTTATGCTGAAGAGGACATGCCCTTGAAATGGGTGTTTCAACAAGACAATGACCTCAAGCACACTAGTAAACAAGCAAAATCTTGGTTCCAAACCAACAAAATGAATGCCCTGCAGATGTGAAGAAATCATGAAAAACTGTGGTTATACAACTAAATATTAGCTTAGTGATTCACAGGATTGCTAAAAAAGCAGCTTGAACATAATAGTTTTGAGTTTGTAGCATCAACAGCAGATGCTACGTACTATTATTGTGAACACCCCCTTTTCTACTTTTTTTTTTTACTAATAGCCTAATTTCATAGCCTTAAGAGTGTGCATATCATGAATGCTTGGTCTTGTTGGATTTGTGAGAATCTACTGAATCTACTGGTACCTTGTTTCCCATGTAACAATAAGAAATATACTCAAAACCTGGATTAATCTTTTTAGTCACATAGCACTACTATTATTCTGAACACTACTGTATGTTTCCCCCCTCTCCAATCAACTTTTTAATCAAAGTATGCTGTTCTTCTGAACAGTGTGTGGAACGACCCATTTTACTCAAATTTTCAGAGAGAAATGCTTCTACAACCAGCATGTACATTTGCTGCCTTCATCCTTGAATAAGTGTTACAGAAAGAAAAATGCAGACACTGCTAATTTTTTGAACAGCCTGATATTCTTTTTTTTTTCTTTTTGAAATAGAATGTGCAGTGTTCTCAGTGCATTAGTGTATGGAAATAAAATCTGTTATCAGGATTTTGAGCTTTACTCACTTTTTAAACATACTGCTATTATTTTGAACACAACTGTATGTAACCATTAACTGCAAAAAGGAATCTGTTTTCATGAGCCCTTTATATCTAAATGGTGTGGGCCCTTTCCATGTTGCCACCATGTTGCACTGCCATGTTGCTACAGTAGCTTTGAAGGGTTATACTCATCCTGCATTCCGCTGAACTTGGAACCCAGAAGAAGAAGGGGAAAAAAGCTCTAACTCTGAAATGTCTAATAGAACAGTCATTCAAGGTGGAATTCCAAATTGGAATCTTAGGCAAGATCCATGTAGACTGACTTCACCAATCTGATGTCATAGCAATTGGCAGTGCACACTGAGCAGTAAGAAGAACTACCTTTTCTACTTGAATGTGGTGTTGGATGGTTTATGCAATAAATCTATATGGCACGTACTGACTTGCATGGGGATCTTAGTGTTTCTGTCAGTATGGAAACTTGTGACAATCACCTTCCTGGGATGTCGAATGAAAATACCACAGAAAGGAACTTGATGTCTGGAGCCGTAAAAACATTACGACCATTCACGTTTGTTGAGCAGGTGCACTGGAACGAATTTAGATCAGAAAGACAAAAATACTGACTCGGCTTTATGGAAGTTGTAAAATTGATTTCTAGAACAAATACAGTTATGCACCCTCTTGTGGAAGTTGTCAGTCGTTACGCTCCAGCTCATGTCCTGTGGCTTCAGGGTACAGATTTACTCTCATTGAATTAATCTGCTGGTGGAGAATTTAAATTCTGTCAGTCTGTTCAAATCAAATCTTAAGACATGACTTCTGTTGTTTATATTTAACATACATTTCAACATAATTTATAGAAACCTTTTTTACAGTCTGTATATGTTCCACACAGTGTACAATCCAGGACACGCTAAATTATTTTTGCACTTCCTTAAATTGACTGCCATTTCTGGAAGGGTACTGTACGTCTCCAGTGTTTGATCAAGGCTCAATAAATACTCAAATAAAAAAAATAATTTATTAAATTCTTCTTTTTAATTTTATGTAAATTGTGGTAATTTTGTGAAGTTTTTGTGAAATTTAAAATAAAAGTATGGCAAAGAAAAAATGTAATAAATACTGGGCTAGAAGAAACTTTTATTTCCAAACCATGGCTTTGAGCACTTCGGGAAGTCATGCATAATGGCAGACTTCCAATATGGTCCAGGTTCAATTCCAGAATAGTGTCATGTACATTAATGTAAGAAGAAGAATACATAAATAAATAGATAAAATATTTGTCATAATTATTATTACTATTATTTTTACTATTTGAATTTATGTTGAAAATTAATGGACTAGGCTGAACCTTTTAGCCTTACAAAATAATTGATGAATTTCACAAAACGTTTTGCTATATATGGTCCTTTTTTTTTCTTTTGCACGGCTATCACTTAGTTGTACTCCTAAACAATTTATTTTAATATAACTAATTATTAACATGACAAATAATTCCAATTTTGACAGTGAGCCAGTGACAAAAATTTCTCATGAAATGACAACCAGTTACCATCACAAGATGGCGACTAGAATTCCTGTGAACAGGGAACGGGTGTGACATCTAGAATTTACGTCTATGGCTGCGTAGCCTCCAGCTAGCTTTGCTGACAGCAGAGATTTTTAATCAGGTGTCACCTGACAGCTGTGTGATGCTAGTGTTGTTCCCGTTTTTGTTTTCAACTCTCCTTCAGGTAACGGACGTGTTTTTGTGCTCTTTATCAGTTTGGCTAATCGCCAAAAATCGCTTTGTTCGGAGCATTAATGATGTTGCGAGAGCAAGTAAGTGCTATGAAACAAACGGGAAGCTAAACGCTAGCTAGGTGCTGTTAACCGACCACTAGTGTCTTCATGGAGAGTTTTAAAGTGTCCGCTTTCAGGATTGGTCCTCAAGTAAACCTTTGGAACAGACTGTCGACTGGCTACTACTAAGTTTGATGCTGAATAAATGGAAAGAAGCGAGGAGGATAATGGGCTTCCTTTGCGGGGCAAAAGGGGAAGAAGAGAGAAGCTGACAGATGATTCGAAACGGGATTCGTATGGTTCTGATCCTGAGCTCAATGGAAGTCTGATCTCCGGAGAGATACAGGTGGACAAGTACGGATTCACAGGAGGGGCCCAGCAGTCGCCCACAGACGAGTAAGTGGTGTACATCATGTTTGCCTTACTTAAAATAATCCGATCACTGGTGTTTTACAGTGTCACATAACGTGCACACTGTCAAAGAGACTTTTTTTTCCTCAAAGACTCAGACTGACAGTGAGAAGCTCAGATCTTCAAACATGGGTCACAGGAAGTATCTACCACCAAATGAATAGGTCAGATCAGGTCTGGTAACGTGCTGGTGACTGGTGTTGCCGCATCCACCAAACTACAGAACTGCCTTGTATTCTCGATGGAAACCATCCTGACACACACCTGGTCCATCTTCACCACTCAGAAGTAATAGTTTACTAGGGGTGATTAAGCCATTTTGCGCCTGACCCAGAAAAAGCAGTGTGTAGTTCTCCATCTCGTGCATTCAGAGAAACCAACATTTCTCAAGAATGTGTGGCATTTTGGCTGCAGTGTTGAGAAATGGTGGTTTCTCAGAATGCATGAGATTGTGAACCACACCTTACTTTTTCTGGGTCAGGCTCAAAACTTCTCAATCACTCCTTGTATCTGCTGTGTGCTGGACCATGCTCAGAGAACTGCAGCACGTGGTCAAAGTGTCGGAGTGGATGCTCCCTCATGAGGGAAGTGATGCTTTTCATCTTAGTCTCCATATTAAGTAACTAACCGCTCCTGAGCAGGTACTAACCCTAGTGGAAAAGCAAAAAAAAAAAAACGAGTAGTGCTACTTTTGTGAAGTAGAAAAGCGCCATAATTGTTTGGCAAAAAGTCATTCCGGCAGTACCCAAGGATTTTGCAAAGAGACTTAGTACCACAGACATCCAGTCTTGGCCTTGTCTTAGGTCACTGATTAGTTCCAAGTCTCACAATCATACAGTAAAACTGGAAGTACCAGGACCCTAAGGAATTGGACTTTCGTTGTTCTCCAAAGACATCTCATTGACAAGCATTTCTGTCCAGCAATCTCTTGACTCCATACGCTCTTCCCAGATGTCTCTTGATCTCAAAGGCAGTGCTCTTGGATACATTAATGTTACTGCCAAGAAATGAACACATCCCCATTTATTTTGGGAAATCGCTGCTCAGTACACATGTTAAGGCTGACTGCTTGCCACTGATGCGCTCTGCGGGTGGAAAAAATTCATGTATGCACAAGAAGGTTCTGTACACCTCCCCACCAAACATCGGCTCATCTGTTTCCACAAGATAAAAAAAAAGGTTGAATACTTTTTTAATGCACCTTGTACATTTAAAAAATAATTGCAGCTTATAGTCCATAAAATACTGTAATTGGCTTGTCATCAAACTTTGAAGACAAGCAAATTATTTGTTGATTTGTTGATAGTTCCAGCTTGTAAATGTGTCGGACTGCTTCTCTTCGTTGCTTTCATATTACTGCAAATTAAATATCTTTGGGGTTTTGGACTTTTTTTTGCCACAGAGGACCCATAACGACCTACACATCTATCATGAATCTATCATAAATGCTTTAACTGTAACTCTACAGTGTCATTGGTTGCATGTATTTGTGTGCCCACAGTCTTAAAGACGTTCCGACTGAGGTGCTCAGGCAGCGGGAGACAAAATGGCTTGACATGCTCAACAACTGGGACAAGTGGATGGCCAAAAAACACAAAAAGGTCTGTTTTAGAATCTAAATTTGTAGTAATTTTTTTCTTGCACTGCATGTTAATGTGTGTCCAGCTCATGGACATAGCTATCAATCACCATGTTAGAATTAGACTATACAGTATAAATTAAAAAAAAAAAACTACACTTATTCCAGGATTATGTCAAGTTGTCTTCGTTCTTTAAGAATTAGTCATGCAGCAATGGACACTGTCCTTCAAAGTGCTTTGTTTCTTTGTGCTGGTTTTTCTTGTTGTTGCAAGCTGCACAATAATGATTGGTTTCACACTGACTTACAGGTGAAACTGCGCTGTCAGAAGGGGATCCCTCCATCTCTGCGAGGCCGAGCCTGGCTGTACCTCACAGGAGGAAAAGTGAAACGAGAACAAAACCACGGCAAGTTCCAGGTATGTTCAACATTTGGGTTCCCTTCATTCAGTCATTCATTTTCTTTGCCCACTTATTCCAGTTAAGGGACACAGGAAGACTGGAGCCTATCCCAGCAGTCAGTGGGGGAGAGGCGGGGTACACCATGGATGGGCTGACAGTCCATTGGGGGGGGGGGGGGGTGTTCTCCCTTCAATTGTCTGTAATTTGAAAAACCATTTATTTAAAAATATGCCATTTCTGTAGCTGAAACATTATAGACCAAACTCAATCATTCATGGTACTGATTAAGTGATGATTCTCTGCATCATAAAATGTCAGATTGTGTTCAGGTTTTCATCACATTAGAATATATTATAAAACTTTTTACCTAACTTTTTTTGAGGAGAAAAGCACAAATGAAATATTTATGAAAATAACAAGTACAAGATGAACGAAAGTTTAAATTCGGTACAACTGAGAAAAGATGCAGATATGAGTCTGTAAAAAGTGCATAGAAAACAGAAATCAAAGCTTACTGCTCACTTTTATTTGCACTCTTATTTTTTCCTAGGCATTATGCTTTTTCAAACTTTATTTGTACTCAGAAAATATGAAGATACTGCATGGGTTGTAGAGTATTACAATAGCCAAAAGTTGAATGAATCATAAAACAGTATTTTCTTTTGAGTAGCAATATAGTATTTTACTCTATTATTACTACATCTTTATCCCCCCGGTATGAAATACGGGGCTTATAGCGATCAGCATGTCCATCCGTCTGTCTGTTTTCACTTGTTAGTGCGATATCGATATCAAGAACCAGTTGGCAATTTCATCCATATTTAACATAAGGGTGATTCCCTGACACCAGTCAATTACAGTGACCTTTGGGTCAATTTCATGCTCAGAGAAAGATATTCAAGATATTGTCATTGCCACCCTTGTTAGCTTGATGGCTCATGAACCAATTGACTAATTTCATTCATACTTAGCATAAGGATGTAATTGGGTGTTCTCCTGACACCAGTCGATTACAGTGACCTTTGGGTCAGTTTCATGCTCAGAGCAAGATATTCAAGATATTGTCATTGCCACCCTTGTTAGCGTGATGTCTCATGAACCAGTTGACTAATTTCATTTGTACTTAGCATAGGGGTGTACTAGGGTGATCCCCTACACTTTGTATTACTAATTTGTGGGGGCCGGGGGGGGATATGTCCTCTACTGGTGACTCTTCTTTTATACTGGTACTATCAGAAATGCTCAAAAGAGTAAGAGTGTAGCTGTAAACAACCTGTATTTTAAATGTAATATTACAGACAGTCGTTTGTAATTTACCCAGAATATGCTGTAATAATGTTATAATAAAATCCCCTCGGCTGTATGAGCATAAAAATAGGAAACAATGTAACATTTTGACCTCGTAAAATAGGCCAACGTTAGCCATCTTTGAATTTGTCCAAGGTCTGTGTCCCAAGAATGTTCCCTGTGAATTTGAAGACCCTGGCTGTAATAGGACTGAACTTATGCTGAGGACAGACGGACAGATGGATGGAGCCAAGGCCTTCGCAGTACCCGATGGCCATATTTTATACACATGGACATTTTGTACTTCTGTTCCCTATAAAGTGCATAGATGGTTTGACGTATATCACAGACTTTTGAGTCATGAATATGATGTATTCTTAGGAACTGGACAACCAGTCAGGAGATCCCAAATGGTTGGATATCATTGAGAGGGACCTGCATCGACAGTTTCCCTTTCATGAAATGTTTGCAGCGAGGGGGGGTCATGGGTAAGTACTGCCTTCTGAGTACCGTTCATGACACTCTTTTGTGGAATTGTACACCATCTGAATATACTGTTTGTGTATTTGCTTGATGTACACAGGCAGCAGGACTTGTTTCGTGTGTTGAAGGCTTATACTCTATATCGTCCTGAAGAGGGCTACTGTCAGGCTCAGGCTCCTGTTGCTGCTGTCCTCCTCATGCACATGCCAGCAGAGGTGAACTTGCAGTATACCACATTTATTTAGTGATTGAGTTCTTTGGTACGCATTCAAAACTTGCAGTGGCATTCATATTTGGTTAAAAAATAAGTACAGTAACTTCAAAGACTACAAAGGCACCAATGTGTGGTGAGGAGGAGGTGCAGGAGGAGGCTGTATGAACAAGTGCCAAAATAAGACTGAAATGTAAACCTAATATTCATCTTACAACAAGGAAACATTGGTTTGTTAATTAGTTTAGCAAACAACCTGCTTTTAAAGCAAATCATACCCACATGCATCCCACTCAGAAGCAAAGATTTAGCAAGATTTACACCAGAAGAAGAAATTTCAGACCATACAGTTTGTGCCGGTGCTTATCTCCAGATTCTATAGCGTGAAATAGTTACTTCCCCAGGCAAAGCCAGTACCCTCTTACAGCTCGATGGACTGAGACAATACAGACTGACTTGTCCACAGGCACAAATTTTCAAAAGCAGGGCATGAGTTGTGTTAAATGGTGAAGCATCTGATAATGAAGCATCAAAGCACAAGTGAATGAAAAAGGATCAGTGTTTTTGAATTTCATATATAAAGGCTACTGTCAGCGCAGGGTCTTGATAATATTTATCTAAACTCAGTCAGCTTTGACAGCAGAAAAAAAACAAAAACAAATGTGCAGCTACAGACTGCAGGAAAATCTGTCAAAAATTGAAAAATAAATCTGTTGATGTTACAGATATATTCAGAACTGCCAGTATTTTAATCAATACTGGAGTCCAGTAACATAGGTTTTGGGGTCTAGTCCTTTACAGATTCTTTGTTCTGAGGAACATGTCGCTGAAATATATTTGAGCAGTGCGATATAACGCTGCACCTTATTGCTGCATTAATGCAAAGTTCATCAGCTGTGCGATGCATCCCAGCATGCATCTGGAGGCTGCTGCCTCAAGTACCTACATACTGAGAGTGGCGGCAACTAGCGATTTGAAGCCATATTGTTTCTAAGCTCGAGCCACTGGACATGATATTTACTGTGTTTGTGTATAGGACCTCCACAGTCATAAAACACAATTAAAACTTATTTACATAATTTGACTTTTAAAAATTGGAAAACGGTACACATTCTACAGGTGCTTTGATTTTATTATTGGGAATAACAATCGTGTATCCATACATCACCATTTTTAAACTTTTTGAATTTTCATCTATAAAATATATTATTTTTTTATTTTACAAAGGTGACTGATACAGATGATGTTTTACTTTTAAATGGCCCATTTTACCATGACAAATGCCTGGAGTTGTGTTCTGTTTCTCCCAGGATGCTTTTTGGGGTCTTGTCCAGATTTGTGAGAAATATCTTCCTGGCTACTACAGTGCAGGCCTGGTAAGCCTCTGGACAAACACAGTCATTTTACAGAGTCAAGGTGTGTTCACAGTTTGGCCTGGAAGCATGCGCTGGTGCCACATGCTTCACACCAAAGATCTACCCTGGGTGGTAACCACCCAGGCAGATGACCGGTACATCCCCCACTTCTCAAAAGTAAACATCTGTTCCTTTGGCCTTCCTTCTCCAACCACTATGGTCCTCAACACTGAGGTACCTGCATGCTGGTTTACACCCAGAGAAACTCGCCAAGTGTCCAAAATGTCATCGCTGTGACTTTCACTCACAGTGCAAGCGATGGTAGAAGTGGTCACAGTGCATGCTCCCAGACCTGAGCTGACCTCCTAACTCCAACTATTAGGGTTTCCTTCCCTGCGGTTCCTTGCAGCACATTTTTAAATTAATCAGATCACACAAAATATAAAAGCAATAATTGCAAAAATATGAAAACTGGCTCCAAGTTTTGAGCAGGTCATCAATTGCTTGACCTCTGTGTCTTAACTGTGACTATTATAGGCACATGTAAATTGTCTGGTTCTATCGTTTAGTTTTTGTTTCATTAAAAAAAATTCTGTAAGACAAAACACTTCACTACTGAGAAATGGCTTATTTCCTGTGTGAGTTCTCTTACAATGGCTCCACCTCCTGTTGTAGAATGAGGCCATGTGCCAAACATCATAATACACCGCTGTCTTGATACTCATATGCTATTAATGTAATAAAATGAAGGAAGTCACCAGGTTGCAAGTTAATATTATCGGGTGGCTCACTGCTGACCTGTGCTGGCCCCACAGGAGGCAATCCAGTTGGACGGGGAGATCCTGTACGCTCTCCTGCGGCGGGTGTCTCTTGCAGCCCACAGTCACCTGAAGAAGCACAAGGTTGAACCCATCCTCTACATGACCGAGTGGTTCATGTGCGCCTTCTCTCGCACTTTGCCGTGGACCTCAGTTCTGCGAGTCTGGGACATGTTCCTCTGTGAAGGTGAGCCAAGCCACAAGCACACACTTCACTTTTTCACGTTCACTTTTTTTTTTTTTTTTTGCCTGTGTCTCAAAATCTTAAATTTGACTGATAATGTAATATGGCTTCTAGGGGTGAAGATCCTCTTTCGAGTAGGCTTGGTTCTCCTGAAATGCATGCTGGGATCCCAGGAGAAGCTGAAGAAATGTCAAGGTCAATATGAAACGATGGAGCTGCTGCGAGCTATACCAATAGAATACATGCAAGAAAGCTTCCTGATGCAGCAGGTACCTTACTTAATTGTTATAGTTGGTACCTTCCATTTAATGTGTGCTTTTTTCCTTACGTGGAGAATGGATAGGTGTGGTATTGAACCAGGAACTTTCTGCTCAAATCTAGGCTCAAGTCTCCCATGTGCCTTCTCGCAAACTGTATGTGCTGCGCATCACTTGGCCTTCTCCCTTGCTTCCGTTTTTGGGGAGGGGAGTTAAATTCTTAAAAATAAATAAATCCTTTGCACAGGCTTATGTGGAGTTGTAACTGCTATTTGAGTTTTAGAATAGAACCGCTATGAAAGTTAATGTAATTTTGTACATTTCTGCGAATATACAAGTCAGGAGGAGTCATCACTACTGCTTCAGGGGCAAATAAATAATACTCCCATTTACTGCCCCCATTCCCACAAAGTACAGACTGATCATCTCTGCACTTTTCATATGCATGCCTGCACAGCCCCATTCCGCTATATCTATTTGACAGTAAACTTGGCTTTGCCCATTTGTCTATTTGACTCCTTTACATCTTACAGAAGTATTGTCTTTTCCTGCTGTTTTTGCATCAATGACACCAGATCAGATTCCTTGTGAGAACTTACTTGGCAATAAATTTGATTTTGATTCTGAAGTCCTAACTATATTTTTCTGAAACCTATGTATGTCTTGAGTTCAGTATCATGTATCGTGTCATGCAGCGTCTTGATTTTATGGAATTTCAAATTGATTCCTTATTGACCGGTAAGTCCCTTCGGCTGCTCCCTTGTTTGCACTCGGGGTCGCCACAGCAAATCCAAGGTGGATCTGCATGTTAAATTGGCATAGTTTTTACGCCGGATGCCCTTCCTGACGCAACTCTACATTACATGGAGAAATATGGCAGGGGTGGGATTTGAACCCGGAGCCTTCTGAATTGAAACCAAGTGCATTAACCACTTGGCCACCACCCAAGCTCACTGATTCCTTATTGACCAAAAGTTCAAATTTCCTTTGAAAAGCCTTTTTATGTGTAAACACGTTTAAATGCAAATTACAATTTACAACAGTATTCTAATCGTGCTACTAAATGTTATGATTGATGTTTATATATATATATATATATATATATATATATATATATATATATATAGCATATTGGATATTGGCAGCTTTATTGGATTTAGTTTTCTTCTGTTGTTTTGGTTTTTTGTAGGGGAGATAAATTGAAAATCAGATATATTTAGTATGTGATTAGAATGACATTTAGTATTCTGTTAGCATTTATGTGAGTTTAAGGTTAAATATATTACTGCTTAAACATAAGATTTTGGTTGGTAGGTCATTTAGAAAGAATGTAGAATCAGAAAGCTACACAATATTGATTTATTTATTTATTTTTTAATCACTCTGACATGAACTCTTGAGATGCATACCCGTAAGAAAAATATAGTAAGCATCCCCCCCCAAGTGGTATGAGCCAAATTCAGTGGGTCTGGCCCATACGCTGTATGTTGAAATCATCTTTCTCACTGACAAATCACACCTGCTCCTAATCCATCATCAGTTCAGCATAAACTCACCATCCAACAGGTGGCAGATGTATCTACTGAATCGTACAATGGCAAAACAAAGTTGCCTTTTCAATTGATTTGGCACATCAGAATTCACAAAATATGAATTGGTTTATCCTCATTCTATGCCCTTTTTGGCTTGATGAGTTGCAACATGATTGCATGTATTGCTTTGACTTATTGTGTTTGCAAACTAGAGGGATTGGTCTGTTTTTCTGTTTATCTATTCCCTTGCTGGATTTTACAGAGTACATGCCATGGCTTTTTGGTTCTGATGTGGTCAGTGACTTCCCTGTGTTTCAGATTATAGAGTTACCGGTATCCGAGAAAGACATCGAGAAGGAACATCTAGCTCAGCTGCGGCGCTGGAAGGAGCTTCATGGAGATCTTCACTGCAAGTCCCCTCCCAGGTTGCATGGTGCTAAGGCCATCATTACCACTGAGCCGCATAGCCAAGAGGACCTGAAACAGATGCCCACCATCTTAATAGATTCTGTGGCAGCATCTGAGACAGACATGGATGTCAAAGAGAGTAGAAAGACCAAAGAGGAGCCACTGGAGGGATCAGTCACAGCACAAGGGGAACCAGTTAGTCCTCCTCCTGCTCCCAGCAAGCTTTCACCTCACCTCGATTACGTGATCGTACAAGGGTCTAATGAGAGCCTGAGCAGCACAGAACACGACACGTACCTATAGCGAGCTGGAGGCAGAGCTGACCCTCTCAGCACTTTACAGGATCCGTCCACAAATTCTTTACTTATTTAGCAATGATCCAGTCACACTCTAAGAAAAGGTATTGAATTTAAAAATCTCAAAGATTTGTTGGCCTTGTCAAACATAATGATGCTTAGATTAGTGATTGTGTAATTTCTGGAACCAATGCTTTTGCAATACCAGGAAGGAACAGCAGATGGTGCACTTTTTGCAGCAGTGCACGTGGACCTGTACAATCACTGCTGCACTTTTCCCCTTAAAAGCTGCAGTTAAACCACGTTCTTCAAAAAATTCAAAGTTCTTCAAAATTAGTGAGGTGATTTTGAGCATAATTTTGCATTTGTACTCTTTTCTGACATTAGTCGGCATATGTCGGTGACTCGGCACAGATTGGCGTTTATTCTGCTTTGCAGCCCTGCAGATCTGTTTTTCTGTGAGTTGCTGTTAAGCTGCAGCTGTTAGTTTTTCTGCTGTTTGTAGAACACTTGAGGGCGTCCTCAGAATATCTGTTTTCCAGTTTAATGACCAGCAATCGTATTATTTGAGTAAAAGTATTTGACCAACAAATGAAGGAAAAATGTTCAGGGATGTTGGTGCTACTAAGCCAAAGATGTTTGTATATATTTTTTTTTTACATAGTTTTCACTTTGGGAGCACATGTGGTGTTTTATGTGAAAATGCCAATTTGAAGAACACTAGTACAAATAATCTTTTTGTGCATCTGTCTACAATCATGCTTGAAGGTTTATGGATTATTTGTGGAAGAATCAAATGAGCGATATGCCTCAAGAACAGGAAAATTTCACACAAATGTTTTCTGATCAACTCTGATGTTAAAATAAGATGTATAATACAACATATGATCCAAAAGAGTATTTGTGAAATAGAGCTGCAACGATTAAATCTTCAACATTAATTGCCAAGGGTTAAAATTCTTTTTGTTTTTTTTTTAATAAAGTAGATGGTCTTTGATTTCAGCTTCAGAAATGTGAATACTTTTGTTGTTTCACTGCTAGTATTTTTATTCTTCTTTGTCAAACTCTTGGGGTTGTGGACAAAGCAAGACATTTGATGAGGTCATCTTAGGCTTTGGGGAAACACTGATTGACATTTTTGTTTCAATATTTTGTAACACTTTATGGACCAAACAACCAACCGAGAAAGTGATTGATAGATTAAGTTAATATGAAAGCTGTTATTAATTGTAACCCTATTGTGAACTCCAGGGAACATGCAAACATACTGTGTATATATATACTCAACAAAAATATAAATGCAACACTTTTGGTTTTGCTCCCATTTTGTATGAGATGAACTCAAAGATCTAAAACTTTTTCCACATACACAATATCACCATTTCCCTCAAATATTGTTCACAAACCAGTCGAAATCTGTGATAGTGAGCACTTCTTCTTTGCTGAGATAATCCATCCCACCTCACAGGTGTGCCATACCAAGATGCTGATTAGACACCATGATTAGTGCACAGGTGTGCCTTAGACTGTCCACAATAAAAGGCCACTCTGAAAGGTGCAGTTTTGTTTTATTGGGGGGGGGATACCAGTCAGTATCTGGTGTGACCACCATTTGCCTCATGCAGTGCAACACATCTCCTTCGTATCATCCGTGAAGAGAACACCTCTCCAATGTGCCAAACGCCAGCGAATGTGAGCATTTGCCCACTCAAGTCGGTTACGACGACGAACTGGAGTCAGGTCGAGACCCCGATGAGGATGACGAGCATGCAGATGAGCTTCCCTGAGACGGTTTCTGACAGTTTGTACAGACATTCTTTGGTTATGCAAACCGATTGTTTCAGCAGCTGTCCGAGTGGCTGGTCTCAGACGATCTTGGAGGTGAACATGCTGGATGTGGAGGTCCTGGGCTGGTGTGGTTACACGTGGTCTGCGGTTGTGAGGCTGGTTGGATGTACTGCCAAATTCTCTGAAACGACTTTGGAGACGGCTTATGGTAGAGACATGAACATTCAATACACGAGCAACAGCTCTGGTTGACATTCCTGCTGTCAGCATGCCAACTGCACGCTCCCTCAAATCTTGCGACATCTGTGGCATTGTGCTGTGTGATAAAACTGCACCTTTCAGAGTGGACTTTTATTGTGGGCAGTCTAAGGCACACCTGTGCACTAATCATGGTGTCTAATCAGCATCTTGGTATGGCACACCTGTGAGGTGGGATGGATTATCTCAGCAAAGAAGAAGTGCTCATTATCACAAATTTAGACTGGTTTGTGAACAATATTTGAGGAGAAATGGTGATATTGTGTATGTGGAAAAAGTTTTAGATCTTTGAGTTCATCTCATACAAAATGGGAGCAAAACCAAAAGTGTTGCGTTTATATTTTTGTTGAGTGTATTTCTCAAATTTTTCTAAAACATTGTTGATCTTCAAATCAATTCTGTTCCGTGAAGTTTATGAAACAGATGTTCAGTTTATGAAATTCAGGGATTTGTTTCAAAAGGTTTTTGTGCTCTCACTCAAACTTTTTTTTAACCAAATGAAAAGAAATTGTTTTTGGGTGAAACTGGGCTGTAACGGTTGTATCAGCTACTGTGGTGAACTATTTTTTTGTAAGCCATAATCGAGTTTACAAAAAATGCTAATTTATGAGAATTGACAAAACTTTAATTGGTTCCAGCTTTTCCCATGTGAGCATTTGCTTTTCTCAGTCTTTATATTTGTATAAAAACAGCTAAATTGAATGTATTTGTGTTTTGTAGTGTTGATCAGAGAGAAGAAATCATTTAAAGACGTTATGATACTGTGACGTATTACTCATGGTCCCGGTGCAGTAAATCACTATTAGTAGTAATTAAATATGTGACAGCACATCAGCGTATGTCCTTTTCTTTTTGTTTTTAACTAAAGCTACAGTGTGTAGGAATTGGTGTCATCTGGTGGTGAGGTTGCAGACTGCATTATGCAGTCGGTCAAGAATTTGTTTCCCCTCATGTTTTTGATTCTTTGGAGATGGGGATTCTTACTCCCTTGCCTTCTTTTGTAGTGAGCAGTATTTGTTAACCTCCATGCTATAAAAATGAGGGTTCTCAAAATTTTAGCCGATTCCTCTACTTCCTCTCTTCCTTTGGTGTTTCACTTTTGTGTAAAATGCAAAAAAACGAGTTTGTACTGTATGTCCCTTTTGGGGTACTGTACCAAAAATGGCAGGTTCCAAGTGGTGTCCTACTCCCGGGTAGATATGAAGGGCTCATTTTTAAACTTATGGAAACGCATCAGTTCATTGTTGCAAGTAATTAATTACACAGCAATGAACAGATGGATGGGAATATATTTGATTTCTGCTATTAAGCGCCTTTAAATCCTACACACTGTAGCTTTAAGAGAAGCTGTGGATTTATTTTCCCTCTTTTGTTAACACAGTGCTTGTAAATGTGCAGATTGTTCAGCTGTTTTCATCAGTAAGTATTCTGATCTGTTTTATAGTTTGATAAAAAAAAAATGGATCAAATTACATTTGAATCAATAAATATTCCTATTATTGTGATCTTGCAAATTTGGCAGAACTTTCTATGCTGGCATCAGATTGTTTTGGGGTTATTTTTGTATATATATATATATATATATATGTATTTTAGTTGCCCACGTGTAACAACAAAAAAGAAGACAATCATTGCGGAGCGGTGATGCCACACAGGCTGCAGCAAACAGCAGGATGTGAATGCACCCTGTGTTATCATTCATCACCCCCTCCCTCACCCACGTTGCAGCACACTTCCTTGGACACCTGTTTCTCCGGCTCTTTCAGCTCTTTGGTACATTTGCATCTCAAATTGGGCACATTCCCACCACACCGTCCAAAGCGCCTCACCCAGCCATTTGCCTTTGGAGTGTGTGTGTGTGTGTGTGTGTGTGTGTGTGTGTGTGTGTGTGTGTGTGTGTGTGTGTGTGTGTGTGTGTGTGTGTGTGTGTGTGTGTGTGTGTGTGTGTGTGTGTGTGTGTGTGTGTGTGTGTGTGTGTGTGTGTGTGGTGTTTTCTGCGTATACATACAGGCCTCCTTCTATGACAAGGTTCAGCTGCAGTCCAAAAAACATGACAGCCAAGAATGCACTCCACTTTCAAAATGAATCGTCCAAAGACGGCTCTTTGGGATGTTATTCCATTTATTGCGAACTATTTTTTTCAGCTGTTGTTTCATATTTTCATTCTTGGTTAAATTGAAGAGATGGTTTTTCTCCAAGACAGTGCATAATGTGATGTGGGGCAATAAATTGAGATGACAGATCTGAATTTTACATTCCGTAGACTCCCTTGTGGTCTTCGCAGCAGCTTTTTTTTTCTTCTTTTTTTTTGTAATGTGGTTTTATGCCTCTCATGTCTTTTGTGGCTTCTGCTTGTTGTGAGCAACACATATTCTCACCCTAACCACGCCCTTCACCTGATTCTGTCCCCACCCACATCCACCCACCTGTTTCTCCTTACACTGATTCCAAATATTTGCCCCAGTGTGTGTGTGTGGGGGGCAAAGGAAACATAAAATGGCACTGTTTGGAGTTGGACAACAAGTGCATTATGGTACGCTTTCTCACAAGTCCCTTTTTTTCTATGAACTTATTTTATCTACAAAGTTACTGGGGCAAAGGTTACATGTCCAAAACAAAGGACCAACAATTTGGCTTTAAAATGTTTTGAAGTGGAAATTTTTTTTGCAACGTCTCAAATTTTACAATTATATCACACATTTAACCGGCTGTGAGCTGACAGTTCACGTCAGCCGCTGCAGTAGGTAGAATGAAAACAGCAATGTGGCTCAAGATAAGTCGCAAAACGCGTTGTCACTGGAGATTGTGCAGACGAAACTCCTAAAAATATTTTCAGGCTGTATGAGTCCAGCAGTGGTGGGCACAGTTCAACAAAGAAACTAACAGCTAATCAGCTAACTCTCTTAGTTTTGGCTTTTGTTAGCGGATTAGCTTTTTAGCTAACTTTGACAATCATTAGCAGACCAATAAGCTTCCACTAGCTTTAAGTCAGCTAACATTTTTTGGATGATTTTATTTTATTTTATTTTATTTTTTAGGCATCAAAAACATTTGTGATCCCTAACATCATACATGTTTGTTCTTGTTGACATTGCGTGAAGGCAGCTAGCATCACCTCAAGATGGAGGAGCAGGAAGTCAAGCCAGAGTAAATGCATTAATTAGATTCCATGTGTATTTTCATTTCTTATTCATTTAATACTCTTTGCACTGTGAATAAGCTGTATGTTAAAATGAAATTACTGTATAATTTGTACATCCTGATCATTGTCTGATTTTGGCATGCTAAACCCTTTTAGGAACCTCTGTATCTATGCTTCAACATTAAAATTTAAGCTCTTTAGGTTTGTTTTATCAGGTTTACAGAAAAAAAAATTAAAATAAACAAGCCAAACCTAAGTTCATAAAACAAAATATACTGTAGAAGTTTGTTGTTACTGTAGATAATAATTCAGTTAGCAGGTTAGCGGTTATCAAAGCTAACTTTTAGCTTAGCTGTGCCCACCACTGGATCCCAGAAATAGTTTTGGGTTAAAACATGCACAGGTGCGCAATCTACACATTCAGATATGTTTATATTATGAGAATTTATTGTCAGCAGTGTTTGTTGGTGTTTTTCTTGTTTTTGTAACACTCTGTGTGTGTGTGTGTGTGTGTGTGTGTGTGTGTGTGTGTGTGTGTGTGTGTGTGTGTGTGTGTGTGTGTGTGTGTGTGTGTGTGTGTGTGTGTGTGTGTGTGTGTGTGTGTGTGTGTATCACAAATATTTTACTAGACAATATAAACTTTTGATCAAGTTTGTTGTCACATGGTAGTGGAGATATTATGGTAAATGTGCTTTTGGGCTATAATTTGCTTGACTGTGGCCTTCATCTTTGACTAATCTGTTAAAAATTAATAGATAAACAAATCAATTGAATTCACTAACCCAAGTAATATTCCAACCAAGTTTGGTAAACTCCATCCAGCTGTTCTTATTTTGTACACACACACAGACACAGAGAACCATACACGGGAGCATTTAGCACCACTTGCGTAGTGGTGTACAGCAGGGTAATGATCCGAAGTATTGAAAGACACATTTGTGTAAATATTACAAGAATACAACTGTAAACCAGCTGACAATATCACAATTTTTTTCCATAACTTTGAACACAACAGGTTGATTTTTGGTACAAAGTTAAATGTACTTATTATAAAACATGTATGTCTTATTTAAAATATTAAGGTAGCAAGAACAAGCAACGGAGGCCAACAGACCAAAGATTTGAAAATGAAAGAAGCTGACAAGATCATTTCAAAGTACATGTAACTTCAGCCACACCTGCTCCTAATTTCCATCATCCATCTAGCATCCACCAAGCATCCAGCAGGTACCAGGCAAGTCTATGGGATATTATCTAAAACATAAAGTTACGTTTGGATTGATCCAGAGCTCTGGTTTCCCACCTGGGGTCTGAGCTCCGTTCAAGGGGGCGATGAAGATCATGTAAAAATTAGAAATGCACATGTTTAATAACATTTACTGGGCAATCAAATCAATTTTTTTCCTATTGGATGAATCCATCAGGAAAGGGGAAACTATAATGATCACTCAGATCACTCAAATTATTAATATTGTTAGCGTAACAATTTTTCAGTCATTTGCAATAATGCTACACATTCTTGTACACTCATGTACAACATAACTTGAACAACATTCTTTCTGCTTGTATATAGTGTAATCTATTCTACTGTATATATTATTATTCGGCACAGAACTTGACTTGTGTATTTTAGTAATTATTTTTGTTTTACCTTATTTTTGGAAATTTTTGCTGTTGTTCTGTGATCGTCCCTGTGCTGCTGTAACATTGTAAATTTCCCCGTTGTGGGACTATTAAAGGATTACCTTATCTTATCTTATTAAATTTCATGTTTGCCAAAAAAGGTGGGAAAATGTAATGGGTTGGTGGGTGGGGGGCAGAGTCAGCCTTCCTTGGATACACAATTGGGCGAGGAGGGGGTTGAGAATCGCTGATCTAGAGCATTAAACTCACAAACAATAAATGCTGTTATCTCGAAATTTTCCAAATGAAAAGGGTATATCAGGAAAAACTCAAACTGAAGGACATGAAGTCGTCTATCCATCTATCTTCTCATATACCCAATGCATTTTTACCTGTCACGTGTAGTCTTTTCCAAAAGTAAGGAAAATGTACTTTCAGTGGCATTTCTGTTGTATGTGCACATTTAAAAAGATCAGTTATGTGAACATATCACACTACATGTGTGTGTATGGGCTGCTGCACTTTAAGGCCGGCCTGGGGGTGGGGGTGGATGTGTTGCACTGAAGAGGATGATCTCGTGAGACCATATGTGTGAAGCGTCTGGGAGATTATAGTCTATCTTCAGGAGCTGCAAAGCTCCTCTAACGTTGTTTTTGGTAACAGCAATGGTTGTTGCTGAACCATTATTGCCTGTAGTCGTCCCATCATTCCCTGTGTGTCGTGGGGATTTCAAACTGGTATAGGATCAAGGTCAGAAAGTTTGCAGTTGAAATCCACAGGTGATGATTTTGAATAATTAAGCAAGAATCAGCCTCCTCTGCAGCTGTCCATGATGTACACATTATTTTGTCTGCCGTGTGTGCTCTATATGAACATGTGAACTCAGAGCTGAACCCCGTGAATGCTCACGTTTAACAACACCATTGGAGCCGCACACTCGTGTGATCGCCTTGATTTTTATGTGTGCAAGATATCTTCAGAATGCCTTGTCCCATTTTGATCAAACTTAGCAGGTACATTTGGCCAGTGAATGTGACAACTTGGTTTGATTTTTGTTTAGGCTCAGTCAACAATAAAGGTTAGAGGTCAAGGTTATATTTTTGACCCAAGCTCAAATGGGTCATTTTGTGGAAAAGAGCACAGATATTTTGTAGCTGAACTTTGACTGTTTCAAAGCCAACATAATGCTTTCTCTCATTGCCTCACACTTTGAAATGCGCACGTGGTGCTCTGAGAACTTTTGATGTAGCTGGGACTTTCCCCTGTTTATGGGGGAAAGCCATTGATGGGAAAGTTAAAGTGGCTGCACGTGTGAGACAGGAAGTAGCGTTGGAGTGGACGGGAGGGGAGAGAGGACATCCTTTTAGAGTCATCCACAACAGTAGCTCAAACTGCCGTCCTGATGACCTCACATCAGATTTTTGACCTTTGGCTCCAGTGACATTGACCTTTGCCAAAACAAACCCTTTAAGGACAAGTCTGGGGTAACCCGTCATTCATATAGCTAGTTTGGTGGAATCCTCCAAAGGACCTGGGAGGAGTAGGTGGACAGACAGACAGAGAGTAACGTTTCTCAAATTATGATTCTTGAATTTAACTCTATGTAGGTATTGTGCAACATATTGACTGACTCTAGATTGTGACATCATAAAGCTGATGAATGATATTAATTAGCACATCACTGTCTGGCACGCTGAGCAATACCTTTTTTAATGACCGTTTATTTTTAAACTCATTGCAGCATAAATTCATGGAATCATGTTGAACCTTTTTGGTTTTATCAACATATTGGGAATGAGACTTGAGTTAATCAATTTTTTTGTTCCCCAGAAATGTTGTTCAATGAAATGTGTAAAATGTGGTTGGCTGATTTATGTGAAGATCAACTGTATCCTCTCAGTGTGTAAGTGGGCTAACTGTCATATTTTCATCGAGCGTATTTGAGATCGCAGCGTTTATTTTGGCCTGGTGTTTGTTCGATGAGGATGTTTGTTGGGTCGCTGCTTTTGTGCTGATGTGTTTTGCACTAATCTGTATTGATCTGAAGTCACTTCCTGCCATTGTTGAATCACGTCCCTGCTGTCTCCTCTCTTCCTGCCCATCCAGTCCCCTCTCTCCCTGGCAAGGAAACCCGGAGCTCAGAGAGGATACACAAAGTGCTGCGAGTGTGAACGCTGGTAGAGGTGCAGAGAAGCCTGCAGGCCCTGATAAACGGGCTTCTGGCTGATACCGATGAGGAGCACGAGCTGCACGGTGATAACGCATTTTCTCCTATTCAGATGAATAAGTTACAAGTTTTAATAAATATTTTGTCAGCATTCACACAGTTATCTTGTTGGTACAATATCACAAGTGCAAAATATAATTCGGTATTAGGTCTGTGTGTTGCTGTCATGCATTTCAGAGGCATTTTATTTGGAAAAAGGTCATTTGACAGCCATTTTTTATACTTCATGTGGAATATTTTGGAAAGTTAAGTCCTTTTATTTCACTGGATGTGTTTTTACTGAAAAAGAAAAACTGTGGCCAAAATTTTGCACACCATCTTGAATGTCTGGTTTGAGGCCAGTTTTTATTTTGCTAGCCTCCGTGCATGGTATCCTATACATTACACTTTCTTCTGCACATGGTAAATTGAGAAATGTTTATTTGAATTTCACCAAATTTGACAAGCTGCCACTCATTTTGAATCAGAGTGGGAGTTTTACAGTGACAAGTTGCAAGTGGTTGCTATACCGCCAGCTAGGTGGGGCCAAAATAGATGAGAAGCCTATTTTATGGAAATGCTGCAACACGCCACGGCGATTGCCAATCGAATGAAGGCAGCGTGATGGCAGCATCAGTGTACACTGCTTGATTGCTTGGGGAACTTCCCACTAGTATTAGGGTCCACTAGTCCAATGCCTAGTATTAAAGAGAGCATGTTGAAGCTGTTTTTACATTTATGGTAGCCTATATGTTGCACTAAAGTAGGTTAAGTAAAAGTGTGACAATTTAAAAACATTTAATTATGGTGAATCACCATTATTTGTTGATTTTCAATTCAGCAGATTTATAGACAACAGTACACTTAATGGTGTGTGTCAACAGAATCAGATTTTTGTTAACTGAACAAAATTGGATCTGGTTTGTTAGCTATTTGAAAGTATTACATTTATTTGTGAACTTTAAAATCAGCTTTGGGTTGTAATATACACCATCTAATAATACAGAGTTTAGGAGCAGTGGACCCTAGGACTAGTGGACCCTTCCCAATTGCTTGAACAAAATAATCCAAGATGGCGGAACACTCTCCCAGACAGCTGTATTTCTGAATAAATCTAATATATTTTACTTTTTCCTCTGCTATATTCTGTGATGGGTAACGAGAAATGAACTTTAAATAAAAAAAAAACCCTGTTATTGTAACCAGATAATGCCTCCAAAGTTATTTAAAAGACATCTTACAGGGATGTTAGCATGTGAACTAGCAATACAGGAACATCACTGTGTGAAACACATTTTACTGAAACAATTTAATCAAACATTGGTTCTATCAAGTATGGAGGAAGATCTCATAGTGGCAGCCTTAGGTTTCTCCGTCAATTAATAATATACCTTCAAACATTGTGCATAATAATGGAAAGTAACGTAGAGCTGGCCACGCCCCAGGAACACCGATCAAGAAACAAACTGCTTGTTGCCCTCATTTGTAGCTAGTCTGACCTTATGTTGAGGAGATTCAAAATGTCTCAGCTTGTCTGCTGTCCCATCCTTTTCAGATCCTCATCATGCTGATGTATTAATGAACTGCTGAAGGACATTGTATTAAATGCTTTTGTAGAATGTCAGCAATGCATGGCAGTTAGCCTGGTGCACAGGCATAAGGGGTGGGGGTGTCACCAAATGGGTAAAAGTTGCATTGAAAATGGCAAAAAAAAAAAAAAAAAAAAAAATTAAACATGGTCCAAAATTCACATTTGAATCAATACCTACCCCTAATCAGGGTGTACAATGCAAGTATATGGATTAATCCAACATCTGGGTCAGATATGATTTTCCCAGGGAGGAGTAATCAAATGGAATGCTAAGATCCAGATTAACGGCAGGGGTTCTCTGTTCTTGTGGGTGCCTGGTTTATACTAATTGTTTTGGGTTAGTCTGGGGAAGCTTATTGGGTGGTGGGGAGGTGCAAAGGGGGTAGTGCTAACTCACATACTAATTGACTGATATCTAAAGTGGAATGACTGAGTTGAAATGGAGAAGTTCATCCCATTAGAGTGTAAATCCAGACATTAAAATTTCATTCTGACTAGTTCTGTTGTAATTATGACCAGTGTTGCCACATTTACTTTGAAAAAGTAATTCAGTTAGTGATTACTGATTACTCCTGGAAAAACTTAGTTACTTTACTGATTACTCAAGTAACTAAGTTAGATTGCTAGTTACTTTATTACTTACTTTCAGCAGCTGCAGACAACTCCCCTCCTCCCACCACCACCTCAACATAAAAATGATAACCAGTTTTGCCAATACTCACTTTATTGGTAATGGTAAAATGGATAATTTATAATCTACATTGTTTATAAATGTACACAGTAAAATCACCAGTGTAAAACTAACACTGACAGTGTTAAATTAACACTGCCAGTGCACATATAGGACCATATGTGCACTGGCAGTGTTAATTTAACACTGGTGATTTTACTGTGTAACAGCTAAATTCTTTCTACCATTTTTCTAACATTTAAATTCTTTCTAAACATTTTAGTTGTTTAGATTATTATTATAAGTAGTAGTAGTAGTAGTATGAAAAATGTCTTCAAAAGTGGTCCTAACAGTGGTGCTGTGGGGGGCCGCGTCTCCCTCCCCATGCCCCCTTTCTGTCTGGATTCGCCCCTGCATTGCAGTTTGAGCAGAAGAATGGATCATGTGTATTTATGCAAAAAGCATGACCAGATTGACAGGTAAAAAAGTTTTATTGGCATTTTTTCATTTATTTATTTATTTTTTGTGTGTGTCATGTCATCCTCAGAAAGAGAGTTTAGGTGCATTTGGGTGGAAAAAGAGTGTTAGTATTTGTTGTTACCGGATTGCAGGTCTTCAGCTGTTTTTAGTGAAAACACTCAGAGTGGCACAGAGTTTTAAAGAAAAAAATGTGTAAAATGTCTTTGTAAAGCTCAGTGCAGGTGTGCTGTCGTCACTGTCACAGTTTTAATGCTGCGATCGACCCACACTATCTCTACGATCGACCAGTCGGGCACCCATGTTTTGTACTGTATAAAAATACAAAAATAACAGTAATGCACGGTGACTTGGAGAAGTAACTTAAATCAGATTACTGATTTGAAAATATTAATGCGTTAGATTACTCGTTACTGAGAAAAACATTAGAGTAATGCGTTACTAAGTAACGCGTTACTGGCTTAACTGATTTTGACTCATTAAAATGTGTGTGAGGATGCCTAAAACATGGTTAAATGAAAGTTTTTATATGCTAGCTTGCCATAGCACGCTCATGCATTGGCCAGGAATGACCTCATCGTCCATTATAGTAATCGACACTAATGTGAAAAGCATCTGGGCATCAGGACCTTTACTATTAGGTTACAATAGCTTATTGTGTTGCATCCAGTGTAGTCATGGATGTTACATATTGTGTGAACTTGTTGAATGGTTGTATATATGTGTAACTCAGCTTTAAACTTAAGCCCGTGACTTATGTTTCAGAAAGGCTGTGAAGTTGGAACAACCATGAAAATCTATAAAGCAGTTTATGTTACAGCAAAAAGATAAAAGTAATACAATCTTTTTCTTTTTTTTTAATCCACAGAGGTTTTTGGATTACTACCCGCTCTTTGACCCAGTCAGTGTTTCACACACTTTTGTGAGTAATATCATGTTGGTACATCCAGGAGGACTGCAACAGGACAAACATCCTTCCCTGACTGAGACGTTGCCTGCAGGATGTGGCAACCAGTTTTATGGCTTCTCCCTGGTGTCCTGATAACAGGCTGACAGATCTGTGGTCCTTATCTTTATACTTCACCAGTGGTGAGGATCAACATACACTATTTTTCACCTTATTATGTACTGGGAATGTTAAGCATGTATCCTTTTCCTTAACATAGACTAGTACATCCAAAGCAGGCAAATCATGCTGCTGATAGTCTTGTGGTTAAACGTTGGGCTTAAAACCAGCAGATCCTTGGTTCAAACCCATGTCAGGCTGGAAAATTACTCAGGGCCCTTGGGCAAGGTCCTTAATCCCAAAGTTGCTCCCAGTTGCTACAGTTGAGTGCCTTTGTAGCACGCTGACATCTGTGTGTGAGTGAATGTGAGGCATCATTGTAAAGCGCTTTGAGAATCTGATTCAGATGGAAAAGCGCTATATAAATGCAGTCCATTTGCTTCTTCTTAACTTCAAATACACACTAAGTTTGTTTCTGACAGATACTGCATGCGATACACTTCTTACTGGCCAAACAAGTAACACTTTCTGGATTAATATGAGTTTTTTTTGTTTGTTTGTTTGTTTTTTCTCCTCATCCGGTCTGTTTTACTCCTGCTTCACTCCGGATAACTTCGGCCCACACACTTTTTAGTTAAAGGTCCACAATTTTTCCAACAACAGTGACAACTTATTATAACAATGGATGTATTTTCCACAATGAAAACAGCCACTTGTTTCATCACCTATGTTGTTTAACCAATATTACTCTGACTGTTAAGTTTTACTATTTTAATACTACATTAAGTGGACTTGATAAGAGCCATAAAAAATTAGTTTGTTACAATAAATAAATGAAACATTAAGGTGTGGCTTGAATTTAACTTTTTTCCTTAATGCATTGCAGAGCTGTTCTGCTGTCACGTGTGCTCGGTGGAAGTGTAATATGGAGGAAAATACATATCAGATTTTGTCTCTGTATCGGCAGATGCTCTATTTGGTAACTCAGATTTGAATCGTGCAAAAAAAACTGACTGGGTCATTCCAAATATATAGTGTTCATGCTATTTTGTATGCAAAAAAAAGTGCTGATGAAGATATAGGTGCATCTGTCAGTATTATCTCTGGTAAGCTATAATCTGTGTGTGTGTGTGTGTGCACGCGCGCGTGTGCATGCATGCATTTATGATCCTCATTTAAGAATGCAGTCTAACCTAAATACATACCAACAAGGCATGGAGGTGGTAAGGCATTATTTGAAAATCACTTGAATTGATCTTCAAAGTTGTAATTCATTAAATTTTATAATTGTAGTTTAACAAAAAAGGTTTCTTGTATCCCCACTTTCTTTGACATTTCTACTTTGTTGCAGTGAAAAACATTTTTTTTTTATCCTGTCTCATTCTTCATAATCACACCTTGAAGCTGTCTGATACAACCACAGTCTAATCTACTGACCAATGAGCAACTCCAATGAAGCCAATGGGGGTTTAATCATCTTGCTCAAGAGCACTATAGTGGTAGTAATATGGGCTGTATAAGTGCTTTTCTTTAACTTTGTCTTCCAGTTGTGACTGTCACACGGGTACTTTGCTGATTTATACCATCATTTCTCTAAATGCTTTTTTTGGGGGGCTCGTCCTGGATGTGAAGCTGAGACGTATCATGTTGCTGTAATTTATGTTGGATCTGCCAAATTTAACAGTGCACGGAACATCTAACTGAGGATGAATAATCATGTGACTTAATTATGATTAGACTGCTGCATCACACGCTGCCTTATTCATCTTCATCCTGTTAGACAACAAACAAACCACATGTGGGCGGCTGCAATGTGTTTTGGCATTGTTTGTGTAAATGCTAAGTGAATCTGCGTGAATCCCCCCCCGATGGCTTTATTTGTCACTGCTAACTTTGAGTGCAAGTGTGAGCTATTTATACCATTTTGTGAAAACTGTAAGGGAGTTCCTTCTGGTGTCCTTTCATTTGGATTTGATAAATATTAGTATTCTGCTGGCACATAAGACAACAACATGTTGAGAGCAAGAAGATTTAAAGTCAGAGTTTCCCGGTCAATCAACTGAAAATAGAAACAGGACTTCCAGAATTGCTGTTGCTGCTCCAGTTGGCTGACACGCTACAGTGCAGTAAGCATCTTCTAACATCCTGTGTTTTCCAACTTGGATTCAGTGTTGTTTCTTATTGTAATCAACACTCAGTCCAACAGATGCCAGTCAACCAACAGGCAACAAATCACTTAATACACAGGAAATTTTGTAAAACTTTAATGGGACCAAATTTAGACCCATTCCAAATAGAATTCATTAAATTCTATTATAGTGCCAACTCAAGATGTTCAACTCTAATAGGAGAACTTTTTGTTTTGGTTCTATTCAAGTTGCATTTTTCAGATTCAAAGTGGCGCAGAACAATGCCAAAAGTAACATATTTCGAAGGTCTAAATGTGTGGGCAAATTTCTCAAAGTGACTGTCACCTCGCAGCCTGCAACACAAATGCCAAAAGTACAAGGGCCGATTTGTCGGATTTGTAAAAGATTTGCAACAGTTTGCAAGCACTTTTTAGGGTCGCAAACAATATTTGTTTTGCAAATAAATTTTGAGCATATTCCATATTTCTTAGCAAATTAATTTTTTTCCGCAAACAGTTGCAAATGTTTTTAAAAGAGCTGTAAGTGATTGTAAATGGCTATAACACGTGTCACTAAAGTTTTTTTGGTTGGCAACCACTCTGACCCAAACAGTGTACCTTTTCTTCTTCCTTTCTTTTTGTTCTTTTTTTCCTTCTCTTCTGCAGCAGGATAGCTACAGCAGCAGCCAGACAAAGCAGTTATTTTGTCAACATTCTCAGCTCTGTGACATTGCGGGCTTGATTTTTGCAAACAGACTTGCTCAAATCCAAAAATTGCAACATTTGTTAGCATTCACCACTCCATGAGATAGCAGCCTTAATGAGATGACATGATGGCACCAGTGTCAGAATATAAGTGTAACCAATAAGAGTGCTTATAATACAGTTCCCCTGGAGGAGCTGGGGGAGGTGTGTGTGGATGGGGAGGTCTGGGCGGCTTTGCTTGAGCTGCTGCCCCCGCGACCCGACTCCGGATAAAGCGGAAGAAAATGGATGGATGGATGGATGGATGGATGGATAATACAGTTATAGACGCCTTTACGGTGTCAAATCTCACACGTAATCATGTTCTCGCTGAGGAGGCCGAGATTTCATTGTTTGCGGGTGGTGGAGTTGACAAGCAACAAGCAACTTGTTTGCAACATTGCATCGTTATGGAGACGAGTTCCACCAAAATATGTATTTAGGTGTTTAACTAAGATAATTGTGAGTCTGTAATGTGAGTTTTATATTTAAAAAAAAGCGTGTTGCTGTTAGGGTTGTGTGTTGGGAACCGGTTCTTTTCAGGTATCCTTAAGAAATGATTTGATCCATCAACATCAGTAGCCTTTCTGCTTAACGATTCCCTTATCAGTCCTTCTGAGTGGCTGTTGTTTTTGGGGGTGTTTGTCAGGAAAATGATCATTCCTCTATATTGATTACAGACCCTGCAGCGGGTCTGTATAATCAACCGTTTCTGCAGCGCGGCTTTGCTTTGAACCTTGAACCAATGCAGCAGTGCTTCGAGCTTTGATCTGCTGCTTCGTTGGTTCTTTGTTTTATTTCACTTTATCTTAATTTTTTCCCCTGCTAAAACCCTAAAGATCATATGTCTGTGAGTAATATTTACTTTTTTTATGTTAAACCGACCTGTTATGGTCTTCTGAAACAGTTGATAGATGTATTTTAGAACTTAAAAACGGGACCGATGCTAACGCATTAGCATGTCTATGGCATTTTCAGTGTTAAAGTTAGCATTAAGCTGAGTCATTATCAAGCCCCTCTCCCCAGCGCGCAAAGGATTCTGGGTTACTCTAAAACCGTGAATATAGTTGATTGATATAACTGTTGAAAATACAGGACAACAAATTATTTTAAAGTGGGGAAAAGGGAGATTCCCTGAATAATGGAGTTGATGAGCAGGTTTGTAAAATTTCCGTACGTAATTGCCCTTTTTTGGGATCAATAAAGTTGTCTGAAGTCTGAAGTCTAACTCTATAAACTATTGCGTATTCAGCTCTGAAATTCGATGCTCTCACTGATACAGGTGAGGACACGTGATTCTCTGGCCACATTATCGTGTTTTAACATAATAGTTTGCAGTTCTTGCTTAAATAGGAATGTTGGCACAGTGGGGCATGTCTGGGCTTGTTCAGCCAGGCACACGCAAAGAACACCTCTTGTTTGCATGTGATTTATGAAGCCATAATCGGAGTGTTCTTGTCAACCCTAAAGCCACTGTTGCTTGTTTTATCATTGCAGATGCTCTGAACAGCCACGTTGATGGTTCAGAGACCATCTAGAGACCCCCAGACAGAATCTGCCGTATTTTGCTTTGACTTTTGACTTGTGTGTGTTCTCACTTTGGAGTCACACACACAACATTTGCTTTTATGCAAGGGTGAGAAAAAAAGGCAGAGGTCTCACACATTCTCAGCAGCCTTTGTATTTAACAAGCTGGTGTCAATCGTCTGATTAGCCTGTGATGAAAAGAGAAGGGCAGGATGGTGGATTGGAGCAGACCGTAACCATGCACAAATGTTCAGGCTTTGTAGCAGAGCTGGAAGCGTCAACTTCAACAGCATTTGCTCAGGTAACCTGCAGATCAGACTGCACGTGATCAATAACTCAGCATTTGTCGAAGGCTCCATTTATCAACAGATCTGTATCAGATGTGTGATATCATGAATTTTTGGAGGAAATGAGTCGCATCGTAGTCCGGGCCTTGCTGATCCAGCTGTCTCAGCACAGGGGGCCCCACGCATGTGGTCTTTGACAGCTTAACACACACAGTTCACCTCTGCTACCATCCCACCAACGCTGACTCCGCCGCCGCGGCCACCACCAGGCTCATAAAGACGCTAATGCATAAGGTCAGGATGAGATCAAAGGGCCGACCTGCTGCCCTGCAGACAGACCGTCACAGTAATGTGTGTTTATTTCTTTTAGCCTTCTGTGTCTCCGGGATAAGATGCTTATTAACTCCTCGCTGACTGATGGTTGAATGGCGGCCAAAGATAAGGGCTGAAGCGCCTTGGTGTGGTTACAAGCGCAAAACATACGGTGCATCTTGTGTCTTCATGGTGTGTGGTTTTTCAGTGTAAAGGCCACACAGGAAAGGTCAGAGGCATGGTAAACAACACAGGTGGACAGGTGAAAAACAGACATTTTTCAACTGAGGCTATATTTTTAAAAGTTTTGTGGTTAACCTTTTTACTTGGAACAAAAACAAAATGAATTGGTACAATATTGATTTAGAACTCAAACACCGTCACAGGCTAACTGGCTACATTATGTTACTGTTCGGTGCAAGCTAAAAACACTCAGCGTAAACCACTTTTTATCACCACTGAACAGGCAAGAATGTCAGAAGTGTCTGGTAGCAACGAGAAGATCCCTCCAGAGGTAAACACCTCAGCAAATTTACCTCAATAAATGCATATTAACTTTTTAAAACAGCTGATTGCACAGTTAGCTGTGTACCTTAGCCTTCAAGTCATTATAAATTGATCGTACAAAACAAGCCTGTCAGTGACATCCAATGCTAACAAATGAAACAAACGAAGTTGCAAATGTAGCAGTTCCTTGAATGCCCACTTGAAGCTAACTGCAAAAGTGAGTCAGTCCTCATGTTAAATTCTATATTCTAAATTCAGCCTATGTTAAATTCCCCAATTTTACAACACAGGTATACATGCTTACAGCAAAATATAGTTTTGGTCTCTAAAGCTAGTGTGCTTCTTAGTGACAATCGTACAGGGGTGTTTCATTTTTAATAACAGTTATATTAAGGCACACAGGTATGAATAATTATGTTTGTATTCGCTTTGAATGACATCTGTGTGCTGGAGAGCTAAGTCCAGGGACCTGCTAGCAGGGACTGCTAGCTGCTGTGGTCTTGACCGTCTTTGCCTTTTTTGAGCTTTTTATTATAAATATCAGATGATATCCTCCTGACTACCAGGAAGGTAGTCAGGAGGATATAGGTGCCCTGACACTTGCACGACTTTGATCCACGCACTTGCACGCACATCATCGTGACAATCCCACCCACTGTGTTCCCAGCTAGACGCCACTCTTTGTTCCACTGGCCACCATGCATTGTATGCTGGGTGCTGCGTATACAAAATAATTATTTCGTAGCGGATTAATCATTTTCTCTTTAAGCTGGCTGTTGAAAACACCTCTAATCGCTTCCAGAATCACAGCAGACTGTTCCAGCTGGAGTGTCTCTTGCATGCGCACGCGCTGAACGAGGTGGAGAAAGCATGAGTCATCTAAAAAGGTAATTATTTGGCATGTTTATATTGTCATGGTTTGGTAAAACAGTTGCATGTTCTTTCCTTCTTGTGTGCAGTTGTAAAAGTATGTTTATGATAGATTTAACGTCTCGTTATAATCGTTCAGACGAGCTGTGCTCTGATGTGATGCGCTGACGCAATCACTCACACCGTTCACTTCTTTACTCGACGAACTGCGCGTGCCGTCTCACGTACTATCAAGCATCGTACATCCTCACGTCGTGTTGGTGAGTAGATCATGCAACGTTCACAGCCATTGCACATTTGTTGCATGACTTTGATGTGTGAGAAATTTTTTTGAACATTTGCACGCGGCATCACACATCTCACGTTCAGTCTACACCCATTAATGATGGGTTTACTCAACAGTACGACACACTGCATACGAGGTCTGTTAAAGTAACGGTCCTTTTTATTTTTTTTAAAAACTATATGGATTTCATTCATATGTTTTTACGTCAGACAAGCTTGAACCCTCGTGCGCATGCGTGAGTTTTTCCACGCCTGTCGGTGACGTCATTCGCCTGTGAGCGCGCCTTGGGAAGGAGTGGTCCCGCCCCCTCGTCGGATTTTCATTGTCTGGAAATGGCGGAATGAAAAGGACTTTTTTTCCATCAGAATTTTTTCAGAAGCTGTTAGAGACTGGCACCTGGAAACCATTTGAAAAATTTATCTGGCTTTCGGTGAAAATTTTATGGGCTTCACAGAGAATAAGGTCTGTTAGTACAGCTTTAAGGACCCCTTTAAGGACGCTCGGTGCGCCACGCTCCTTTCACTGATACTTACTGGACTGGTAAGCATTGAAAGCCGAGATAGACATGTCCAAACGTGTCCTCTGACACGCCGAAACGGAGGTGTTCCTTTGTCTCGCTTCCAAAGTGAATCGGTCGTGACGTGCAAAGCCTCCGCGCGCCTTTCCATGACAAAATCTCTTGTTAAAAGTGAAATCTGCCGGAAAATGGCTGATGTCCAGCTCTTGTGATAACCAGAGAAAGAGCACATGACGGTCTCGTATCCACAGAGCCATCCGTTTAGAAATGGTCCGGTGGCTTGTGCCGCGTTGTTGCAGCTCGGAGCGCGGCGCACCGAACGTCCTTAAAGGGGTCCTTAAAGCTGTACTAACAGACCTTATTCTCTGTGAAGCCCATAAAATTTTCACCGAAAGCCAGATAAATTTTTCGAATGGTTTCCAGGTGCCAGTCTCTAACAGCTTCTGAAAAAATTCTGATGGAAAAAAAGTCCTTTTCATTCCGCCATTTCCAGACAATGAAAATCCGATGAGGGGGCGGGACCACTCCTTCCCAAGGTGTGCTCACAGGCGAATGATGTCACCGACAGGCGTGGAAAAACTCACGCATGCGCACGAGGGTTCAAGCTTGTCTGACGTAAAAACATATGAATGAAATCCATATAGTTTTTGAAAAAAATAAAAAGGACTGTTACTTTATTGACAGACCTCGTACAGGTGCGTGAATCAAAGTTGTGCAAGTGTCAGGGGGCCTTAAGGCTTGCTGTGTCATTAATTATAGTGATGGACCATTAAAAAATATCTGTACTCCACTATTTTTCTGTTGAGTGAAATTTATTTAGCCAATTAGCATTGTTAGCACCCATTAGGAGGTACTGAGAGCTTGGTGGTTATCTTCACAATTACCCTACAATCGCTGAGGCAATATGTCTGTCAAAAACTTTAATGCCCACACCGAAGCCGCCCATTATGAAAACCACTGCCCAGTCCACCAAAAAAAGTGTTAATAAAATGGTTAGCCTGTTAGCTTTAGCTTGTTCGGTAACTCCGGGATGGGTAGCTTCCTTTTTCTCTCCCAAATCATCCTATGTTTCTAGACCCCCGAAGGTTACAACATGCGTATGTTTACCCCTGTAGGGATCCATTTCATTTTATCAGACACTTTTATTTTTGCCTGTTTGGTGGTGACGAGAAGCAGTTTGCTGTTGTTGATTTTTAGCTTTCCCCGTTCAATAACATCATATCGCCAGTTAGCCTGTGACAGTGTTTTTGTCCTGAGAGAAAAGATTCACCCCTAAAACCTCTGAAAATTAGAGCCTTGGTTGAAAAATGTCCTTGAATTCATTCATTCATGTTCAGCTGCTTATCCAGGTCTGAGATGCAGCAGAGCAAGCAGCTCATCCCTTAGTGTTCTTGAATGTTGAGGACAAACTGGCACTGGTTCTCTGAGGGAATTGATGGATGTTTGTCAAAGAGTAAAAAGGTTTGCGCTCAGCCCAATTGGAAGTTGTCAGTTGTGCTTAAAATAGGAAGAAATGTGATTGCATTTAGTTTGCCGTCATTTTGTTTAAAATGACTGAACATCTCAAGTGATTCCACCATCTGTTGATGTCAACAGCATGTTTAATTTGTTGCATTTTAAAAGAAAAATTTTTGAAAAATGTCAGTTCCCACCTGTGACCTTTCTGGTGTACCCAGTCCAGGGTGTACCCCGCCTCACGCTCTATGACTGCTGGGATACAATCCGGCCACCCGTGACCCTTAACTGGAGTAAGCGGTTGAAGATCAGTGAATGATTTTTTTTTTTTTTTTTTTCTTAATAGGAAGCTTGTTTTGATTCTTTGCTCTTCTTCCTGTTCTGCAGAGAGCTGGGCAGAGAACTACAGGGATCCAGGAATACACAGATTTGGGTGGAGAGACGTAAACACCATCACATTTGATTATCACTTTCACATCACAATAGCAGCTAAAAACAAACCGATCTCTCAGGGTATCAAACGGTAAAAGCAGATGAGATGGAAATCAGACCGTTGCGCTCATAATTGCAGGAAGATGGAGATGAGCGGAAAGAGGAAAAGACACGGATGTAGAGGGCCAAGATGGAGGGGTGGAAGGGATCAGCGGAGGAAAAGGTCGCTGAGTGATACAAGTAGTTGTGTCTGTGGGTTAGTGGCTTGGCGCCAATGTTGGTGCTCTGCTGGAGAAAGATCAGACTGAAGAGTGAGATGTTCCACCTGGAATGCTGAATGCACTCAGAGGAAAAGCTCTTCAGCATTTTTGACTGTAGGATATTTGATGAACTATTCCAAACTGTCATTCGGTCTACCACATCATTTGGCATAAAGTTTACTTTTGTTTATTGGCTTTTTGGTTTAGAATTATTAGCAGTGGCGGCTCCAGAGGATTTTTTTTTTCCTTTATGGCACAAGAACATTTTGTGATTATTTTGTAGTGGGGAAATATCATTTCTGGTAAATATTAGGCATACACCGAGCTGCTACTTTGGATTGGTATTGACCTTTGATCTGATATTGGCAAAAATTGCTGGATTGCATATTGAAAAAAAAAAAAAAAAAATATATATATATATATATATATATATATATATATATATATATATATATATATATATATATATATATATATATATATATAGCTTAGGGGAGCAGATTGTTTCACAGTTTGAGTTGATGCTTTGGTAACCAGCTAGGTTAGCAAAGTACACCCGACTGATGTATTTAAATGACTTGTTGTAAGACGGAAGACTGTCCATTTGGTATCAGCTGATACTGAAGCTTCCAGTATCGGTATCGTATCCAACATGAAAAACTGGTTTCCTTAATAAACATGCATTTTAATGTAAATTTCGACTGTCTATTACATTACAGTACAGTAATTTGTGTGACCTTGTGGGCCATGAAGATGTTGCAGGTGAGCCATGAGGATTAAAAATAATGAAAATTTTGTTTTTTAAGAACTTTGATTTTCTATTTTGTAGTAAAGTTTAAAAATACCTAAAAAATATTTGATTATTTTGAAAATGTAATAAAAACAAAGCCAAGGGATTTACATTGTGTAATTATTTATCCAGCCTACTATATATATATATATATATATATATATATATATATATATATATATATATATATATATATATATACACACACACACACACTTTGTAAAATAACGTACAGGCAGAACAACAGAAAAAGGCAACAACAAAACACATTTAGAATGGTGGCTGGTCTCCTTTCGTTCATTGGTCTTGCAGCATTATCTTTTTGTAGCTGTACGCCTGCAGGTTTAAGATTTGTCTGTCAAACCTAAAGTTCATCAGAGTGACAGAGATCTTCAGGTTTGGGGCTGTAAGTCAGAACATGTACAGGCATGAAAAAAGCTGCATGAAAATGGAAATCGTCCCCTATTTGGATTCAGCAGAGTTCTCATTGAGACACAACAGCTTTCAATTAGCGTGACAATTGTCTGCTTCATGAAATTTGTCATGTCCAGGCTTGACTCACAGGCTGCAGTACAAACACACCTAATGAACTTTGATTCTTCAGTTTAAAAATGTCTGTGGGAAATTGCAACACAAATCCTGCAGTGTGTCATGGAGGTTAATTTTGGGAATTTTAATGCAACATTTGTTCTTGGATCCTATTTTTCTATGCAAAGGGAGGAACATTTGCAAAGATGTTGTTTCCTGTTTTCTTCCTGCAGTTCAGTCTGATACATACAGTAGAGATGCAACTGCAAACTAACACAAAATTAAATCTGTTCCTTCATTCCACAGACTGCTGCAATTTTTTCTTTTTTTATCTTTTGTGTTTGTTTTGCAGATGAACAAAACCAACAAAAAAAAATCTTACTGCTCCAACATTTGCATTTTAACTTATCATTAAAATGTTAAAATGCACTGGATTGTGTGTTGAGAACGGCCGGTGCGTGCGCTCAGCTAAGAGTAGGAGGGCAGAAGGAGAGGAGGGGGTCCTGGGAGGGATTATAAAAGGTGGTGAGCTTTCACATGCGCCAACAGACTTCTGAGTGATCTTGGCTACTTTGGATCGAGCGGCACAAAGCTGTAATCTGAAGACAATAGAGATGGCGCTTGCAACTGAAAGTACTTATGAGTACTATGACTACGAGGAGACGGAAAACTCCACCATGTGTGACTATTCTGAGTGGGAGCCTTCATACTCTGTCATCCCACTGCTCTACATGCTGATCTTCATCCTTGGCCTCTCCGGGAACGGGGTCGTCATCTTCACCGTGTGGAGAGCCCAAGGCAAGTGGCGTGCTACTGAAGTCTACATAGGAAACCTGGCTCTTGCCGACCTCACCTTCGTGGTCACACTGCCTCTGTGGGCCGTGTACACGGCCATGGGCTACCACTGGCCGTTTGGAGTGGCTCTGTGTAAGATCAGCAGCTATGTGGTCCTGCTTAACATGTATGCCAGCGTCTTCTGCCTCACCTGCATGAGCTTTGATCGCTACCTGGCCATCGTCCACTCACTGACCAGCAACCAGCTGCGTACGCGCAATCACATGCGAGCCTCCTTGATGGCTGTCTGGCTGACGTCTGGTCTCCTGGCCGCACCGACTCTCATCTTCCGTACCACCAAATACGATGCAAACAGCAACCGTACTTCTTGCGCCATGGACTTCAGCCTGGTGGTGACAAATAAGGACCAGGAGGCCCTGTGGGTTGCCTTCCTCAGCATCTCCTCAACGGCTTTGGGTTTTCTTCTCCCTTTCCTGGCCATGATGGTGTGTTACTGCTTCATTGGCTGCACAGTGACCCGCCACTTCAACACTCTGCGTAAGGAGGACCAGCGTAAACGCAGGCTGCTGAAGATCATCACCACGCTGGTTGTGGTGTTTGCCGCCTGCTGGATGCCCTTCCACGTGCTGAAGAGTGCCGACGCCCTCTCGTACCTGGACTTGGCACCTGCTACCTGTGCCTTCCTCCGCTTTCTGCTGCTGGCTCACCCCTACACCACCTGCCTGGCCTATGTCAACAGCTGCCTCAACCCTTTTCTTTATGCTTACTTTGACTTGCGCTTTCGATCCCAGTGCCTGTGCCTGCTCAACCTGAAGAAGTCCCTTCATGCCAGCCCGGCCAGCTCCCTGTCCTCACAGAAGACAGAGGCCCAGTCTCTGGCCACAAAAGTGTGATGAACCGATCAATACCCAGAGGCGTGCTAGGGAAGGGGTGAACAAAGCAGGTACAAAATGACAGGTTCAGCACGTCACCTCTGCTTTTCTGTGGACTACTAACGGAGTGAAGGCACGGCCACTTCTCTGTGCTCCTGTGAAGAAGACACTCAGGCTTGTGGGTTTTTGGTTCTGACTCCAACTTCACAATCGGCAAGCATGGAGCAAAACTGAACTTCTTAGTACAAGGGACCAAGCAGCAGGAACGGTATAACCTAGACTTTTAATGGATTGTGTGCAAAAAAAAAATGTAGGTTTTGAAGGACTGCGTGAGCCTGAGCTCTGATCCACGAAAGCTTGTCTAGCAAGGTGCAGACCCAAACCCTGCTGTTCTTGTTTTCGTCATCTAGTAGAAGCTCCGGCTCATTCTAACGGCACCACAGCCGGCGGTCTGCGTGTGTGAAGGGTGTGCCAGGCGGCGAGAGGGGTTGGTGTCTAAGTGCATTGTAAGGGGAGACGGGGATGGCGGGAGGTGGGGTGGGGGTGGGCAGTCCCAGACAGACGGACAGATGGCAGCTGACAAATGTTTTCAGGCTGGTGGAGGGCCAAATTAAAAGGTGACTGCATTGACAGTTTGCCTGCATGAGTTTGAAGAAGTTGGCGTTGGTACACTGAGCAACACAAAGGATTTTTTTTTTGTGAATATATAATTTGTGTTGATGATTTGTAATAAAAATGGAGCTATGAAGGAAAAAAAAAATCTCTCTCTGGTCTTTGGTTTATTTGGTCTTGCTGGAATGTATTTTCTCCTTCTGGGTGAATGTGCTTTTTCCTGTTATGACATTGTTGAGGGGAGTTGCTCTCTCATTGTGTTTCACCAAATCAAAGCATGTGTCTGCAGGAAATACGTTCGACTTCTGTTTCCCTCTCCACCTCTTAGAATTCGCTCACACAATTGGCGAGTACAGAAGTTTCTAAAATTGGATGGAAAAACCACCGGGAATTAGTGTTAATTAACACATCTAATTTCATTGTTGCATCAAAAATATCTTTCTGTTTCCTCACCCTCATCATGAAGTTCAACACTTTGTGTGCTTAACTGTGGTTTTGTTGCAGTGGATCCCCACAACAGGTTCCTGGTCTTAAAATTTGAATACGATGATTAACCAGTTTTGACTGTAATGAGCTTTTTTACAGGATATAATCATCAGCAGCAGGGGAGCAGAAGCAGTGAACTAATCCCGAGTTACTGATTTCTAGTGGGAGTCGATTATTCACGCCGGTCTGTGATGGATAAAGGCTGAGCCTAAATCGGTTCCTATTACAGTACACTACAGTGTGGCTTTGGGGTAAATGTGAGTGAGGTTGAACATCTGTAGATGGATCGTGGACAGGTGACATCCAGAAATGCTTTGCCCTCCAAATATTAAGAAATCTGACAGCTGCAGCCACATTCATGCCGCGCTTCCTTCATCACTGTCTTAGAGCCTTAATCTCCTCTGAGCAAAGACTGAAATGTAAAAAAAAAAAGTTCAATGGCTCTCCTGATGAAACTGTGATTGTGCAACATACTGCAAAAACACAAAATCTTATCAAGTATATTTGTCTAATTTTAGGTCAAAATACCCAATCGACACTTGATATAAGACACCATTTCAGATGTAAGGACTTGTTTCTAGATGCATTTTAAAGCTACCGTGTGTAGGATTTGCTGCCATCTAGCGGGGAGGTTGCAGACACTGGTGACAGTTTTCTTTCACTTCTTGTTTTTGCTTCTTTGATGGAGAGGCATGCCCCTTGTCTTATCCTGTGATGAGCATTTGGATGATCCTCCATTTCACAAAAAATGAGGGTTCTCAAACGTTAACCTGCACTAGCATCCAGTAATCAGTGAACAGTGGAACAACCACTAATGCATCTTTTATTTATTTGTTCAATCTTTGCAACCATGCTGCAAAATGTGAAAGAGGAAGTAAGCATGTCCCTTTTGGGCTACTGTACCAACATGTTGGTGCAATATCGTAGCCTCTGTGAGGGGCTAAAACTCATGAAAATGCATTTTTGTTCTTGAGGGTAATTATAGTCATGAAAAGATCGTTATGAAAACTTTATTCCATTTCTGCTAAAAAAAACAAAACAAAAAAAACACTCCCAAATCCTCCACACTAGCTTTAAATAGCTTATGTGAAAGAGTCTTGGAAACATCTTGTTTTGAGTCATAGATGCAAAAGGCTTTGAGTCCCCAGAACATTTTTAAGATGGTATTGTTTGTTGTGGCAATGACTCGGTGGTGAGGAAGACGGTCTCTTGCTCAATTCCTGAACGGGACAGTGTACCCAGAGATGGCTGAACAGGCCCAGTCTGGATCCGCACTCTTTATAAATCTACATCCAGGGTCAATCCAGAGATGCCCGTGCGTGGGTTTGCTTAACGTGAGAATGCTGTTGTGTGCCGACAAACACACAGTCCCTGACACATCCTTAGCCTGGTCCGACGGCTGGGAAATGAGGACCTGCTGCAGCCTTCATGTGCCTTCACTGCTGTTGGGTTACAAGTCATCACCTGATCTGTCGGTGAGGACTTTGTGTTTCACCAGAGCCGTTTCATGTTCAGGGTTCCTGTTGGGCCTTCATGGCTACCGTAGCAGCCATGGGGCACACAAAGGACACAACATAATTAACCCCAACAGGCAATCCCCCACTGGGTCCTTTACCCAGGTATCACAATGTGGACGAGGGGTCAGACTTTGGTGCAAGATTAATTACAAGGCTTTATTTGAAGAATTCTTAACTACATTTTCAATTGTCTAAGCTTTAATTATTTATATATTTAACATGAAAACAAGGTGTGTTCAAATGTATATCAAGTAAAAAATAAAAATCTGCCAGTACAACAAGCGAAAGCTGCCTTAAGGGTTTCTTTTTTTAAATATTTAAAAACTGACATTGATCATTATTCTACTTGTACTGTACCTATTAGGAATTATAATATGGTATGAGATTTTGCCAGCTTCTGATTGGCCCATTTGCCACTTTCTGAGCTGTACCACATGCCGAGTTGAGCGTTGGTGGAACCGAGTAGACCGCGCATGCGAAATGAGTACACCTCGCGTGCAGAGTAGCGCTAGCTAATCGAGCGACGCCTTCTATCGATAACGACCAATCAGATACCACGATACAATGCCTACTTTGGCTGTCAGTTTGTTGACAAGATGGCAGAAGACAGGTTTGCATCTGTTAGCGATGCTGACTTAAAATGAATTTTACACGAAAAAGATGCAAAGAACACCCACAGAAATACAAAGTCATCAGCCAACCTGTTTCGCAAGTACTTCACTGTAAAGGGATATGCGCCCAACTTTGAAACTTGTGACAGATGGATGCTTGACGGAGTACTCGGTTGATTTTACGCAGAAGCTAGACAGGCGAATGGCGAACTTTATAAGAAAACAAGCCTGATGACTCTTCGTCACGGACTTAACAGGCATCTCCAGTCGATCGATGGGATGTCAGTTGGTGCAGTATGACAGTAATAATAAAGGGTTGAAACTTGAGATTGATTTTTCAGTTTTAGTATGTTTGACAAACTCCCAATTTTCTTGTTTACCATATAATAAAGCAGTTATAGACTTCTGATTTTGGTGTACCCGTGATTATGCGGACCTGGTCAGGATGGGGTTCACCTCAGCCAAGGCCTCCAGGTCCGTAGATCTTAAGTCCTTACATCTTACTGAAACTTTACCTAAATGATGGTGTCCTGTATTGTGTATATTTTTGACTAGAAATTAACCAAATATACCTGATTTGGTAAAATGGACAAAAAATGACTTAAAACACTAACAAAGCAGTGCAACACAACAGTTACACTTCTTTATCGCATAAATGTTTTATTGGTGAAACAGCAGACAGTACATTTTAAAATTCAATACAGGACCACTTATTTTTTACAAGACTTGTCAGTTGTCACTTTATCCTCCACCTGGCTGCATCAGATTCAAAGAACCACCGCTGTGTAATTTAATCTGGATTAATTATTTTCACGGGTTTTCAAGTTTAATGTGTGTAACACAATCGTGTTACAAAGATTTTTACGGTGTTAATGTTGCACATGTTGAGACTGGAAACAAATTAACACTTTTTTTAATCGACACAGCTGTGTGTTAGTCTGAGAGCACAGCACAGGAATTATGTGAATGTGGGAATTTTTTGGGAGGTTTCTTTTTCCCTCAAGTGAGAAAATTAAATATCTCTACACTGAACTCAACCTCAGCATGTAGAGTCACCTGCATAGTAATGCTGTATTCTCCCTAATAAATAAATAATGCCAACAATCACTGTGGTAATATTCAAATAATAATAAAATTCACATTTTGTTGTGGTGTTCACTGTAATAATGGCAGATCAGATTTAAGGCGAAAGTTTGTAGATGTAAGCATGACTGTGCTTAAAACAAGCAAATTTATAATAAAGTGAATTTTACTGATAAAGCGTCGAAATAAGTCGGGCTGTCCAACTAAACATAGTAAATCCATCCATTTTCAGTACTCGTTTACTCCAGCAAAGTGTCATGGGGGCGCTGGAGTCTATCCCAGCAGTCACAGGGCGTGAGGCGGGGTACACCCTGGACAGGACGCCAGTCTATCACCGAGCCACATATTTATGTGTGCAAATAACGCATAAACACATTCACACCCACACGCACTCCTACGGTCAATTCAAAGTTTCCAATTCACCTAATGTGCATATTTTTTGGATGTGGGAGGAAGCCGGAGCCACCGGAGAGAACATGCAAACTCCACACAAAAAGGTCCCAGGTGGGAATCAAACCCATGACCTTAATGCTTTGAGGCAACAGTGCTAACCACTAAGCCACCTTTCTACCAACAGGACATAAAATCTTGAAATAAGATCAAAAAGACTAGTTTCAACCAATTTCTTTGAGATTGCTACCTTCAACATGAGACTTCTATAACCTACAAGTGACTGTTTAATAGATATGTCCAATAGTAAGTCCCTTTGGCTGCTCCCTTGTTTGCACTCGGGGTCACCACAGCAAATCCAAGGTGGATCTGCATGTTGAATTGGCACAGGTTTTACGCCGGATGCCCTTCCTGATGCAACTCCACATTACATGGAGAAATGTGGCAGGGGTGGGATTTGAACCGGTAACCTTCCGCACTGAAACCAAGTGCTCTAACCACCTGGCCACCACTCCCTAGATATGTCCAATATATCTTGTTAAAAATAACTCAAATGCAAAGTTATTAATCAAGACAAAGCAACAAACATTTACTTGAATGAAGTTAAAGGATCTCCCTTAGAAAGCATGAAATAATCAATTTATACTGAAAAGAAAACCCATGAGATTTTGAGTGTGAATATAAGATTAATGCACTTGCTTATATTTCAGTTTTTTCCGCCATTTATATTTCCATCTTGAAGGAGGCAGCTGTATTTGTGTCCCGACACAAATGTCGGCCTCTGAAATGTTGAGCCTGAGTATATCGGATGTGGTTGTGAGGGTGATGTGTTCATTATAACTTTGCAAATAACCGAACCCTTGAAATGAAAGTAATTTTACATCTTGTATGATACAAAATGATACAACTTTCTTTTCAATAAAACACTGAAATTCCTAACACCTGTTACACAGTACAATTATGTTTTATTGCCAATGAAATACTCAGACTAATTAAACCTGTTACATAATACTAGCATGTTAACCATGGGAATCAAGGGCTCTAGATTGGGTTGTGTTTATGAAATAGCTAGCTGACGTTTTTCAAAGGTGGTAATAAATGATGCAAATTTTCTATAATGAGTTGGAATGGCGCGTGAGTCCAGAATGTTTTTAGAACCTTAGACTTAACAGTTTTTAGAAGAAGAACTCAACTCTTTTATTTCCTGTTAATTGCATAATGTTTTAATGTTAATTTACTGTTTTAATATATTTATAAATTGTTTAGGTTCGCAATTATTATTATTATTATTAGATTTTATTTTTAGTTCTTTCATCATTTGATTTTTAAATGGACAATGTAAATAAGTGTTTTCACTTTCTTGTGTCATCATGTATTTTTAACGTATTTACAATTATTATGTACTTACTTTGAAATAAAATCAGTACACACTTTTAATATATAGATGATTTACCACCCCCTGCTGGATTGGCGTGTTAGTCCAGAATGTAATTATCAATGTCCATTGTTCAGTGTTGTTAGCTAATACCTGTAATTTCTCCAAAGATATTAGTCCTGTTGATGTTGCATTTCGGTGCTGTTCATCCTTGACCCAAAATACAAAAGTATACCAACCAGCAAATGTCAGCTCTCCCTAGTTTGTCCATGTTGGAAACTGAAACGCATGCACCCATTTTTACTCACCTACAAACAGAGAAGGTGACGGAAGACATCAAATGCATTACACTTTTCACTCATGGTAACGGCAAAATGACACAACTAAATTGACTAATCCAATTGAACTACACAAACACAATAAATCAATAAAACTAACAGCACTGTTAAACTAACATGAACCACAATAGCAACATTTAAACCCCCAAAACCCTGTTGCAACACAACGCCAATTGTTCACTGTTGTTGGCTAATATTGCTAATTTCTCCAAAAATATTTGTCCTATCAACTTTACGTTTTTGTACAGTTCATCCTTGACCCAAAATACATAAGCAAATGAAATGGCAAATGTTAGTGCTCCCAGGCTTCTGTGTGATCAAAGCCGTACATATGCACACACAGAGGCCACAAGGCTATTATAACATAGATAGTATAATTCAATACGGTGTGATGTGAAATGATACAAGTTTATCAGGAAAAAAACTGAAATTCATTTTGCATCCAGAATATTGCAGCCAAAATTCTCATTGTTAAACACAAACTATTAAACTAGTGCTTTTTAGTATTGTATAACACACTAACAGGCTTCCACTTACTCACGTCATCCTCATATGTGTTTGATTACAGATCTAATCCTCCACATAACTAAACTTTTTCTCTATCGCACCTTATCAGTATCATTTTATTTGACATATTGCAAAATGTGGCAGTCATTCTGTTTTTGTGGCTTTTTTAGTAAAAATGCCACACAGGTGGTGCTATGCAAAGAATGCACTGCAAAAAAGGGGTGTCTAAAAAAACAAGACAAAAACACTGAATCTGAGGGAAATTATCTTTGTACATTTCATTTCACGTGACAAGAGGTCTTGAATTATGATTGTTAAATCTAGAAATAAGCATGTCGAATGCTTAAAATCAGAAATTAATCTTTAAAACAAGATAAATTATCTAAAACTTCTAAATCTAAAGTTTTTTTTCATCTTGGTAAGAACCAAATAATTTGCAGTGTTCCAAGATTTCGTATTTAGTGCAATTTCCCTCAGATTTAGTGTTTTAATCTTGTTTTAGACACCCCTTTTTGGGGGGATGATGGGTCACATGATGTGCACATAATCTATAGGACAAAATCAGTGAGAATGTGAGAAACTGAGACTGACAACAAAAGATTTTGAAAGGAAATTGTAATATTTTTTGGTGGGTAGGTTATGGTGGAGCTACTGAAATTCATCGGGGGTAGCTACAGCCTGATCACACCCCTGCCTGGAGCCGCCTATGATTTACTGTGTAATGTGTAACAAATGTAAGAAGGCACGGAGTTTCTGTGGCAGTGTCATTTTAACTGTAACCCTATGGGACACAATTAGCACTTGCTGTCATTTTGCTTTGCCGCAAGATGTCATAAATCTGAACTGAATAAAACAAGCCGGGCAGAAATTAGACTGAGGAAATGTGCCTGCATTTTCCTAACAATGGAAGGCGGGTATTCAGCCAGGAGACCGGACTTCAAGCTTGGACAAGAAGCAGACCCTGAAGTGTCTTGGAGGACCCTGAGCTTCCTGCCATTTTGGTCCCAGGAGACTGATCGACCTCACAGACAGAAGTCAGCAGGCCAGGCAGTAAAGGCCAGGAGCGTCCAGGCGAGGTAGGGGTTCCTGACCGTGGACATCCTGCCTTTCAGAGGCATCCCTATATCCCTGCAAGGAATGCATTCTGCAAGTCTTAGTGTGACATAGAGGAGCTAAGATCCTAATGCACTCTGAGGGTAGCATGTGACCAAACGCCTGAAGTGACAAATTGGAGCGCTCTCCCTCTGCTGTGTGTTGTGGCACTTTCTCCGCCTAACATTTCAAAGGAGTTCACACAAGATGGCTATCGTTAGTGGAGACACGTCGTTTCCGACGGCAAAAAGAGCGGAAGTGCCCGACTCTTTGGGTGACTCCGGAACCTTCGGCTAAGTGAGTCTCGTGGTAGATCCATCCTCTTCAGAGGGCACAGAGTGGCCCTTCATTCCCTCCTCTATCCTCTCCATTGTGCCCTCCTGCCTCCCTCAGGCCTAAAAGAAGCTCCTGTTATCCACAGGGGGACTGAGCTCGTTCAGAGGCTCAGCTGTGCCGATTTAACCACAACAGGTACCTGCAGATATGTTTGCAAAGGCAAACATATCCAACCCAGAGAACGGCAGACACGCTTTGAATTTTATTTTAATTTTTTTTAATAACTGATGCACACATAAATCCAAACTGTTGCTTTGTTGCATCCCTCTTCCTCTACACCCTTTTCTGATTTCTATGTGGGCTTAATGGGGCCTAAAATTGAACTATTTGGGGTTCAGGTTCTTTCACACAGATACGCGACACTTGAAAGCATTCAGAGATGACTTACTTTTGACTATCATGTTAAATATTTAATCTGTACGTCTTTATTTTCTCAATAAAAGCCACAGTATGTAGGATTTTTTGACATTTATTAGCAGAATTTAAAAACAGCATCTGTTCCTTAGTGTGTATTTACTAGTGTATAGTGGTTGCTCCCTGACTCTGCTGCAGTTTAATGAAGGTTGAGCTTTTAAGGCTGATGTACCTAAACTCTAAAATGCTCAACCTGATCATCATTTTAAACAGGCTTTTGAATGAGTTTATTTCTGCTTAAAACTTTAGAAAGCACACTCTCACAACCTGTTTTAGAAACATACAACTCCTGGCAAAAATTATGGAATCACCGGCCTCGGAGGATGTTCATTCAGTTGTTTAATCTTGTAGAAAAAAAGCAGATCACAGACATGACACAAAACTAAAGTCATTTCAAATGGCAACTTTCTGGCTTTAAGAAACACTATAAGAAATCAGGAAAAAAAAATTGTGGCAGTCACTAACGGTTACTTTTTAGACCAAGCAGAGGGAAAAAAATATGGAATCACTCAATTCTGAGGAAAAAATTATGGAATCATGAAAAACAAAAGAACGCTCCAACACATCACTAGTATTTTGTTGCACCACCTCTGGCTTTTATAACAGCTTGCAGTCTCTGAGGCATGGACTTTTAATGAGTGACAAACAGTACTCTTCATCAATCTGGCTCCAACTTTCTCTGATTGCTGTTGCCAGATCAGCTTTGCAGGTTGGAGCCTTGTCATGGACCATTTTCTTCAACTTCCACCAAAGATTGTCAGTTGGACTAAGATCCGGACTATTTGCAGGCCATGACATTGACCCTATGTGTCTTTTTGCATGGAATGTTTTCACAGTTTTTGCTCTATGGCAAGATGCATTATCATCTTGAAAAATGATTTCATCATCCCCAAACATCCTTTCAATTGATGGGATAAGAAAAGTGTCCAAAATATCAACGTAAACTTGTGCATTTATTGATGATGTAATGACAGCCATCTCCCCAGTGCCTTTACCTGACATGCAGCCCCATATCATCAATGACTGTGGAAATTTACATGTTCTCTTCAGGCAGTCATCTTTATAAATCTCATTGGAACAGCACCAAACAAAAGTTCCAGCATCCACTTGGTGCAACAGCTCGCCAAGGTGTGTTCACTCCTTTTTAGATGCAGACTAACGAGCAGATCTGATTTGATGCAGGTGTTAGTTTTGGGGATGAAAATTTACAGGGTGATTCCATAATTTATTCCTCAGAATTGAGTGAGTCCATATTTTTTTCCCTCTGCTTGGTCTAAAAAAGTAACCGTTACTGACTGCCACAATTTTTTTTCTTGATTTCTTATAGTGTTTCTTAAAGCCAGAAAGTTGCCATTTGAAATGACTTTAGTTTTGTGTCATGTCTGTGATCTGCTTTTTTCTACAAAATTAAACAACTGAATGAACATCCTCCGAGGCCGGTGATTCCATAATTATTGCCAGGGGTTGTAGTATAATACAAATATTCTACTGATCAGTATGGGCTTTTGATCAAATCTCTGGTCACATTGGTAGCAGTACTATTACAGTATGCATATTTTCGGGCAATTTTGACTTTGACCGATTGACCTAACGATCCTGCTTATCTGATTATTAGATTCAAGATCTATTTCCTCTATGACAAAACTGTAGGGCCTCTAAAGGTTTTCAGCATCAATACAGCCGTTTCCCTTGTTGCGAGATGCAGATATTGATGGCATGTTAACAGACATGGCATCTTGACATGTACATTTTTGCAACACAGAAGTGCCCGAACAACATGCCCTGTTGTGTCTGATGATTTGTGGACATTAATGTTGGATTTTACGGTCACAATTGAGGTTATTGAGGTTGGATATTTGCAACTATAATCCACCATTAACGTCAGCAAATCATCAGACACAACAGGGTTATCCCAACACTGTTAAACCCAACACTCTATTTTCATACAATAATTAAGTTAATGTAACTCAAACTTTGAAAAAGTTGTAGTCACTCATTTCCATTAATTAAACTAACTCAAAAATAAATTGTCATAACAACTCAGTTCTTTTAAGTGCATTTAAAGTTTTGGGGCATTTCAGTGTTGGTGATGTATTTCCAGTGCATTCCATTCAATCATTTTAAATGAGTTTCTGTAACGGAGGCCAGCAGGTGTCACTGTGCATATGTAGTTAGTAAACCTCACTCCCAACAGCTCAAAAGAATTATCTAGTCACAAGGCCAGAGTCCTGGGTTTTGGCCTTCTGGTTAGAGAGTCCGACTTCCATGCCGGAGATCGTGAGTTTGTGTCTCGCGGGGAGTGAATGGGCGGAGTCTTAACAATACAACACAGAGTCAACAAGTAAACCAAAGAATGCATCAAAAAATCGAATCCAGAAAGTAATGCAAATTTTTAGGTAGAAATTTGTCACTTTTTTAAATTGAAAAACATAAACTAAATTTACATAAGTTTAATTAACTACAAATTGTTAAGTTACTAAAACTTTAACAATGACATTTTTTTAAATTATTTTATTTAAGTTGGCGAACTCAAATGGCTTAAGGTAATCAATTTCCTCAAATGGTTTAAGTTCAACTAACTCATTGAGTTTTACAGTGAATTCTAATCCAATTCCATCATTTGCACAGTTTATTTTTCTGTAAGTAATTCGACCTGGATCTGTGTTTTCGGCGGAGCTTACCGTAGCAACAGCATCTTCATGCCAAACTTGAAATTCTGTGAGCAGACCCACAGATTTCGCCATCTGGTCAACTGCATTGAGTAATTCTGTATCAAAAGCCACATCAGTACTTTCGTACGGTAGCTTAAATTCACCCATTTCAGCATTGTTGTCTCTCTGCCAGTTTCTCTCTCCCTCAGTTGACAGAGCCATTATTGACATCTGCGTAGCAACGCAGGGCGAAGAGTAATACATCAAATGTGAAATGGCTGAATATTTTGCCACCGTCAACGCAATATTTTATGGTTTGAAATCGCACATGATTAACCAATCAGATTTGCGGAACAAATGTAATTGGATTCAAATAAATATTACTTTAGGAAAAAATTGCTTATTTGGGGGTGAATTCACTCTGTCCGAATTGGCAAATACATGATGTAATCAGCTCTCGCCATCCAAAAAAGGCTGTGGACAAACCAGTGTGGTAAGGCTATTGGGATGAAGTAGGAACGTCATTCATTGTTGTGCACTTAATGGCCACCTTACCAGTGTAACATTGCGGTCGAGTAAAAAGTACCACAGGATGTGAACATTACTGCATGAATGATAAACAGAGGAAAGTACTTTTGTTATATCGAAAGAAACGCGAAGTAAATATATATATTTTTAATATTAAATGGCAGTAATGCAAAATTACTCCCATCTTTTCTCCCAGACATTTACATAGCCAATTGTGCCACCTAGTGGTAGATGCGGGTACGCCTTTGTTTTCCGTGCCGTTATTCAGTCTCCATCACTGGTCTGTTGTTACAGTTTATTATATCGTTTATATACTGGCCCAACATTTCTGTTTAGTCTAAGAATACCAAATAAATAGATAAAAAATTAAAAAAAAAATCAAAGTTGCCACCGTATTCTAAAATGTCAAAGCTGAATATACAATCATTTTTACAGAGTTAGCAACAACAAATTTTGCGGACACACTCACTGACTGACTCCATTATGTCTATACGTTTATTATTAATTTATTAAAGGGTTGAAATTTAGTTTTGTTTTAAGGAGCCTGTAAAATACTGGTGATGGAGTCGATCACTTTTCCTTTAACACTGCCACACAGTGTACATGAATATGAATCTATCTATTGGTTGTACTGGATCGTTATGTATAAATTTGCAGTTGTCTAATAACGCAATAGCTCAAAGTAATGTAGTAATATAACCTTAAATACACCACTTCTAATTCTGTTTTCCATTAATATATGTTAATCTGGCCTTTTCATTTTTTAAAACCCCTAAAGCGCAGAAGACAGTCTGTTTTTTTGTTTTTTTTTTAAGCATTTTAAAAAGCAGTGATTTTTTCCAAGTTGACATGAAGAAATCACCGAACCTGCACAAACAAACAGGTTTCCGTCCACACAAAGAAGCTGATAGTCGGCCGACTTTGAGTGTTGGACCCAATGAGAGGATAACCATGTTGCCAGGTTTCTGAAATTACCCCCTTTTGTAGTGTTGCACATCAAATTATAATGAAGCAAACATCAAATATCTGATTTGAATTAAAGCTGCGCTGCCTTTCAAATTTCACAAAACTGAGCAAATTTAGTTTCTACAAAAATCCAAGCATTATTATTGTTGTAAAGTGTTGCAAAATTACAGTTCATTTTAATGAAGCGAACATGTTTACCTGGGGGGATTTTTTAGTGAATATTTTGTTTCTTTTAACGCTGCCTGCAGGAGGAAGTGTGTGGGCGTGCGTGAGGTTTTGAGATTACATATGACGTGATGCACTTGTGTGTAATCTGTATAGGTCACAATAAAGTCATGCAGACTATGCAGCAACATAAAGATAAGTACTTCATAATGCCAACTTGCAAGCTCCTGCAGCCAGATGCAGAATTTAACACTTATTAAGGCATTAAATTTTTAACCCACTGGGAGCATTATTCACGTCTCCGGTTTAAAACATTAAACGTTCGTAAAATAGGTTTTTACGAAACTGCCAGGTTGGGTTTGAACCGTTGACCTTCTAACTATGCTGCAGCACTGCCGATGATCTGCAAACAGGAACTCGTGTGTTCACTTAAAGCTGCACTGTGTAGAATTCAGGATGCATTTATTTTCAGAAATGGAATATAGCATTGACAGCTATGTGTTCATTAGTGCATAATTACTTACTTCGTAAGCTTGGAATGAGCCCTTCGTATCTAGATGGGAGCTGACCTCCTCACAGAGGCTGCCATGGTACCTGTAGCCCAAAAGGGTCATGCATACTGGACCCTTTGTTTTTTTTTTTTTTTTTTTTTTTTTTTTTTGTTGTTTTTTGTTGTTTTTTTCAGGGTGGTAGAAAGCCTGAAGAAAAAAAGAGAAACCATTGATCGTTCCTCGAAACATTGCCTACTGGCTGTTAATGCAGGCTAACAAATTTGAAGACACTCATTTTATGAAATAGAGCTTGAATCCTCATCAAAGAAGCAAAAACATGAAGGGAAACAATCATGACTAATAATAACATAATGCAATGCCCAACCTCGCCACTAGATGTCTCTAAATCCTACAGAATGTAGCTTTAAAGTAGCACACGCATAGAGGTGAAGTAACACTGTAATGTCACACCAGTGTGGTGGGAATCTGGTTGAAATTAACAGCAGCTCCTGAACACTCAACACCAGAATGTGAGTTTGCTGACCCTGAGGTCCATCTGTGTCTGTGCTGGTCCTTAGATTCTGTGACATGAAGCGGATGAGCGTCTGCAACTCTCCAAGGATGGAATGCCAATCTTATGTAGGTTACTTTACTTCTCAAGACAAGTTTGCCCGTTTGCAGGTGGGCAGGTCAAGTGTCTTGCCAAGGACGTAGACGGGAATCGAACCCAGTTTGACATTATTGGAGCCCAACTCATATTCACTGTCAAAATATATATGCAAAATGATTTTAAAAATCATATCGTGTAGTATGAAGGCTGCTGGTTGACCACCTGTCACTGCACTAAGAGAAACATAACCTTGCATTCATTTGTAAAATAACTAACGGATTCCGAGCGAATCTGGCAACTCGGGGGACGCGATCTGTGTCAATTGCGACGTAGCGCGTATAAAGGCCGTGCACTATTTCTGATGATCCCGTTTTCTTTGTAAACGTGCGACGTCGCCTTCTAGCTCCCTTTTCCTCCTCATTGATGGAATAGTTGGTTTGCGCGTTGCCTGTTTGCGCTGCGCCTCGATCATCTTTGCGCCGTTGAAGCAGGTGCGCAGAATGACGCGCGCTCGGTGCGATCCTAGGTGAATCAGACAGCTCTTTTGTTTTCATAGCGTTGATGCAAAACGCTAAAAGCGTCGGCACAAGTGTAAAATGTGACTTTATCTATTTCCAGACGGTGTCATTAATTGGCGGCGGGGTGTTAATTGTTGGTCGAGGAGTTTAACTGCACGCACCGGCGCCGTGATTCCCGCGATGGATCGTGTTTTGTAGCGACGCGCAGCCACGTTAAATGAGAAGATGGAGTTCCGAAGTGAGGAGATGTGTCTGGCCCAGTTGTTCCTGCAGTCTGGTTCGGAATATGACTGCATTAGTGAGCTCGGGGAGCTGGGACTGGTCGAGTTTCGAGATGTGAGTATGAGCCGATGATGCACGAGTCTTTGTGTTTCATTGTTTTATTTTGTGCAGTCTGACAGAAGGGAATGCGTGTATCCCAGCTTTGTGTGTCCACCACAGGGGTGTAGCCAGGAATCCCCCCCCCCCCTTTTTGTGGGGGTTACTGTCCACTTAATGTTAACATTATGGCATTTTTATCATTACAAAGCACTGAATCTTTTTCTGAATCAGCTTTCCCCATTTAGCTTTTTGACCTTTTCAACCCCAGTGTATGACTTTTTACACAGTGATATTCCCCAATTATCACAATGGGCCCTATCTTGACAATCCAGTGCATGAACGAATGCCTGGCTCACAAGGCAAGATTTTAAAATTGTCAGTAGGTTTTCAATACCTGAGAGACCACACACTGTAATTAAAAAAAACATAGAAATAACAGTTTTGGTCGTACAGTGTGAGATGTGGAGCTACATGGTAAAGACGACACACCATCAGAGCTGGTTTAAAAAAAAAAAGAAAAGAAAAATTGACTTTTTTTCTATAAATGATTTTTTTCGATTTAAATCAACTTTTCTCATTTTCATTTATTTCACTCTTCTAAATGAGACAGAAATAATATCTTTATTGACATGTTAAAACATAAAGGTGCACATACAACATGTGCAAGTACCATTAATTAATGGTACTGATTTCATATTTTGGTGATGCTGTACTGAGTTCTAAAAACAAAACAAAACAAAAAAAAGTTGAATTTTTTTGATTTATTTTTTTAATTATTATTATTATTTATTTTTTAATAGCAATTTCAATCATCTGATTTCAATCATACCAGCCCTGCATACCAAATTCAAATTTATTAATTTTTATAGCGCCAATTTGCGATGAGATTGCCTCAAGGCGCTTCACACAACATAACAAAAACAGAGAAAACTGAATTAAAAACTTAAAAACCGAATAAAAAGACAAAACCATAAAAAACCCCCACAAGAATTAAAAACACATCATAACACAATAAAACTAATGATAAAACAAGGAAAACAAATAAGTCTTTAAACGTGATTTAAAAGTCTCCGACCGTCGAATGTGTGCCGGGAGATCATTCCACAGAACTACCGCACAGACAAACAGATTTCACTCACAAACATTCCCAAGTCAGACGGGAAGTCTCACTAAACCTCTCGAGATCAAACGTGAGTTTGGAGTAAACAATTGTGGATTCCCCTCCATACTTCCGTCACCTCGCTTTCTGATTGGCTATACGTCACATTCAACAGGCTGCGTGCTCGTTTGTGCTCGGGGCACACCCCACACGCTGGGATATCGGGCAAAGACAATCCAATATCTTGAGTACTTTGAGTTCTGAGCAATCTCAACGTCCTTCTGAGCAGACTAGAGCACTCTTAACACATCAGACAGAGCAGGAATATTTGATAAGACTATCTTTAGCACCATCATGATAGTCAGAGCTTCCTTAGGATTGTCGGAAGGGAAAGATCGGGCTAGAAATCGGCATAATTATCTTACCGTGTGAACCAAGCATAAGATGATGTGGGGCGTGTCCAAGTTCACATTACTAGTATTTATGTTCCCTGTAGTTTGCAAACCAGGACCAACTCTGATTGCCTTGCACCCCCTGAATTTGACCACAAGTTCTGATGGGTGTTGGGCGTTTCTGTTGTTGCACTTCCAGTGTTGAACGAGGCTGTAAACTTGGCATCTCAGTTGCCTAGAAACATCTGGATTATGATTCAGTTTCATTGTATTTATTATGATAAGTGGAACATTTTGTGCATATTCCTATGAATATAAATGTGCGTGTGCATTTAACTTTTGCTTTTTTAATAGAAAATATTTCGGCTAATTTTTGTCTACATCTTCACCACCTGTAGGCTGATGAATATGTGGCTTATATATGTATATGAATTTTTGTGGATTTTTTTTATCCATTTTTATTTGTGTGTGTGTTGACTAATAATTGCAGTGAAATGCATAAGATGCTTGGAATGTTGAAGAATACTTCCACTTCTGGACCCCAGCTTTGCCCACTTGGGGATGTCTTGCACAGTAGCAGCATTCAGATATGGTCCATGTCCTATTCTAGAATATTTCTGATTTGTAAACTGTGCAGAACATTTACACAGCACAAATGATGGTGCAAACAGTTTACATTTAATCTCATAACTAGTGATGGCATGGGTTTGTTTTGGGCAATACATGAAATAATCCAATCAGAGTGACGTCTGTTTGCCAGGCACACAGCAGTTTAAAAAGCCTATTCACGTCAGGGCTTTGGGTATTCTGGTGACTTAACAGATCTGTGCCAACTTATCACAGCATGCCAGCAGAGCGTGGCCGCCAAATCTCCCTGAGGTGAAGCATTAGGGTGAAGTTTTAAACCATTGCATACCACTGTCTGTTTAGCTTTCAGTTCAGTTTCATTCTGCATACAAGAACATGTATCACGAACCAGTTTTTTTGTAAGATGTGTCTGAATATAGCACCATGTAAGTGCCACAGATAAGCTGCGTATGAAATAATAGCCACGTCTGAAGATGCTAGGGGGTACTGCGGTAGGTCGCTTGTGTGCATGCACCACCAACCTAGCAACAGCCCTGGCCGGGTACATCAAACTGCAACACCATTTGGAATCTATGTTTAGGTCGTTGAAGTAGCGCCATGGCCGAAAAATGCACGATTAGAGTATTTAAAAGATAAGAATGTTTCAACCACATGTTACAGAAAGCTTGCGCTATTAGATTTGGTGGAGACAGCGGGCAAGATTGGCCTGCCGACGAGAGATGACTATCATGAATTGGAATACCAACGACATAGAACTGTTGTCGACAATGGCAAGTTGTTCATATGTAAGTTGGCTCTTTTTTGTGGGCTCTATGACACATCTTCACCCACTGATGTTGTAATTTAGCTTGACGAGTTTTGTGTGGAAATGGGTAAAATGTAACGCCTTGAAGCCATCCATGCTTCGGGAGGCCTGTTTTTGTGTTGATCTTTTTTTTTTTTTTTTTTTTTGGTTCCTTGTGTCCAGTTTGCAGTTAGATGCCCAACAGTTACACCCAGTTATACCCAGGCATGTCTACAATCTAATTCTTTCTAAAGATTGATCAAATTTAAACGTAATCTGTAATTGCAGCAACAAAAATGTCCCACAGCAACAACAAGGACTTCCGAGCTCTGGATAGTCTAAAGCTGCCCAGGTCTCAACTTTTATATCTGGGTATCACAAAAGCTGCACGTGCGCACAAGCGGCCTATGGATCTTCGAATGTGCCAAATCACACCTTGTTTTTAGAACAAAAGAGTGCTGAATATGAAAAGTGCAGCTGTTGGGGTAGAATCTGTGCTGCTTTATGTTGGGTGGAAGATGGGACCAGATTGTACTGTTTTGACCTTTTCAAAAACATGGAAAGCAGTAGGTTCATAGGTTCTGAGTGTTTCAAAATGCTACATCAGTATTTGAACAGAAGATTTTCCTTCTATCTACTGCATAGTAATTGTAATAATTTTGATTGTTTCAAAACACATTTTTAAAGCAGTTGGCTTATTTCCTATCTGAACACATTTCTTGTTATCAACTAGATACTGTGACTGATTATACTGTTTTGATTGTTTCAAAGCTTTAAATCTTTTTTGAAGCAATTGGTTTGTTTAGGATTTTGAACGTTTCAAATCGGTGAGTCTTTTTACAAACAAAGGAATGCCACTAGTCACTTGATGTCATCAATAAAGTGGTTTGACCATTTTGAAACAGTGACTTATTTTCTGAAGCAGTTGGTTTATTTGGTTCAAAGTTTCAAAAAGCCTTTAAAAAATAGCATGTTACTGTGTGTAGTAATTCCAGACACAGGCCTAATGTTACTGTGCCATTTCAATGACGTTATTATTGTTATCATGGTGAACTTTGTTAGTGCACGTGTCCATGGATGCAATATTTTGCTGACCTTGATGCTTCCTTGGTTTCAGCTTAACCCAAGTGTCAGCTCGTTCCAGCGACGCTTCGTCAGCGAAATCAAGAGATGCGAGGAGATGGAAAGAATTCTGGGTAAGCTGTTAGTGCAGCCTGCACCTGGAAACCACCCCATGATTTATCGTTTCATGAAGGACCACCCTGCTTATGTTGATGGAGAAAGTCTGCTTAGTGGCTTAGGCCTCACTGTGGCTCCGCCTTTCTAGGTAGCACTCACAGTAATGGTGATTGAGATAGGAGCACGGAAGCAAAGGTGCATTTCAGGGCATGTAGGTGTAACCACAGACTGTAGGGCATTAACACGGAGCGTTGCCATTTTGAGACACAGAAACAACACTGCACAGAGCGTCAGAGGTAGAAAAACGGGATGCTATAAAATAGGAATAATGCCTGATGGCTGGTACTGTTGTGAAAGTGTAGGAACACGGACCCACAACAGGGGGCGCAATGAACAGACAATGGAGGAAGGGAATAACAAGGCTTACTATTGTGGAATGAGCACAATGAATACAACAATCACAATTTGGGGTTGAATCCGCTGGTGTCGTGTGGGCAGGCTCGAAGGTAGGAGACGTCTGTCTCAGTCGAACCGGAACCACCCAGATCTCCTCTGCCACCGAACCCTGGAAATACTGGAACCGCCAAGTCCCGAATTCCCAGGTGGCCACTGCCTCCGCTCATCGGATCCGGTACTGCTGGCGGGAGAGATCAACAACACACAGGTGTGGATGCGACAGCACCCAGTAACGGAGAGGGGAGAAGCCGCCTCCACCTCTTGTCAATGTATAGCAGGAAGGTGAGTACTTATCCAAGCAATGTAGCTACCAGTAGTCAACAGTCCTGAAAAGGTTTAACAAGCTTTAGCTGGTTGTTCAGAATATGCATGCAGAGAATATTACCTCAGTCTTAGGCGATATCTCGGCACTGAGGTGGAGACGCCGTCCTCCTGATATACCTCTGTGCTGAGTGGAACAGCTGTGTCCGGTGATGGGTGACAGCTGTCACCCCGGCTGCTCCCATAAGGCGGCAGCGCCCTCTGGTGCCTGGAGCCCGCACTCCAGGCAGGGCGCCCTCTGGTGGTGGTGGGCCAGCAGTACCTCCTCTTCAGCGGCCCACACAACAGGACCCCCCCCTTAACGGGCGCCTCCTGGCGCACGGCCGGGCTTGTCCGGATGGCGACGGTAGAAGTCGGCCAGGAGGGCCGGGTCCAGGATGAAGCCCTTCTTCACCCAGGAGCGTTCCTCAGGACCGTACCCCTCCCAGTCCACCAGATACTGAAAACCCCGGCCCATCCGACGGACATCAAGGAGCCGGCGTACAGTCCAAACCGGTTCCCCGTCGATGATCCGGGCAGGAGGCGGCGCCGGGCCCGGGGTGCAGAGGGGTGAGGTGTGAAGGGGCTTGATCCGGGAAACATGAAAAACTGGATGGATCCGCAGTGAGGCCGGAAGCTGAAGCCTCACTGCGGCGGGGTTGATGACCTTGAGGATCTTGTAAGGTCCGATGTACCGTTCTTGAAGTTTCGGCGAGTCTGCCTGCAGAGGAATGTCCTTGGTGGACAACCAGACCTCCTGCCCAGGACGATACTTGGGGGCCGGGGCCCGCCGCCGGTCTGCATGTGTCTTCGCCCTCGTCCGGGCCTTCAACAAAGCAGAGCGGGCGGCACGCCACACCCGACGGCACTTCCGTAGGTGGGCCTGGACCGAGGGCACACCGACCTCTCCCTCAACCACTGGAAACAAGGGGGGCTGATACCCCAAGCACACCTCAAACGGGGAGAGGCCGGTGGCAGATGACACTTGGCTGTTGTGGGCGTACTCGATCCAGGCCAGATGGGTACTCCAGGCCGTCGGGTGCGCGGCTGTCACACAGCGTAGCGTCTGCTCCAGTTCCTGATTCGCCCGCTCTGCCTGCCCGTTGGTCTGGGGGTGGTACCCAGACGAGAGGCTGACCGTGGCCCCCAGTTCCCGGCAGAAGCTCCTCCAGACGTGCGAGGTGAACTGGGGACCGCGATCGGAGACGATGTCTGATGGTATGCCATGCAGACGGACGACGTGGTGGACCAGGAGGTCCGCTGTCTCCTGGGCCGTTGGGAGCTTCGGGAGGGCCACGAAGTGGGCCGCCTTGGAGAAACGGTCCACTATCGTGAAGATGACGGTGTGTCCCTGGGACGGCGGGAGACCCGTGACAAAGTCCAGGCCGATGTGGGACCAGGGGCGATGAGGCACGGGCAGTGGCTGTAGCTGCCCTGAGGTCTTTCTATGGTCGGCCTTGCCCCTGGCGCAGGTGGTACAGGCCTGGACGTAGTCCCGGACGTCGGCCTCCAGGGATGCCCACCAGAAGCGTTGCCGGACGACTGTCACGGTCCTTCGCACCCCAGGGTGACAGGAGAGTTTAGAACCGTGACAGAAGTCCAGGACTGCAGCCCTAGCCTCTGGTGGGACGTATAGTCTGTCCTTTGGTCCGTTTCCGGGGTCCGGGTCACGGGTCAGGGCCTCCCGGACGGTCTTCTCTACGTCCCAGGTGAGGGCGGCCATGATAGCGGACTCCGGGATGATGGGATCCGGGGGATCCGACGGTTCCGTTTTGACTTCGTCTTCGTGCACCCGGGACAATGCATCCGATCTTTGATTCTTGGTCCCGGGACGGTAGGTGATCCGGAAGTCAAAACGGCCAAAGAACAGTGACCAGCGGGCTTGCCTGGGGTTCAGCCGCTTGGCGGTCCTGATGTACTCCAGGTTCCGATGGTCAGTGAAAACCATGAATGGCACGGCTGTTCCCTCCAACAGATGTCTCCACTCTTCGAGGGCCTCTTTCACAGCAAGGAGTTCCCGATTGCCGACGTCATAGTTCCGTTCAGCGGGGGTCAACCTGCGGGAAAAATAGGCACACGGGTGAAGGACCTTATCGGTCTTCCCGCTCTGGGAGAGCACCGCTCCTATCCCTGAGTCCGAGGCATCCACTTCAACCACTAACTGGCGGCTAGGATCGGGCTGCACCAGAACTGGTGCAGACGAGAAGCGCCGTTTCAACTCCTTGAACGCGGCTTCGCACCGATCCGACCAGGTGAAGGGGACTTTTGGGGAGGTCAGGGCTGTCAGGGGGCTAACTACCTGACTGTAGCCCTTAATGAACCTCCTGTAGAAATGAGCAAAGCCGAGGAACTGTTGCAGCTTCCTACGGCTTGTTGGTTGGGGCCAGTCTCTCACCGCCGCAACCTTGGCCGGATCAGGGGCGACGGAGTTGGAGGAGATGATGAACCCCAGGAAGGACAAAGAGGTGCGGTGGAACTCACACTTCTCGCCCTTCACAAACAGGCGGTTCTCCAACAACCGCTGCAGGACCTGACGGACATGCCGGACATGTGTCTCAGGATCCGGGGAAAAGATGAGTATATCGTCTAGATACACGAAGACGAACCGGTGCAGGAAGTCCCGCAAGACATCGTTTACCAATGCTTGGAAAGTCGCGGGAGCATTAGTGAGACCGAACGGCATGACCAGGTACTCAAAATGACCTAAGGGGGTGTTAAATGCCGTCTTCCATTCGTCTCCCTTCCGGATCCGAACCAAATGATACGCATTCCTAAGATCCAGCTTGGTGAAGATTTTGGCTCCATGCAAGGGGGTGAACACTGAATCCAACAAGGGCAACGGGTATCGGTTGCGAACCGTGATTTCGTTCAACCCCCTGTAATCAATGCATGGACGAAGCCCGCCATCTTTTTTACCCACAAAAAAGAAACCTGCACCCATCGGAGAGGTGGAATTCCGGATCAATCCGGCAGCTAATGAGTCCCGGATGTAGGTCTCCATTGATTCACGCTCCGGCCGTGAGAGGTTGTACAGCCTACTGGACGGGAACTCACTGCCTGGAACCAAATCAATGGCACAATCATACGGGCGGTGGGGAGGAAGCGTGAGAGCCAGATCCTTGCTGAACACGTCAGCGAGGTCATGGTACTCCGCCGGCACCGCCTTCAGATTGGGCGGGACTCGGACCTCCTCCTTAGCTTGGGAGCCGGGAGGAACCGAGGAACCTAGACACTCCCGATGGCAGGTTTCGCTCCACTGAACCACTACCCCGGACGGCCAATCGATCCGGGGATTGTGCTTTAGCATCCAGGGAAAACCCAAAACCACACGGGAGGTGGCCTGAGTCACAAAGAACTCGATCACCTCCCGGTGGTTACCTGACACCACCAGAGTTACTGGAGGTGTCTTATGCGTGATTGGTGGGAGTAGGGAGCCATCTAGTGCCCGAACCTGCACAGGCGAGGTAAGAGCCACCAGAGGGAGCCCTATCTCCCTGGCCCATCTACTGTCAAGCAGATTCCCCTCAGAGCCCGTGTCCACCAGTGCTGGGGCCTTCAGGGTTGAATCCTCAAACAGGATCGTGACTGGGAGTCGTGTAGCAATGTGGGTGTGTCCCACGTGAATGTTTTGGCCCACCCCTGGCCCAGTCTCTAGGGGCGGGCGTTTGGCGTTTGACCGCTCGGGGCAGTCTCTCACATGGTGCTCACTCGAGCCACAAACATAACAAGCTCCGTGGGCCCGCCTCCTTTGTGCTCCAGGTGCCCTAAATGTTGCCCTGCTCGTGTCCATAGCTTCGTCAGCAGGGGGAGCCATAGGCGCACGGAGCGCAGGAACAGAGGAGCGTGGGGTGGGCGGAGCTCGATCGGACCCGGAAGGGAGAGGGACGACGCGTGCCTGGCCACGCCCTTCGCCTCGTTCCCGACGGCGTTCTTCTAACCGGTTGTCGAGTCGTATGACTAGATCGATGAGCCCGTCTAAATCCCGTGGTTCGTCCTTAGCCACCAGGTGCTCTTTTAGGACCAGTGACAGTCCGTTTACAAAGGCAGCGCGGAGGGCAGTGCTATTCCAGCCGGATCTCGCCGCCGCGATGCGGAAGGCGACTGCATAGGCAGCTGCGCTCCGACGCCCCTGTCTTATTGACAGTAGTGCGGTTGAAGCGGACTCTCCTCTGTTGGGATGATCGAACACCGTTCTGAGCTCCCGTACAAACCCATCGTACGTATGAAGGAGCCGTGAGTTCTGCTCCCAGAGCGCTGTAGCCCAAGCGCGTGCCTCCCCGCGAAGCAGATTTATCACATAAGCTACTTTGCTAGCATCAGTCGCGTACATCACGGGACGCTGTGCGAAGACGAGCGAACACTGCATCAGGAAATCCGCGCACGTCTCCACACAGCCTCCGTACGGCTCTGGAGGGCGTATGTATGCTTCTGGGGACGGAGGAAGGGACCGTTGAACGACCAGTGGAACGTCACTTTCACACGCAGGGTCCTCAGGAGGGAGAGCCGCAGCGGCGCCCGGAGGGCGCGCCTCCACTTGTGCGGCGAGAGCCTCCACCCTGCGGTTTAGGAGAACGTGCTGCTCGGTCATTAAATCGATCCGAGAGGTGAAAGCGGTGAGGATCCGCTGCAACTCACCGATTACCCCTCCCGAAGCCGCCGACGCGCCTTGGTCTTCCATTGGCCGTTCAACAGCCGGTTGACGCCCCTCGGGGTCCATGACGCTGGCCGAGATATCCTGTTGTGAAAGTGTAGGAACACGGACCCACAACAGGGGGCGCAATGAACGGACAATGGAGGAAGGGAATAACAAGGTTTGCTATTGTGGAATGAGCACAATGAATACAACAATCACAATTTGGGGTCGAATCCGCTGGTGTCGTGTGGGCAGGCTCGAAGGTAGGAGACGTCTGTCTCAGTCGAACCGGAACCACCCAGATCTCCTCTGCCACCGAACCCTGGAAATACTGGAACCGCCAAGTCCCGAATTCCCAGGTGGCCACTGCCTCCGCTCGTCGGATCCGGTACTGCTGGCGGGAGAGAGCAACAACACACAGGTGTGGATGCGACAGCACCCAGTAACGGAGAGGGGAGAAGCCGCCTCCACCTCTTGTCAGTGTATAGCAGGAAGGTGAGTACTTATCCAAGCAATGTAGCTACCAGTAGTCAACAGTCCTGAAAAGGTTTAACAAGCTTTAGCTGGTTGTTCAGAATATGCATGCAGAGAATATTACCTCAGTCTTAGGCGATATCTCGGCACTGAGGTGGAGATGCCGTCCTCCTGATATACCTCTGTGCTGAGTGGAACAGCTGTGTCCGGTGATGGGTGACAGCTGTCACCCCGGCTGCTCCCATAAGGCGGCAGCGCCCTCTGGTGCCTGGAGCCCGCACTCCAGGCAGGGCGTCCTCTGGTGGTGGTGGGCCAGCAGTACCTCCTCTTCAGCGGCCCACACAACAGGTACATTCAGTTGTATAAATTACAAATGAAGTTTCTGCGCCATACGCAGCCCTGTCTTACAGCGGGAGTTCATCATAATGCTGCGATGACATCGTGATGCTGCTGTTGCATTCTTGTTGTTTTAAAGCTCACAGTGGCTGCCACTTTGTTGGTAACGGAGCAGGAACTACCAAAATGTGCAGATGTGTAGACGATCCTAATGAATTATGGTTGTGAACCCAAATTTTAACTCAGTTTTAATCTCTCTCTTTTTGGGGGGGGGGGGGCAGGCTACCTTCTCAGAGAAGTCCAGAAGGCTCATATAGCCATTCCAGATGAAGACGAGAGTCCATTTGCTCCTCCCCCGAGACAAGTCCTTGAAATCATGGTATGTATTAGGTCTGACTGACTACATCTGTCTCCAACCATCCCCGAACATTTACTTAATTTTTTTTTTTTTTAAGATGAATGCTTTATATTTGCATGCGTCCTCTGAATTGAATTGACCTACATTTCCCACTCTCCTGCTCCACACCAGTGTATGTAAGAAAGTCTGAGCAATCCGCCCCTCCCAAAAAAGAATAAACTGATTTAGCCACCCCACACACACACTCAGACACACTTTTTGGGGGGAAAAATTACCATACCATATTTTCCGGAGTATAAGACACGCATGAGTATAAGTTGCACCTTTTTTCTGTATTTTCAGCTCTTTAATTTGGGATTTTTGTGCATTGCTGTCATGTACTTTTCATTATTGGCATTTATTGTTTTATTATTACTTTATTTTGTTTAGTGCTCTGATTCCTGGGAAAGTCCAACATAAATAGTCATTATTATAGTTATTATCAATAATGAATATGTGTTACAGTGCATCCAGAAAGTATTCACAGCGCTTTACTTTTTCCATATTTTATGTTAGTCTTTGTCCAAAATGGATGAGATTAATTTTTTCCTCAAAATTCTACACAATATACCCCATAATGACAATATGAAAAAAGTTTTTTTTTAAGACTTTTGCAAATTTCTATACCCTTTATAAACCCCAACCCTTTATATATGAAAGTTCCACTGGACTATAAGTCACAGGAGCGCTAAAAAAGTGATGTATACGCCAGAAAATATAGTAGTTTCCCCTCTTTGCTTCATCCAGTGTTATTATTTTTTATTTTTTTACCTAAAATAATTTTGATTGTTCAGCAAGTATATTATTATGACATTAATTAACGTGCATGTTTAAACCCCCCCCCCCCCCCCCCCCCCCCGCACACACACACATACACACAAACACACCCCTGAGAGGTGTTTGGGAACGAGGGCTTTAGAAGACCAGTCCTATTCAAACATTTAATTTGTAAAGTACGTTAACCAGTAATTGCCACAATTGCACCGGCTATACAGTGGGGTAAAAAAGTATTTAGTCAGCCCCTGATTGTGCAAGTTTTCCTACTTAGAAAGATGAGAGAGGTCTGTAATTTTCATCATAGGTACACTTCAACTATGAGAGACAAAATGAGAAAAAAAATCCAGGAAATCATATTGTAGGATTTTTAAAGAATTTATTTGTAAATTATGGTGGAAAATAAGTATTTGGTCAATAACAAAAGTTCAGTTCAATACTTTGTAACATAATCTTTGTTGGCAATGACAGAGGTCAAACGTTTCCTGTAAGGCTTCACCAGGTTTGCACGCACTGTAGCTCGTATTTTGGCCCATTCCTCCATGCAGATCTCCTCTAGAGCTGTGATGTTTTGGGGCTGTCACTGGGCAACATGGACTTTCAACTCTCTCAACAAATTTTCTATGGGGTTGACATCTGGAGACTGGCTTGGCCACTCCAGGACCTTGAAATGCTTTTTTAGGGAGCCACTCCTTCATTGCCCGAGCAGTGTGTTTGGGATCATTGTCATGCTGGAAAACCCAGCCACGTTGCATCTTCAATGCTCTCACTGATGGAAGGAGGTTTTGGCTTAAAATATCACGATACATGGCCATGTTCATTCTTCCCTTACCGTGGATCAGTCATCCTGTCCCCTTTGCAGAAAAACAGCCCCAAAGCATGATGTTTCCACCCCCATGCTTCACAGTAGATATGTTCTTGGAATGCAACTTGGCATTCTTCTTCCTCCAAACACGACGAGTTGAGTTTTTACTAAAAAGTTCTATTTTGGTTTCATCTGACCACATGATATACTCCCAATCCTTTTCTGGATCATCCATATGCTCTCTGGCAAATTTCAGATGGGCCTGGACATGTACTGTCTTAAGCAGGGGTACACGCCTGGCACTGCAGGATTTGAGTCCCTCTCTGCGTAGTGTGTAGCCTTTGTTACTTTGGTCCCAGCTCTCTGCATGTCATTCATCAGGTCCCTCTGTGTAGTTCTGGGATTTTTGTTCACCATTTTCATGATCATTTTGACCCCACAGGATGAGATCTTGTGTGGAGCCCCAGATCGAGGGAGATTATCAATGGTCTTGTATGTCTTCCATTTTCTTACAATTGTTCCCACAGTTGATTTATTCACACCAGTCTGCTTGACTATTGTAGATTCACTCTTCCCAGGCTGGTGCACATCTGCAATTTTCTTCCTGGTGTCCTTTGACAGCTCTTTGGTCTTGGCCATGGTTGAGTTTGGAGTCTGACTGTTTGAGGCTGTGGACAGGTGTCTTTTATACAGATGAGTTCAAACAGGTGCCATTAGTACAGGTAACAGGTGGAGGACAGAAAAGCTTGTTAAAACACATGTAATATCAACATCAGTGCTCAGATGACAGTAGCTTGTGGGAAAGGTGCAAATTGCAATAAACTGTGATGCCAAGCGCTAAGGATACATGCTATCCAGTCACAGCAGATGAAACATTTTTTTACTACTGAGCAACCATCATTGTTAGACTTTTTTAGGTTCAATGATTCCACGGCGTGTAAATGTTATGGCGTCAGTGACCCCATGGCCTTGGCTGAGGTTTGCACTCTCTGAGTGCTTCTAGTTAAACATAAAATCGTCAATGTGCTTAACGTCACAATGCAAGCACCATGGTGTGACGCATACACAACAGCATGTATGATGGCACGTAAAGAGCAACAAACAAATCACCTTCCCAGACAAAAACCCCTCTGAAGTGTTCAAACCACAGCGGTCGACTTACTGCATCCCCACAAACATCAGTTATTATTAATTCAGTAGGTGGTAAAAGTTATTCCTATGGAAGGCTAAAGCCGGAGCTGACTCATGTCCTCGCTGGTGACCGAGCCCCTTAGATGATAACCAGGTCACACGCGATTCAATTTCCTGTTATTATCTATATTAAATCCTTTGTTTCTACATTTTATGCATGCACCCGGCTCTTACTGAGGCAAAAAGCAGCTTGTGCTCCCTTTTTATATTAGTACCCAAATCAAACTATCCAGTGTCCAACACAGTATGTCCATCAGGCACCAGTGCGATTAGTGCAGCAGATAATAGAATATTTATAGAGGAATCTTTCAAATGGTGATGCAAGCACCAAAGTCGACACAAATACTCCTTAGACATTATGCTTTTGAAAAAGCAGATGGACCACTTGAAATTTCAAAAGGTGGCCAGGTAGGGGTCAGTGAAAAAATGCTCCAGTCCTTTTGAAAATATACCACATTATTTGACTGATCATAAAGATTCCAAAAAGGTGTAGTTTGGACTATCTATGATGGAATTCTATGGAGTTATGGGGTAAAAACAGTAAAAATGGTGACGAAAGTAAATTTCAGTTTATACAGGGGTCAAAAGTTAAAGTTGCTCCAATTTTATAAAAGTGGTGCAAATTATTGGTTAATAGGGTATTAAAAAGGAATAGTTTGCACCAAATGTCATGCTGAGTTACCATGTTACAGGGCAACATATGTCATAGAATCCAGTGGATGTCAACCTTGGTTGACCTTTACTTTGGACACCAAGGATTCAACACAGTCAAAACTATTCCATTTTTTAAACCTGTTAGCTGAATTCAAAGTTGAACTGGTGGTCGATGTGACGTATAGGAGCAGCTCCAGAGGTTGGAGATGGAGCTCAGCGAGGTAGCTCGGAACAAAGAGAAGCTGCAGAGGAACCTGTTGGAGCTGACGGAGTACACGCACATGCTGAAGATCACGCGGACCTTCATGCACAGCCGCTCAAGAGTGAGTGCGATATTTCTCTCACTTGCTCTCACCTTATTTATTTACTTCTTATTTCCACTACGGTCAGATTAGCTGCAAATGAGGGCAACAAGAAGTTGGCATTTGGTGCTTTCTGGGTGTGGTCAACTCGTATTTATTTGTGGAGATTGTTTGATGAAACCCGACACTGTCGCTATGAGTTTTTTCTCCACGCCTCCCTGCTTAACACAACCAAAGCCCACTTGATTTGTTTCAGTCTGTCTGTCATAGACATTTCTGTATCGCCAGTTAGCATGCTAGCATCTCTGTAAAATGTGTTGTAAATTACTTCAGAGGTGTTACCTGGTTACAAAAACAGCATTTTTAAATTTACAAGCCTTTATTTCTCTAACTTTTATTTTGGCCGGTGTCATAGGGACTGTGGCTATTGTCACGGCAGAACGCCCGCTATGATTGAAAATGAATGCCCCCTCTGTCATGTGTGGTTGCTTGTAGCTAATCTGACCATAGGGTTAGCAAAAATGCTAAGCATTTGTCACATAGTGCCTTTTCAAATCCCAGTCTGTTTATGTCATAAGCAAGATGTTTCTCTCAGCAGAAAAATGGTGTTTTCTTGTCACTGACCTATTTTTTTTTTTATTTTTTTTTGTGGGTGACAAAGGTGGAAGCACCACTGACGTAAATAGGCCATTGTTACATTGTTTTTCGCATGCGCACTGAGTACTCCGCAAGTCGCTCATGTAGAACACCGTGGGGAGCAGAGACTTTTAATGCCGGTGTAGCAGACCGAACGGTCTGCCCCTAAAAATCTATCTGCCTTTTGCATCTGCGCATGCGCCATTTCGGACCACAGGAGCACGTCTGAGACGGCGTCTCTTCACCCAAAGCAATCAAATGGATTAATGGGATTATTAACCATCAGATGATAAAGTTAAAACCTCTTAAATCATTCTAAAGTCAGTTTTAAGCAGAAACAAGGCTGTTTTAAGCAGAAACTAGGCGAAATTCTGTGACGCTTTGAAATGTCTGACGCGCGGTGAACGCATCAGCTAGCAGCTTGTTTAGCTGCGGCGCTCTGATCGCTTCCGCTGCCTTTTATGATGAAATAATGTTGAATTTATGTGGAAATGATTGTCGTACAAAAGCTTCAGATGTCTGTCGCTGAGATAGATGATGACTGGAGTGCAGTTTGAAGCAGAAACGAGGTGTTAATCCGTGAACTGCGTCATCAGCGGGGATGATTTTTAGGGGTACCATTCGATCTGCGACACCAGCATGCGGCCTCCGGACATGACTGAATCTGTGGATAACACTGTGACAAATACCTGCCTGAAGAAAGGTGGATGAAGTCCCTTAAACATGTCCCAGTTGTGACAATCAGAACAATAAGACAATATTTAATAGATAATAGAGAAGCTTGAATCTTCGACTGGACTGGGTTGCTTGACGTGAGGACATTTCGCTTCATATCACAGAAGCTTCCTCAGCTAAAATTCTTGCTCTGGTAGTCTGACTTCTGTCTTGACTCTTGTAGAGAAGAATAAACCAGAAGCCAACAAAAGATGGAGTTTTTAACCTAACCAGACCCCTCCTACCGAGAGGCCGACTGCTATAGGCTAGTGACTAAACAATAGCTCTAATTAGCACCTATTGTGCACTCTCCTAATGATGGGATGGAAGCCTCCCCTGATGGCTCCCTTGACGACTCTCCTGATGACGTGAATGACTCATTACCATGAACAAAAGACTGAAACTGCTTAGACCTGAGTACCCCATTGTAAACAGGGGACAAAGCGTGTCTGAGACCCGCCCCCCGGTTAAGGCTGGGTTTCAACTGTTTTACAAAGAATGCTTCCTTGACACCTCTCTCAAACCATTTCTTCTCTCTGGCTAAGATTTTAACTTCCTTGTCCTCAAACGTGTGGTTAGTGTCTTTCAGGTGGAGATGAACTGCAGACTGAGGTCCACTGGTGACCTCTCTGCGGTGCTGGTATAGCCTCTTGTTTAAAGGTTGCTTAGTCTCACCTATGTAGTGTTCATTACAGTTTTCCTGACATCTGATATAATACACTACATTGCTCTGTTTGTAACTAGGGATCCTGTCCTTAGGGTGAACTAATTTCTGTCTCAGGGTGTTAACCAGTTTAAAGTAAACTGGGATTTTGTGCTGTCTGAAGATCCTCTGTAGTTTTTCCCCTACTCCTGTAGGGTAGAGACACATCCTCCAGCAGTCTCTGCCTCACAGCTGAGATGGCCTCAGCGGTGGGGATGCAGGTGAACAATGAAGTCACATCAAATTGGAGAGAACAGGCAGCTCCAGACAGAGGTTTACAGAAAACCCACTCACACTGACCAATATCTGCTCTTTGGCTCAAACCACCCCCTTGAACACAAGCTCAGGGTGATCAGGACTGTTCAACACAGAGCCCTACAGGTGCCCACAACTGCAGAGGGAAGGGCTAAAGAACAACAACTTGTACGGAAAGCCCTCACAGTATATGGGTACCCACGATGGTCCCTGGACAAAGTGCAGAAGTCCCAGAAAACAAAGAGACCAGATAGACAGGAGAGGGAGACAAGAAGAAGAGGAGTGTCTCTCCCTTATTTAGCAGGAGTAGGGGAAAAACTACAGAGGATCTTCAGACAGCACAAAATCCCACTTTACTTTAAACCGTTTAACACCTTGAGACAGAAATTAGTTTAATTAACAAGATCCCTAGTTACAAACAGAGCAATGTAGTGTATTATATCAGATGTCAGGAAAACTGTAAAGAACACTACATAGGTGAGACTAAGCAACCTTTAAACAAGAGGCTATACCAGCACCGCAGAGAGGTCGCCAGTGGACCTCAGTCTGCAGTTCATCTCCACCTGAAAGACACTAACCACACGTTTGAGGACAAGGAAGTTAAAATCTTAGCCAGAGAGAAGAAATGGTTTGAGAGAGGTGTCAAGGAAGCATTCTTTGTGAAACAGTTGAAACCCAGCCTTAACCGGGGGGCGGGTCTCAGACACGCTTTGTCCCCTGTTTACAATGGGATACTCAGGTCTAAGCAGTTTCAGTCTTTTGTTCATGATAATGAGTCATTCACGTCATCAGGAGAGTCGTCAAGGGAGCCATCAGGGGAGGCTTCCACCCCATCATTAGGAGAGTGCACAATAGGTGCTAATTAGAGCTATTGTTTAGTCACTAGCCTATAACAGTCGGCCTCTCGGTAGGAGGGGTCTGGTTAGGTTAAAAACTCCAGCTTTTGTTGGCTTCTGGTTTATTCTTCTCTACAAGAGTCAAGACAGAAGTCAGACTACCAGAGTAAGAATTTTAGCTGAGGAAGCTTCTGTGATATGAAGCGAAAGGTCCTCACATCAAGCAAACCAGTCCAGTTGAAGATTCAAGCTTCTCTACTATGGAAACCACCTGGACAACTGAGAGCCTACACAGAAACAATTTAATAGATAACTTGGCACCATCAGCTGTAATCCTGTACACACTGCACACATTTTTGTCACGGCTTCATTCATAAAAATCATTTAGTATTACATCAGTAAAACTACTTTGTGTGAAACTACATTTAATGTCTTGATTCAAACGTGCTTTGCACAAATGATAGCTGTACTTGGAGAGTAAAGCCAGAAAAACAACTGACTTTTACATCAGGAAGCGTTGTCAGGGAGATTGCAAAATGCTATAAAAATGCAGTGTTCCATTCATTCATCAAAAACTTTAGTGTACTGCTCCAGTTGTCATGAAAAGAAAACATGAACTTGATATTTTGCAAGTGTTTAGAAACAGTGAAACATGCACTGAAAGCAACTGAAAGTCTGCCTGTGGTAGCAGTTTTCTTTCATTTTGAGGCGGGTCACCAGATCTGCACTTTATAAACCAGCCTGTTAGGAGGCAAGCCGGATTAAGCCATTTTAGCACTCTCTTGGATCATAGGCGATCATAGTACAACAGCGCCTTGTGGAATAAGCTGCGAGAGCTGCTACCCGTTCGTGTTTTGGACGACTAGTCGATTCACTCCCCCATGCTGACAGCAGAGGTGGGCGCTCACGCTTAGTGACCATGTGCATTGAGAATGTACCAACAGTCTATTAAAGCTACAGTGTGTTGGATTTAGTGCCATGTAGTGGTGAGGTTGTGGATTGCATTATACAGTGAAAAGAAAGTGTGGCTTAAGTATGTAAATCAGTTGCACATGAACAGAAATCACATAATTTTCTTCGGTTTCTCATTTATAAGTAAGACCCTTCGGCTGCTCCCTTGTTTTTACTTGGGGTTGCCACAGCAGATCCAAGGTGGATCTACATGTTGATTTGGCACGTTTGACGCCGGATGCCCTTCCTGATGCAACTTCACATTACATGGAGAAATGTGGCATGGACGGGGTTGGAACCAGAAACCTTCCACACTGAATCCACTTGGTCACTACCCCTGGCAACAGAAAATTATTTGGACACGTTCTGTTCATGTGCAGCTGATGTAGATCTTTAAATTGTATAAATCCAGGAGACTTTTCTCAGTGTGTCGTCATTGACCACAGTTTCATTTCAGGTTTTCACTTCTTTGGCTCGGAGTATTTACCGTATGTTGCCTTATCGTGTCGTTCCATGAACCTGTAGGTTCTCAAACTTGTTAGCCTGCACTACCAATCAGTAGACTGTTTAAAGGGGCACAACCAGTGGTTCATTTTCTTCATCAGTCTTCCACCCACACTGCGAAATACAAAAGGTAGCATAATTATGTCCCTTTTGGGCTACTGTATCAGCATTCTGTTGCAATATAGTGGCCTCCACGAGGGGGTACGCTCCTATATAAATATGAAGGATACATTCTAAGCTTATGAAAGCACATTGATTCATACATTAATGAACAGATGTTATGAATGCTGTGTTCCATTTAAATTAATAAGCGCCACTGAATCCTACACACTGTAGCTTTAATGTCAGGATCACAATGCAGCGCTTTACAAGAAGCAGCTGAGTCATCAGGACTGCAACATTTAAACAGGCTACAGTGAAGATCAGCAGATGTCAACAATAAGACAGGTAATAAAATAAGCATCACAAACCAATTCATGAATATCATATGAGGTTTTTGGGTACAAGTTTTTCAGGAACAGCTAATGCAAACTTACAAATGAAACATGCTCTTTCCATAATTAGCATGAGGCTCTTGGTCCCCAGTATGAAGAATTTCCCACGATGGAGACAGACTCTGTGACAGGGAGCACCGGTATGCAAAGACTTGGAGCCAAGCTTGGGTGAGCCACAAGATGCCTCATTCAGTCATGAACCAGGAAGATGCTTTGTAGCCAGTGCCTTTAAGATATGAATTATAACCTGCATCCTGTCCTCCTTGTAGTTTTGTTTCAGGTCTTATCCAACGGGTGAAGGTGGAGGCGTTTGAGCGCATGCTGTGGAGAGTGTGTAAGGGTTACACTATCCTCAGCTATGCAGAAGTTGACGAGAACCTCACTGATCTTGACACAGTAAGGGGAATTCACGACTCAGAAATGACAAAAAATAGATTTTATGCTTAAGTTTGTGTAAAAGCCAAAAGCTGGAAATTGAAGGTGTGTTGATAAATGTCATCAGTACATATGCCCTGCAAGTGGAGTGTGAGTTAGATGAGGTGGTGGACAGTCTACCTCAGGAAGAAAGAATAGTGACTGGAGCAGACTTCAGTGGGCATGTTGGGAAATTAAACACAGCTGACAAGTTGGTACGATGTCAAGGAGAAGTAGAAGGGTAGCTGCTGGTGGATTTTGCAAAAAGGATAGAAATGGCTGTGTTGAACAAATTAAGAGAAAGGAAGAGCACATGGTGACATTTAAGAGTGGAGAAAGGCACTCACAGGTGGAATATGTCCAAAGCAGCACATGCAACCTGAAACATTGTAGAGTGGATGGTGGTGTCACGGAGAATGTAGTTATAAAGCTGCCCACGACAATTAAAGCTGTATGGTTTTCCAGTTTTACAAAACTGGCAAAATGTACTTTGTACTGAAATCCAAGCATTATAAATTACATTTATTTTTGTACCTTGTTGCAAAGTCACAGCTCATTTTAATGGAGAGAACTTTTTTGGGGGGGGGGCGAAGTTCCATAGAGAATATTGTCTTTTCCTTCTAAGGCCATCATTCAGCCAAATTGCAGGAGGAAGCGCGTGTGCACATGCATGAGGTTTTGAGATTACCTGTGACCTGACCCACTTGCTTTGTGTACCTTCCATGTGAACATCCGTTAGATGTCACTTCAGAGGTGGTATCTGGTTAAGCCGTGGTCACAACCCGCCGTACTTGCACGTGCGTGTAGTCTACTTCCAAAAACGTGTGCTAAATTTGGAGATCCGTACTTCGAAAGTACTGCCTCAGTACGAATTTAGGAGCACGCAGAAACACGCAGACACGCCGTAGAGGTTTTAGTGCATGCAGAACTTTCGCTGCGGTCAGGCTGCGGATTCACCAGCAGTACAGATGACGCACGTTGTGAGTACTGCCTCAGTACGGATTCAAAGCAGCATATTTTCATTCAATTACTATTGAATTAACCAAATCCGTACGTAGGCAGTACGGATTTGGAGGCCGACAGACTTGCATGCACAACGCAGCTTCTCACTTTAACTTGGACTTTATTTCCAAACGTCAGCAACACACACTCCACAGCTTCAGTCTGTTAACTAGCTGTAACTTTTCGAGACAAGTAAACACTCGTACAACTGACCGCTGCAGGCTGAACATGCTCATGCATCGCCGACGCCGAAAAACACCTGCCGCTCCGGTCCCGCTCATAAAAAAAGAAAAGCGACACACACACACACACACACACACTGCATTACTGTCATCTCTCTTTATCGTTACACTCCTAGAGACGTGCGTTGAACGTACTCCCTCCCTCCTCTTGCTGCTGCCTCCGTACGTTTTCACAAAAACGTAGTGGCCGTGGCATCCGCAGAAAACGTACGGCGAAAAAAAACGCACGGTGGGTTGTGACCGGGGCTTTACAAAAACAAAGTTTTTAGATTTTGAAGTGTTTCTTTCTAGCTGATCTTTAAAAAATATATGAGAAGCATATTAGATTTTTACAGAAATAAGCTGTTTCAGAGCTTTTTTCATCATCTTGGTTCATTGTGTTTGAAGCAAGCAGCCAGATGATGTCACACTGCCTTTCTTTACTCCAAATGGCAGCTGCTGTGTCCTTCCCAGTGCCCCTTGTGCAGCTCAGGAGAAGCACCCATGTGATCTATAACATCACTACCAAATGTAGGTCATGGCATCTGATTGCTTGAATTTCTACCCATCAGGGGTTGAAATAATAAAAAAAATTTCAGACAGCACAAATTTTGGTATACTGGCAATATCATATTATGAAACCCTTATTTAAATGTTAAAGAATAAAATTAGTGTTGCCAAAGAAAATTATTTTTATGATTTAAATCTTTAAAAACCCAAAGGCCGTACACCTTTAATCTGCAATTTTGGTAATCAGTGAATAGTTTTGCATCTTTTTTTATTCATTTAATTATTTAAAATTCTCTATCAGCTTCTTAAATGTGATGATCTTTTTAACAGCAAGCTGGTTATCTTCGGGTTGTGTACAACACATGATGTCAGAGGATGTCATCTTAGCCTTTAATAAACAGTAACTGATGTTTTTCACCATTTTATGGACCAAACTAATGGATTATTACAGAAAGTAATCAACATATTTATTGATGATGAAAGTAACTGTTAGCTGCAGCCATTGCTACACTGTCTACAGTTGCCTTAAACACCGTCAAAAAACCATATACCTCACCCTCCATGGAACACACCTGGTTATCGTTCCTGTCCAAATGCTGTCACATTATCAGTCACTGCCTCCTAGTGCACATAAAGTGTATTACACCAAACTAACATGAAGGCACTGAGACAATTGCACTGCCTCAATGTTGGTATTTTTTGACTTCCCTTGTTGACGTCATTGGTATCAGAGGTCTGATACAATTGTTAGCGCCAGGAGAGCAGAAGTCTGCCAAAAATGTTGCAACATCTCACGTAGTTCCTGAACTATCAAATCATTAATATATTTGAGATGATGACATCTGATTTGAGGTTGACCTTAACATTGCAATTGTTATAAGAGTACAATCCACAGAGTTGATCCTTCAAGTTTGATTGAAGTTGCATTTTGAAGATACTGTCACAGACTTAAAGTCTAAGTGACTTAAAGTTAAAACCTGTTCTAAAGCCATGTAGTTGAACATGTCGTGTAAGAGTTGCTTTATTTTGGTTGTGCTAACTAGGTTAGCATGCAGGGTGGTTAGTGTCCTTGCTTCCAAAGCAGAAAGTTCCAGGTTCAAGACCACTCTCACAATGAAAAATTGGAGTTGAATCTGGTGTAGAACCTGTGCCAAATAAGCATATGGCTGCTTACGCTGTTGTTAGCTAGGTTAGCATGTAGCTGGCTCTGACATTAGCCTATTCAGATTGTTTGAATGTTAATGTGTGGTCACTGAGTAATATTAAGCTGATTTTCAATTAGCGTCTTTACTAAACAATTTAACCTTTAATATTATGCATATGCTTGTATGATTGATGCCATACTGCAAAAAAGTAATGTTATTTTCTTTTATTGTGGTGAGTGATCTGAAGAATTGGACAGGAAATGGACTTCAAAGTTTAGATGTATTAAAAAAAGTTCAAACCCTGATACAGAGAGCCATGTAACAGCGCTGGGTCTTTGAACCAGCTCACATGCAGACACCTAGGACAAAGAGCCCAGATCTCCTTTCTCCTCTAACTTTTATTTCTGTGCCTAAGCCAGCCCCCGTGTGGGCGGTCCTTAGCCTGTCGTGAATCATTGTCTATGTGATTGGCTGCAAAGTGAGGTGAAGTAGACGGGTGTTAGCGGGTGTCTGCTCACATTGCGTTCAAGGTTGTTATGTAAAAATCTTATAATGTTTGTGTATGTCTACAATATAGTGTAGTGTCACGCAATAACTGAGTGTTCCATCATGATGTCCAAATAGATGTGAATACTTTGGTTTTATCAATTAGACAGCTCTAAAAATATTAGATGGTTTTATTAATTAGAAAGCTTATAAAAGGATCAGCCATTTTGGAAACCAGTTAGGTTAAGATCAGATGGTTACACGGACATTTTGGATGTGCGTCGGCCATTGTGATGTGCATCATGGAACACTCTGACAGTAACATTAACATCAACCTTCCAGCACCACTAATTTCAATAAAACAGTACTTCTATTATTGCTGTAAGCTTTGCTAATAATAATATGTCTGGTTTTGTCTTATTTTAGGGGGAGAGCAGTAAAAACGTTGTCTTTCTTATCTCTTTCTGGGGAGACCAGATTGGACAGAAAGTTCAAAAGATCTGTGATTGGTAAGAGCTTTTTTCATTTTTGTTATTTTGTTTCTTTTTTCCCTCTTCTAGCTGCTGATCATCATCCTGTTTGACTTTGTTTCTCAATCCTTCAGCTACCACTGCCATCTTTACCCGCACCCAGAGAATGACGAGGAGAGGGCAGACGTGCTGGATAGCTTAAAGACGCGCGTTCAAGACCTTAACAATGTAGGGCCGATAAGGCTGACGAAGTGGAAAAGCATAGATTACCTCCCTACATAATGAATGAGTTAGTAATAACTGGTCTTTTTTCCAGGTGCTGCACCGCACTGAGGACTATCTAAGACAGGTTCTGCAGAAGGCCTCCGAGTCGGCCTATACTTGGGTGATGCAAGTGAAGAAGATGAAGGCTATCTACCACATCCTCAATCTCTGCAGCTTCGATGTCACAAACAAGTGTCTGATTGCTGAGGTGTGGTGTCCTGTCAGTGACCTCGCAAACTTACGGGTGGCACTAGAAGAAGGCTCCGTAAGTATAAAGTGCAGGAGGAAACCTACCAGCACTGGCTATTTTGATAATGGCATCCAGTTTACAGCCTGCATACATTACAACTTAAACAGTGACATTAGCTACATTGAAAGCCCCCCCGTGCAAACAACGTTGTAACAGACTAAATTTATTATGCAGAATGGATTTATGGATTGTTGCTGCTGTTGTTTGAATATAGCAAATGATAAAGGTTTTCAAATTTGCCATTTTCTTCATTATGGCTCAGGATTTGCAAACTAGTCACATCAACGTAACCACATCTGCTATACATAGTGGTAGAAGTGACATCCAGAAACCCAGTACTTCTTGGGAAATTTTTCTCTTGTCTATTCATGTGCATAGATTCTTGATTTTTATTTACTCAGTTTGATTCCGCTGATTGCATGTTGAAACATTACCCTTCTTAATTTTTATGCTGCAGTTGAATGTGAAATTCTTGTTGTTGGCACCTTACTGCGACACACGAATGCACCATCCAGAATCATGCACGCATCACTCCACAGTTTAAGCTTGATTAAACACTGTTTTTAGGTTGACAGGAATGTGCACAATCCTTTATCCCAACAATGGTTTGAGCATCTGGTAAGATAATGTGGAAATTGTACATACAGAACTCAACTATGAAATAGTTGGTATGGTCCTTTAACCCTTAAACACAAGTGTGTTGCTAAATATAAGGGTAAACCCTGTTCACACATAATTTTTTGGTTTTTATAATATCAGCTGGTTTGTATGTTTTATTTGCATATGTTTGGTTTTAATTGGTAGGCATGCAGTTTTTGTTTTTTTTTTGTTGCCTCTGTTTTATTATGTACAGCATTTTGTAGATTTTTTTTCTACTTAAAAGTGCAAAATAAAATTATGGGTGTAAGTCACACCTGTTAAAAAAGCCTGTTGAAGAGGAAAAACCCATATATGTCACCTTTTTTATATTATCAGCTCTTTAATTTGGGACTTTTGTACATTGTTTTAATGTACTTTTTATTAATATTATTATTTTTGGTTAGTGCTTTGATTCCTGGGAAAACTCTAGATAAATTCTCTTTGTTATTATTCGTATTATTATTAAGGAATGTGTGATTATAAGTCACAGGACGTCCCAAGTTAGCTTAAAAAAATGTGATTTATATTCTGGAAAATAGTCTATGATATGCATTTAAGGGTTAAAATGGCATAATGGCCGATGTAGAATTATGGGGTCCAAGCTCGTCTCAGGGATGCTACAGGTCAGAGGGGTACGCAACATTTTGTCTGCTCTGAGGTTGTTAAAATTAGATGTGCACAATTAATAAAATCACAACACACTTCAATCAAAGCTAGTTTAAAAGATGAAAGAAAAAAAATCTTCAGATTGACTAAGGAGAAAAGGGGGAAGTCTTGTAGATTTGGAATGAATGACTTTTGATTCTTTTGGTGTTCATGTGCAGGTGTGTATGCATAGGGTGGATTGGGGGTGGGGGGGGGGGTCCAGCCATTCTTACAGACAAGTATGTTTGTGCCAAAGGTAGAAGGTGGGAAGTGATCAGTGGAGAATGCCAACTTTTTTCTTTTTTTAATTACCCAAAAAGCAATAACAGTTGTCTGAACATAGAATCACTCAATCTAGAAAATTCAGATTGCATCAGGAATTCTTTTCTGCTTGAACTTTTTAATTTTACAACCCTGTCCTGAGTTTGAAGTTGACCTTTGAAACGCTTGCTTTCAGTCCCCGTTTGATGCTTTGTCAATTTCAGAAGCGTCTTCTTGTCTTATTATCAGAGAAAAGGTGATGCCACCGTACCGTCGTTTGTGAACCGTATCCCAAGTACGGACACTCCACCGACTCTGTTAAGAACAAACAAGTTCACATGTGGCTTTCAGAGCATCGTGGAGGCGTACGGGGTGGGGGACTACCGCGAGGTAAGCCCAGGTAAGAACGCATGTCGCTATGCCAAAGGAATCCCTGAACGAGAGCAACTTTCTAAAAGTTTCAAAGCACGTGTATTGAAGTAATGTTTCTTGCTGGCAGCTTCCTACACCATTATCACATTCCCCTTCCTGTTTGCGGTAATGTTCGGGGACCTCGGACATGGCCTGGTGATGAGTTTCTTTGCTCTGTGGATGGTGCTGACAGAAAAAAAGCAGAAGAAGAAACGCTCCAATAACGAGGTGCAAATGAATCCTTCGCTCATAGATAGCACAGAGGGTTTCCATTAGATTTGACTAATGGTTCCTGTTGCCTACAGATATGGGTAACGTTTTTCAGCGGACGTTACATCATCCTCATGATGGGCCTTTTCTCGGTGTACACCGGGTTGATTTACAACGACTGTTTCTCCAAGTCTATCAACATATTCGGCTCCGGTTGGAGTGTCAAGGCGATGTTCACGAATCAGCAGTGGACGTAAGTTATCAGTGGTGGGCACAGTTCAGCTAATGGATGAATAGTGAAGCAACCTTTTTTGTTAGCATATTAGCTTTTCAGCTAACTTTTAAAATCATGAGCAGCCCAATTATTCCTTCATTCATTTTCTATACCTGCTTCCAATTCATTCAATTTCAGTTTTATTAATTTACCGTAATATAGCTCCATCTTACGACAGTCGCCTCAAGGCACTTCACACAACACACAATTCATAGCAGTGCAAAATGAATTAGAATCAAAAAGGGCACAGTAAAAAGGTAAAACTTAGTAGAATAAAAAGAAATTACAAATCAAACATTATTATTATTAGAGCTAACTTTGAGGTTAGCTGTGCCTGCCACTGGTTGTCAATATAAATTGAGCAACTTATAATCATTGTATCTTGTATATCAGGAATGATTATGTGTTTCTAATTAATACCTTTTTACACTGCAGAAATAAAACTCTCCAAACGAATGCTGTGCTCACACTAGACCCTAACATCAGCGGTGTTTTCAGTGGGCCATACCCATTTGGCATCGATCCTGTAAGTAAATGCACGAAAATAATACCATAGACGTACATAACCATATCCTCGTAATACTGTTGACTCATTTTAACTATTTAAATTTTCCAACAGATATGGAACTTGGCGGTAAATCGTTTGTCCTTCCTCAACTCTTACAAGATGAAGATGTCAGTTATTATTGGCGTCATACATATGACCTTTGGAGTAGTGCTAAGTGTCTTCAATCATTTGTGAGTTCCTGGTTGTGAATGAATGAATTATGTGTTCAGTGTGAATACAACAAACAACATTTTCATGTTACAGTAAAACATGAAGATTTCAGGGGGAAAAGACACCTTTGTCATGAACAGCCAACACATGGGGCATTTGCTCAGTTTGAAAAGCAACAAACAGAAGTTTCACCAAAAGTCAAACTCTCTTACCCAAATGCGAATCCAAACCTTTAACCACGACAGTAAGGAACACCCCCTTAGATGACTCCAAATACAGTCAGGATGTTCCCAAAAATATAAATGGGTCGCATGCCAAATATTCAAGATGGCACTCAAAATGGATGTTCTGTGTATTTTATTTATTTGTGTTATTTTAATGAAAATCTGTGATTTTTTTTTTTTTTTTTTTTGGCCATTTTCTTACAACACACGAATAACATTATTTCAGCACAAATGCATTTATGACCTAAAACTTTCTTCTCATAGATTATTTTTTATTTTAGTTTTTAATGTCAACTGCATTTGAATTGGGGGGAGAGATTTTTGTTCGCCATTTTTGATGCCATCTTGAATGTCTAGCTTGAGGCTTGTTTCTACATTTGGTAACATCCTGATTGTGTTTTTGTGACCACCTAAGGAAGCTTAAAATGAATTATTAAAAAGTTACTTAGGCTTAGTTCTGGAGGGCGTGCAAAGCGAGGGGTGGGGGTGGATCCCTGACTACTAGACTCCAGAAAATGTGACAGTTTCAAGGTGCTATAGACTGTAAGATATGAATATACGAGCCATGGGGAATACATAAAATCACTATTGAGCTAAGTCATGTTATACATTTTTGGATGGGCTCGCAGGAAAGCCCCAGAGTGCTATTTTTGTTGCCTGTATTTGGACTTGAGCGCAAAACAAAGGAAATAATTGATGACCATTACTTTATTGTTCAATCAAGCAGGTGGTCTGCTCTGTGTAAGCCTGATCCCGTCAGATCTCAGAAGCTAAGCAGTGTGGGACCTGGTTAGTACTTGGATGGGAGATCTCTTTGAAACACCAGTGGCTGTGTGTGTTTCTCCAGGTTATACTGGAGTTGCATCAGGAAGTGCATCCGGCGTAAAACTTGTGGATCTGGCTGTATCCACTGTGGGGACCCCGAACAAAAAATGGGAGCATCCGAATGGACAACAACTTTATTGTTCAACTAAATTCGACCTCCCCATATGGGTTTAAGGCTCTCAAGAGTGGTGCTTTCAAATAACACAACTGGAGTTGTATTTATTGAATAAATTAGCAGTTTAGGAACATGGGTTTTAAATGTAACAGGCTGGGACACTACGGGTTAAATTCAACGCCACATTTTTGACATGCTCTCTGCAGCCATACCAAGTGATTAAGACACTGGTTTATGGAAGGAAATTAATTTTACTGTATGCCCATAAAATCTGAAGTAAATTCAGATAAATTAGTTGAAGTGATTTATGTTTATTTTTATCAAAATTATACTTAGGTGCTGTGTGTCCCAAATTTGGTGTCCCCCTTTTCAGATAAATAAAAAAAAAAAATTCCAAGATTATGTCCTCCTCTGTTATCACAGTTATTTAATCTATCTGCATATCTATCTATCTATCTATCTATCTATCTATCTATCTATCTATCTATCTATCTATATATATATATATATATATATATATATATATATATATCTATATATATATATATATATATACGTATATATACGTATAGCTTTGTTGATCAAGTCAGACGAGGTCCCGGATCAACAAAGCTTTCACGTTGGAAATGATCTGGTTGTTTGTGCGGGATGTCAGCCTGTCCATCGGCGCTGGGAGCGTGCTGCGCTCTCAGCAGTTGTGGGCCGTCCTTAAAGGGGCAGTAACACCCCGTAATCTGTTTAATCCCCATAAAATCATCCCTGAAAGCCATATAAATTTTTCGAACGGTGTCCACCTGGAGGTCTCTTACAGTTTCTGGAAAAAAATTGATGCAGCAAAAATCCAAATCGTTCAGACATTTATTCACAATAAAAAATAGACGAGAGGGGTGGACCACACCTCACTCCAAGCCTGCTCACAGGCGAATGAAGCAACCAACAGGCATGAAAAAACTCAACGCATGCGCACGAGGGTTCAAGCTTGTCTGACGCAATCACACGTGATTCAAATCCATATGGTTTTTGAAAAAAATAATAAGGTCGGATACTTTTCTAACAGACCTCGTATGTGTATATATATATATATATAGAGAGAGAGAGAGAGAATTATTTTATAATTTTTCCCCTGCACATAGGGTTTTTTCCCCTGCACATAGGGCTGTTCTGTTTTTATTGACCAATAATGTTGACTTGTGTAATGGTGACCTCTTTTCATGAAGTGACTCAATAACAACAGTGTATGAAGGCTTCTACTGTAGCGTGCAATAGTAGCATTGATCTGACTTCTGTAGTCAACCACCAGTACATCAGTACTGATGTCACATGATGCAAGGGGAGGTGATGGTCTCCAAGGGCACAATTTAGAACTACAAATTGGGGGGGACATAGTGCGAGGCCCGCAGGGCCAAAGCCCATAGGCCGGGGATCTGGGGGCTGCTTTAGGCCCCCTAGAAGCCAACGGTTTCTCAATAAGCTCAGATGTTCTGAGCATCCAGAACAGTAGTTTTAATGTTTTGAGAAGACCATAAAGTGGACACCGTGCAATTTGAAACTGTGGATAAAAGTACTTTATTCTGAGAATAGCCAGCATTGATTTTATTAATATCGTGGTGTAAATAAGGTATCACCACGTGTAGAACTCAAAAAGAATGATAGGTTGAATTTTCATTTAAAAAACAACTGCAATGTGGTAAAATGTATTCATAAATATGAAAGAACAGGCTCTTAATAATTATTAACTATCGCATACTGTATTTTTTTCTCAAGATTTGTTTTTGCATAAGTTTGAAAAAACAACACATAAGTTTAGGATAAATTACTTATCATTAATTTAATTTTTGAAGTGGCACTAATGACAACACTCATACTGAACATATACTCAACAAAAATATAAACGCAACACTTTTGGTTTTGCTCCCATTTTGTATGAGATGAACTCAAAGATCTAAAACTTTTTCCACATACACAATATCACCATTTCCCTCAAATATTGTTCACAAACCAGTCTAAATCTGTGATAGTGAGCACTTCTCCTTTGCTGAGATAATCCATCCCACCTCACAGGTGTGCCATATCAAGATGCTGATTAGACACCATGATTAGTGCACAGGTGTGCCTTAGACTGCCCACAATAAAAGGCCACTCTGAAAGGTGCAATTTTGTTTAATTGGGGGGGGATACCAGGCAGTGTCTGGTGTGACCACCATTTGCCTCATGCAGTGCAACACATCTCCTTGGCATCATCCGTGAAGAGAACACCTCTCCAACGTGCCAAACGCCAGCGAATGTGAGCATTTGCCCACTCAAGTCGGTTACGACGACGAACTGGAGTCAGGTCGAGACCCCGATGAGGACGACGAGCATGCAGATGAGCTTCCCTGAGACGGTTTCTGACAGTTTGTGCAGAAATTCTTTGGTTATGCAAACCGATTGTTTCAGCAGCTGTACAAGTGGCTGGTCTCAGACGTCTTGGAGGTGAACATGCTGGATGTGGAGGTCCTGGGCTGGTGTGGTTACATGTGGTCTGCGGTTGTGAGGCTGGTTGGATGTACTGCCAAATTCTCTGAAACAACTTTGGAGACGGCTTATGGTAGAGACATGAACATTCAATACACGATCAACAGCTCTGGTTGACATTCCTGCTGTCAGCATGCCAACTGCACGCTCCCTCAAATCTTGCGACATCTGTGGCATTGTGCTGTGTGATAAAACTGCACCTTTCAGAGTGGCCTTTTATTGTGGGCAGTCTAAGGCACACCTGTGCACTAATCATGGTGTCTAATCAGCATCTTGGTATGGCACACCTGTGAGGTGGGATGGATTATCTCAGCAAAGGAGAAGTGCTCACTATCACAGATTTAGACTGGTTTGTGAACAATATTCGAGAGAAATGGTGATATTGTGTATGTGGAAAAAGATTTAGATCTTTGAGTTCATCTCATACAAAATGGGAGCAAAACCAAAAGTGTTGCGTTTATATTTTTGTTGAGTGTAATTTCGCTTGCATAGACTGATTTTGGAGATCAAGCAATAATTGCAGCTGGGCTTTCTGAGGTCCCAGATAGCTTTTCTGGTTTCCTTTTCTAACTTTCAGAATTTAGTAAATTGGCATATGGTCCATTGATACTTATGTGTAGACACTAGTCCCTAGAGGCAACTATTTTTGGTTTCAAATCTGGGCAAATGCAGTCCCAGAAAATTCCGAATGTGACAAACAAGAAATAGGTGTTGTAAACAAGTCAATGCTGCTAAAAATACAAACTTGCAGAAACAAAGATACTATTCTGACATGGGTTTGCACATAAGACTGGCATAGCATGTGTCAAGTACACACATATATGTCAGAAGGTGGGGGAGACATACCATATTCTGTCCCGCCTGGTTGAAAAGGTGGGGGGGACATGTCCCCCCATCCCCCACCAAATTGCGCCCATGAATTGGTCTCATGGTTAAAGTGTTGGGCTTTGGACCAGAGGATCCTCGGTTCAAATCCCAGCCAGACCGGGAAATCACCAAGGGCCCATAAGATCCTTAATTCCCTACTTGCTACATGGGGTGAATGTGAGGCATTTGATGTGTAAAGCGCTTTAAGCATCTGATGCAGATGGAAAAGCGCCATATAAATGCAGTCCATTTACCATTTATGCACAGTAACGCTGAATCTAGTGTTTATTGTAATCCAACCCTGGTTGTTCTAGAGTTTATTGTATTGTAACACGGGTTGTGCTGCCTTCACGTTCCTACAACCCCTGGCAAAAATTGCGGAATCACCGGCCTCGGAGGTTGTTCATTCAATTGTTTAATTTTGTAGAAAAAAGCAGATCCCAGACATGACACAAAACTAAAGTCATTTCAAATGGCAACTTTCTGGCTTTAAGAAACACTATAAGAAATCAGGAAAAAAAATTGTGGCAGTCAGTAACGGTTACTTTTTTAGTCCAAGCAGAGGGAAAAAAATATAGAATCACTCAATTCTGAGGAAAAAATTATGGAATCATGAAAAACAAAAGAACGCTCCAACACATCACTAGTATTTTGTTGCACCACCTCTGGCTTTTATAACAGCTTGCAGTCTCTGAGGCATGGACTTAATGAGTGACAAACAGTACTCTTCATCAATCTGGCTCCAACTTTCTCTGATTGCTGTTGCCAGATCAGCTTTGCAGGTTGGAGCCTTGTCATGGACCATTTTCTTCAACTTCCACCAAAGATTTTCAATTGGATTACGATCCGGACTATTTGCAGGCCATGACATTGACCCTATGTGTCTTTTTGCAAGGAATGTTTTCACAGTTTTTGCTCTATGGCAAGATGCATTATCATCTTGAAAAATGATTTCATCATCCCCAAATATCCTTTCAATTGATGGGATAAGAAAAGTGTCCAAAATATCAATGTAAACTTGTGCATTTATTGATGATGTAATGACAGCCATCTCCCCAGTGCCTTTACCTGACATGCAGCCCCATATCATCAATGACTGTGGAAATTTACATGTTCTCTTCAGGCAGTCATCTTTATAAATCTCACTGGAACGGCACCAAACAAAAGTTCCAGCATGCACTTGGTGCAACAGCTCTCCAAGGTGTGATCACTGCTTTTTAGATGCAGACTAACAAGCAGAACAGCACCAAACAAAAGTTCCAGCATCATCACCTTGCCCAATGCAGATTCGAGATTCATCATGGAATATGACTTTCATCCAGTCATCCACAGTCCACAATTGCTTTTCCTTAGCCCATTGTAACCTTGTTTTTTTCTTTTTAGGTGTTAATGATGGCTTTCGTTTAGCTTTTCTGTATGTAAATCCCATTTCCTTTCGGCGGTTTCTTACAGTTCAGTCACAGACGTTGACTCCAGTTTCCTCCCATTTGTTCCTCATTTGTTTTGTTGTGCATTTTCGATTTTTGAGACATATTGCTTTAAGTTTTCTGTCTTGACGCTTTGATGTCTTCCTTGGTCTACCAGTATGTTTGCCTTTAACAACCTTCCCATGTTGTTTGTATTTGGTCCAGAGTTTAGACACAGCTGACTGTGAACAACCAACATCTTTTGCAACATTGCGTGATGATTTACCCTCTTTTAAGAGTTTGATAATCCTCTCCTTTGTTTCAATTGACATCTCTCGTGTTGGAGCCATGATTCATGTCAGTCCACTTGGTGCAACAGCTCTCCAAGGTGTGATCACTCCTTTTTAGATGCAGACTAATGAGCAGATCTGATTTGATGCAGGTGGGGATGAAAATTTACAGGGTGATTCCATAATTTATTCCTCAGAATTGAGTGAGTCCATATTTTTTTTCCCTCTGCTTGGTCTAAAAAAGTAACCGTTACTGACTGCCACAATCTTTTTTCTTGGTTTCTTATAGTGTTTCTTAAAGCCAGATAGTTGCCATTTGAAATGACTTTAGTTTTGTGTCATGTCTGTGATCTGCTTTTTTTCTACAAAATTAAACAACTGAATGAACATCCTCCGAGGCCAGTGATTCCATAATTTTTGCCAGGGGTTGTAATTTCCACACTTTGCTCTTTCTCTGCAGACACTTCCAACAGAAGTTTAACGTCTATCTGCTGTTTCTTCCTGAGCTCCTCTTCCTGCTTTGTCTCTTTGGCTACCTGATTTGTATGATTTTCTACAAGTGGCTTGCGTTCGGTGCACGAGACTCCAGCCAGGCTCCGAGCATCCTCATCCACTTCATCAACATGTTTATCATGCAGGGAAAGGATATCGTTCCTCTCTACCCGGGACAGGTATGTGCCGTTGACTTCGCTCTTAAATAATAATTCTTACAACCTGTGGGCGTAGTTGATCTTGGTGCGTGCACGTGTGTCTTTATGTCACAGACTGGTCTGCAGGTTTTCCTTGTTCTGGTAGCTGTCCTGTCGGTTCCTGTGCTGCTGTTAGGAAAACCTCTTTACTTGTTGTGGCTGCACCGTGGAGGCAAAAGCCTGCGTCGAGGCAGAGTGAGTGTCTTGGACAACATCGCATCATCAGCTCCATGTATCTAAATGAGCATTTCTGGATTAATTTGCCCATATATAAGAAAAAAATGTTGTTGACTTATAGGGTTATGAGAGGGTGAGGCGTGTTAGTGAGGACGACGGTTCCACAGTGCCATCGTATGATGATGAAGAGGAGGCAGGTGATGGAATGACCATCAGAGGAGCTCTTTCAAAAGAGGTCAGGAGCTGCAAGTGGCCTACAATTGATTTTTTTTTTTAATGTTGTGATGTACTTTTAACATATTATTGGACATCTATTATTGGACACATTGTAGAGGTTGGCATTGCCCATGTAGAAATTGCATGTGCGACCATTTCGTAATCACACGGGCTGGAGATGGGGCGAGTGGAGAGAGGCACATTTTCCCCAATCTGGCAACGCTGATGCGTGCCATTAAAGCGCGTAGCTTCTACGTCTTTTTGGTTGCGTCTTCTGAAACGCATTAGAGAGTCGACATACCAGTTTGAGAAGAATAAGTGTGTGTGTTTATTGAGAGATTTACAAGCATTTTTACACAGTCAGTCCTCCTGACAGAAGAAGCATTTACAGCAGGAGGTCGAGCAAGCTTTTTGTCTTATTTACAGCAGGCGAAGCAGGAGGCGTTAGTGTATGAGCAGCTGGTCAGGAAGGAGCCTTATTTGTATGTGCAAAACAGAGATTTTGTATACACATGTGAAACAGGTTTGAACACCTTGATGTACGAGTCTTGGCTTATTACAATAAATACGAGTATATAGTATTGCCTTAAGGTGCCCTGACACTTGCACAACTTTGATCCGCGCACTTGCATGCATTCTGCCATGCACTCTGCCATGCAAAGAAAATTTGGAAATGTTCAAAATCTCCATCACACAGTAATTACTTGAACATTACGCAAACAATTCAAAAACACTGCGTGAGTGCAAGTGATTGCATCAGCACATCACAGCACATCTCGTCTGAACGATTATAACGAGATGCTAAATCTATCATAAACATACTTTTACAGCTACTCACAAGAAGGAATGAACATGCAACTGTTATAACAAACCATTACAATATAAACATGACACATAATTATGACATGACACATGACACAAATTACCTTTTTAGATGGTTCCAAATGTGTTCTCCACCTCATTATGCGCGCACAAGAGAGAGAGGAAAAAAGCTGCTGCTGTAGCGCTCCTCTGTGATTCCAGAAGCGATTACAGGCATTTTCAACAGCCAACTCTGAGGAAAAAAAAAGATTAATCTGCTACAAAATAATTATTTTATATACACAGCATCCAGAGCACAACATGTGGCAGCCAATGGAACAAAGCACGATATCCAACTGGGAACACAGCAGGTGGGATCGTCACGGATCAAAGTCGTGCAAGTGTCAGTGCACCTTTATAATATTGCCTATCTGACTCTGTTTATTTCTTAAGGTGCCCTGACACTTGCATGACTTTGCTCCACGCACTTGCATGAACTCTGCCGTGCAGGAGAGTAAACTTGCCGCACACTCACTGTAAACTGTGCGCGGCTTTGTGCAAGTACGCAAATAAAGTTTTGAAATGTTCAAAATCTCTGTCACACATTAATTATGTGAACTTCACGTGAACATTGCGCAAACAGTTCAAAAACACTGCGTGTGAGTGATTGCGTCAACGCATCACGGCACAGCTCTTCTGAACGATTATAATGAGATGAAAATGAGATGAATATGATAAATCCATCATAAACATAAGTTTTACAGCTGCTCATAAGAAGGAATAAACATGCAACTGTTTGACCAAGTTATTACAATATAAACATTACAAATAATTACCTTTTAGACAGTTCCAAATGCATTCTCCACGAGAGAGAGAGAGAGAGAGAGATCTTTTCTTGCACCAGTAACATCAGATCAAATTTGTACTGGATCGAGATGGACTGTAATTAACACATGTAAGGCGGAGTGCTCTGTGACCGCCAGTGGCAAAGCTCATATGTGCAGGGCAGGAAAAACACCCTGAAATCACAGATGATACTTGTGCTTGGTGAACGTGATGAATTCTGCCCCACGTGTGGTGATTGATCACCACAATATAATGATTATAAAATGATAAAAATGTGGTTAACTTTGATGCACCGGATCAATACAAAAAAAGTTTGTTTTGCTTATGTCATATAGTGCTGGACGTGCCTAGCACTGTTGTAGACAATCTTATCATCACATGCATGATGGAAATAATTAGTAGCAGGTGTAGTTCAGGTTTCATGCAGCTTTAAATGTCAGTTTCTTTCCAAAGCCACTGCTGCTTGTTATCAGACAGCATAAAGATACTAATCATCTATCTTGCATGTAATTTTTCCCGTTTTGTAGTTTGACTTTGCAGATGTGCTGCTGCACCAGACTATTCATACAATAGAGTACTGTCTAGGCTGCGTTTCAAACACTGCATCCTACCTGCGTCTCTGGGCTCTCAGCTTGGCTCATGCCCGTAAGTATGACATGGAGGCATCTTTACATCCTGAACAGTTTTAATCTGCTGCTTTCCACCACTTTGTACTTTATTTATTTTGCATTTTGCTCTTTTGTTTTACTGTGTGTGCTGCTATGCTTTGTTTTTATTGGTTCTTAGAGCTGTCAGAGGTGTTGTGGGACATGGTAATGCGCCTGGGTCTGAAGGTCACCACCAGACTCGGTGTTGCATTTTTGGTTCCTGTATTAGCCATCTTTGCCATGCTGACCACATCAATCTTACTAGTTATGGAAGGCTTATCAGCATTCCTCCATGCTCTCCGCCTCCATTGGTGAGTCTCATCTATACCACATACTTGCTTTCAGATACACCTGCCATTCCTGCTAAAGACTTATATGACGTCATATATCACCTTCTACTGGTCACATGAACTTTAAATCTTGGTTGACCGTGAACAGTCAACTTCAAGGTCATAATCATTTAAATCAAAGTGTTTGGAGCTAATGGCTCTGCAACTGCTCACTGAATGCAAGCACGTGTATTGACAGTGCTTCTTTGCAAATGTAAATGTGCAGATTTTTGCAGAGAATTCGATTTGGCAGATCGGACTGCTCTCTAGGACATCCTGCAAATTGGTGGGATCCCCAAGAAGTTGCTGGACATCATAGTTAGCCTATACACAGATGCTGACCAGAGGACTCTAAATTATTCCCGGTGAAAACTCGCATTCATCAAGGCTCCCACACTGTTCAGTACTTGCATGGACCGGATGTTGGGTTGGGTTGTGGAAAAAAGCAAAAACGAGGAACAATTCCATTGTCATTCAAAATAAATCACTAACACATATAGAGATTACCACACAATGGTGAAATGCAACACATACCAAAATGGTAAGGAATCAAGTACCAAACACAAAACTAATACCGAAAGATGTACATACATACATCTAAACATACATCTAAACTCTACTCTCTCTATATTCTGACCAAACAACATCTTTATATAAGAACTTAAATTTATGAATATTTTGACATAGCTTCTGCTGAAAATCCAGAGCATTCCACATTTTAACCCCACATACTGTCACACACAAACTTTTACGAATAGTTCAAACATTAGGTAATATAAAATTTCCATACCCTCTCAAATCATAAATGTTGTCTTTACGAGTAAAAATTTTTTGCATGTTTTTAGATAGTTGATTATTAAATGCTTTGAATAACATAATTATTACTGTATAATATTTTCCAGGTCATGAAATTTTAATAATTTGGAATGAATGAAAAGATTGTGAGTATGATTTAAGAAGCCAGCTTTGTAAATGATCTGCACCGCCCTTTTTTGCAATAAAAATAATGGGTTTGTTGAACATTTAAAGTTATTTTCCCATACTTCAACACAATATGTGAAATAGGGGAGAATCAATGAACAATATAAAATATGAAGTGCATTATAATCAAGGTATTATTTAACTTTATTTATAATTGAGAGGCTCTTAGCTATTTTAGTTTTTATATGCCTGATGTGGGCTTTCCAGGATAATTTACTGTCCGTAATAATAACTAAAGCATTCTGTCATAGATGGTCCACATTATACTTTTTGGAATCTTTATGATCAGACAGATTATTCTATAAACATTTCAATATGATTGGAATATTTTTAACTGTTGACCCCTACCTGGCTATAGCTACCACCATGAGATGACTATTCTACATTTTTATCCCCCGCTGGCCAAAGGCCCAAAGGGGGGTTATGTTGTGGTGATTTCTGTCTGTCTGTCTGCGTGTCTGTCATTCCAGAATGGGTATAAGCATTCTGAAATCAACTCCTCTCACATTTTTAGGAGGAATTTTGTGAAACTTGGTACAAGTCATAGTTATAGGTCGGTAATACGCATATTATCATATTGTTCGAGTTGGGCCCATTTTACCAGAGTTATAGCCCTTGATTAACAAATCTAGACTCATGAATCTAGTCAGTTTCATGAATGGGTGCCCACATTCTGAAATCAATTAGTCTCACGTTTGTAGTTGGAATTTTTGGAAACTTGGTACAGTTCCTTGTTATAGGTTGGTAATACACATATTGTAATGTTGTACAAGATTGACACATTTGAGCAGAGTTATAGCCCTTGATTATCAAACCTAGACACTGCCAGTTTCACGAGTTGGTGTCTGCATTCTGAAATCAACTATGACATACCTTGAAATGTTATCAGAATGTAGCAAAGCAGCATTTGCCAGCAGGGAATATTGTGCTCTCAGAGCACGCTTGTTGTGTGGGCTGTGGTATACTGAGGCTGGATTATAACTGTTGTTTAGGCAACGTATGTGATTCCAATTCAGTCAAAATTGACTTTGGGCTCATGGACTGGGTACTTTAGAAAGGTGGGGATAGACCGGTTGTATGGCTGCAGACTTTGGGTTCATGGTGTGGTGGATGACCTGACTGAGCTGATCTGCTATGATTACAACCCTTGGCAAAAATTATGGAATCACCGGCCTCGGAGGATGTTCATTCAGTTGTTTAATTTTGTAGAAAAAAAGCAGATCACAGACATGACACAAAACTAAAGTCATTTCAAATGGCAACTTTTTGGCTTTAAGAAACACTATAAGAAATCAGTCAGTAATGGTTACTTTTTTAGACCAAGCAGAGGGAAAAAAATTTGGACTCACTCAATTCTGAGGAATAAATTATGGAATCACCCTGTAAATTTTCATCCCCAAAACTAACACCTACATCAAATCAGATCTGCTCATTAGTCTGCATCTAAAAAGGAGTGATCACACCTTGGAGAGCTGTTGCACCAAGTGGACTGACATGAATCATGGCTCCAACATGAGAGATGTCAATTGAAACAAAGGAGAGGATTATCAAACTCTTAAAAGAGGGTAAATCATCACGCAATGTTGCAAAAGATGTTGGTTGTTCACAGTCAGCTGTGTCTAAACTCTGGACCAAATACAAACAACATGGGAAGGTTGTTAAAGGCAAACATACTGGTAGACCAAGGAAGACATCAAAGCGTCAAGACAGAAAACTTAAAGCAATATGTTTCAAAGATTGAAAATGCACAACAAAACAAATGAGGAATGAATGGGAGGAAACTGGAGTCAACGTCTCTGACCAAACTGTAAGAAACCGCATAAAGGAAATGGGATTTACATACAGAAAAGCTAAACAAAAGCCATCATTAACACCTAAACAGAAAAAAACAAGGTTAAATGGGCTAAGGAAAAGCAATCGTGGACTGTGGATGACTGGATGAAAGTCATATTCAGTGATGAATCTTGAATCTGCATTGGGCAAGGTGATGATGCTGGAACTTTTGTTTGGTGCCGTTCCAATGAGATTTATAAAGATGACTGCCTGAAGAGAACATGTAAATTTCCACAGTCATTGATGATATGGGGCTGCATGTCAGGTAAAGGCACTGGGGAGATGGCTGTCATTACATCATCAATAAATGCACAAGTTTACATTGATATTTTGGACACTTTTCTTATCCCATCAATTGAAAGGATATTTGGGGATGATGAAATCATTTTTCAAGATGATAATGCGTCTTGCCATAGAGCAAAAACTGTGAAAACATTCCTTGCAAAAAGACACATAGGGTCAATGTCATGGCCTGCAAATAGTCCGGATCTTAATCCAATTGAAAATCTTTGGTGGAAGTTGAAGAAAATGGTCCATGACAAGGCTCCAACCTACAAAGCTGATCTGGCAACAGCAATCAGAGAAAGTTGGAGCCAGATTGATGGAGTACTGTTTGTTACTCATTAAGTCCATGCCTCAGAGACTACAAGCTGTTATAGAAGCCAGAGGTGGTGCAACAAAATACTAGTGATGTGTTGGAACGTTCTTTGTTTTTCATGATTCCATAATTTTTTCCTCAGAATTGAGTGATTCCATATTTTTTTTCCCTCTGCTTGGTCTAAAAAAGTAACTGTTACTGACTGCCACATTTTTTTTCCTGATTTCTTATAGTGTTTCTTAAAGCCAGAAAGTTGCCATTTGAAATGACTTTAGTTTTGTGTCATGTCTGTGATCTGCTTTTTTTCTACAAAATTAAACAACTGAATGAACATCCTCTGAGGCCGGTGATTCCATAATTTTTGCCAGGGGTTGTAGCTGAGAGAGGAGTGGAAGATGTGTAGAACATTTTGTCCCAATTACCAGGATAGGGAAATGATGTATTATCGTAACACTGACAACGAATGAATTTGCATGACTCTGTATCATACATATACGGTACTGTTGTCTCACTCTCTGAACACCCGTCTTCTTCCCTCTGAGATATCTGGTTAAACTGTAATATGCTGTTTCTCAAACACTGTGATTAATTTGTTGCTCCCATACTGCCCAAATCTGCCTGCGGTGTGAATGTCTGTTTCTGACTTACTGCTTTCAGTGGCCTATTTGCATTCACCTGATCCATGTATTCCTCCTTTATTGAAGTGGCTTGTAACTATGAAACACTTGCTTTCAGGGTGGAGTTCCAGAACAAATTCTACCACGGGACCGGCGTCAAGTTTGTGCCCTTTGACTTCACCCTTCTGCCCTCTGTTTTTGAGCAAGATGGCTTGGTTTAAAAAACAAAACAAAACTGGATTTAAACACAATATGAGTGGGGCTTCATAATTTAGGATACCAGAAATCGGAATAAATCACACTGTGATACAACAACAAACCTTGAAGACATTGGATTTGAAGCTCACTCTTGTAGCAGCATTTTAAAATGTTATCGCTGTGCTGAATGCCTTACTTCTGTACCCAGCGAACTGCTGACTCTATAGATGGTCAGTTTGTTTGTTTTTTTAAAGACATGGCGCTGCTAAGTTCTACTTGGTGCACTGGTTGGGTGGGTTTAAATATTTAATTTGCATTGTGCTGTGCAAACTAGATTTGTATTATTTACAACACTGTTTTTAAGATGATAAAATGTAAAGTGCAACAAAAGAAGCAAAAGAAAAAAGTTGCATCAACTTCTACCTGTGACGAGCATCCTGATGTAGTGCCATACAGATTTATTTCTTATGATAATATGAGGGTGCCGCTAACTTTAGTCTTTCATAACTGTTCATACCAAGTGATTGAAACAATGCTGTGGACAGTCTTCAAGTTTTCTCTGATTAAAAAAAAACAAAAACTTAGCTTTTGGTTTTTTTTTTTGTGAGGAATACTGTCACAACGCACTTTGCAGAAATGATTGTACGATAAAAGGGTTTAAGTGATGATGCCAAATGAAAACGTATCTTTTACTGTTTGCTTATTCGCTTATTGATGCGTATTTAAATTAGCACCTCTGCAATATAGAAAATGAATATGTCAGGAAAAGGTTGACACCTTCTGTCTTTCTCTGATTCTGCTTACTGCATTTATTCTGATAATTTATCATGTTTATTTAAATTGTCTGTATAAGAGTAATATTTTAACATTTTGATGTGTTTAAAATAAAGGTTTCAAGAATGCAATTTCATGGTGTTCAATGTGTTTTTGTAAAATTCTGTAGGTTGTAATGTATTTATTTCATAGTTGACTTCATATGCCTCTGCAAATTTTGCTTGTAAAATGTTTTTTGAATAACAACAAATGCATTTTGAGAAGAATCAGGGTCACAATGCGTGTGTGTTGGGGGGGGGGGGGGGTAGAATAACTGTTTTGAGGAATTGGTTCAAATACACTTATATTATTAAACACAAATATGAAGTCATATCACCTTTCTGTTGTCTCATGAAAATACAGTAAGGTATGTCTTTCTATAATATATTCCAGTTCTAAGGTAGAACTTTACTAGTGTATACTAAGGTACAGTAGTGTTCAGAATAATAGTAGTGCTATGTGACTAAAAAGATGAATCCAGGTTTTGAGTAAATTTCTTATTGTTACATGGGAAACAAGGTACCAGCAGATTCAGTAGATTCTCACAAATCCAACAAGACCCAGCATTCATGATATGCACACTCTTAAGGCTATGAAATTGGGCTATTAGTAAAAAAAAAGTAGAAAAGGGGGTGTTCACAATAATAGTAGTGTGGCATTCAGTCAGTGAGTTCGTCAATTTTGTGGAAAAAACAGGTGTGAATCAGGTGTCCCCTATGTAAGGATGAAGCCAGCACCTGTTGAACATGCTTTTCTCTTTGAAAGCCTGAGGAAAATGGGACGTTCAAGACATTGTTCAGAAGAACAGCATAGTTTGATTAAAAAGTTGATTGTAGAGGGGAAAACTTATACGCAGGTGCAAAAAATTATAGGCTGTTCATCTACAATGATCTCCAATGCTTTAAAATGGACAAAAAAATTAAAAAAAAGACACATGGAAGAAAACGGAAAACAACCATCAAAATGAATAAAAGAATAACCAGAATGGCAAAGGCTCGCCCATTGATCAGCTCCAGGATGATCAAAGACAGTCTGGAGTTACCTGTAAGTGTTGTGACAGTTAGAAGACGCCTGTGTGAAGCTAATTTATTTGCAAGAATCCCCCACAAAGTCCCTCTGTTAAATAAAAGACATGTGCAAAAGAGGTTACAATTTGCCAAAGAACACAACTGGCCTAAAGAGAAATGGAGGAATATTTTGTGGACTGATGAGATTAAAACTGTTCTTTTTGGGTCCAAGGGCCGCAGACAATTTGTGAGACGACCCCCAAACTCTGAATTCAAGCCACAGTTCACAGTGAAGACAGTGAAGCATGGTGGTGCAAGCATCATAATATGGGCATGTTTCTCCTACTATGGTGTTGGGCCTATATATCGCATACCAGGTATCATGGATCAGTTTGGATATGTCAAAATACTTGAAGAGGTCATGTTGCCTTATGCTGAAGAGGACATGCCCTTGAAATGGGTGTTTCAACAAGACAATGACCCCAAGCACACTAGTAAACGAGCAAAATCTTGGTTCCAAACCAACAAAATAATGTTTTGGAGTGGCCTGCCCAATCCCTGGACCTAAATCCAATTGAGAACTGGTGGGGTGACATCAAAAGAGCTGTTTCTGAAGCAAAACCAAGAAATGTGAATGAATTGTGGAATGTTGTTCAAGAATCTTGGAGTGGAATAACAGCTGAAAGGTGCCACAAGTTGGTTGACTCCATGCCTCGCAGATGTGAAGAAATCATGAAAAACTGTGGTTATACAACTAAATACTAGTTTAGTGATTCACAGGATTGCTAAAAAAGCAGTTTGAACATAGTTTTGAGTTTGTAGCATCAACAGCAGATGCTACTATTATTGTGAACACCCCCTTTTCTACTTTTTTTTTACTAATGGCCCAGTTTCATAGCCTTAAGAGTGTGCATATCATGAATGCTTGGTCTTGTTGGATTTGTGAGACTCTACTGGTACCTTGTTTCCCATGTAACAATAAGAAATATACTCAAAACCTGGATTAATCTTTTTAGTCACATAGCACTACTATTATTCTGAACACTACTGTATATCTAAAAAAGGAAGAGTAGAATAAAGCAGAGTAGAGCCACTTAGGTGCCTGGTCTTGAGAACCAGGGATGGTTCATGAAAGCCTTACCTTGAAAAGTCAAATTCGGGGTAACAACCATTTAACTCTAACAGTTTGTAAACAATATTGATTAAAAATGGTGGACATGCAGGTCCACCTTGAATCTGCTGTGGTGACCCAGATGAAAACAAGGGAGCAGCCAAAGGGACTTACTTATTATTTGCATAGCTATCTGATTTGAATCTCATCCCATGTTGCAACTACAAACAGTCACAAAATCACATAAAATCCTTCTTTTTTCCCAAATCCATTTTGAGACGCATTCATAGTTGGTTTGAAATGTGATTCAAATTACATTTTTACAAATTTGTTTTGGTCTCAAATCAGATTCCGGGTGTTTGCTTATGCCTGTAACACAGGCAGCCCTGAAAGTGCATCTCCTGTTAAACATTCTACTCTCCTATTTTACTCTTCCTTTTTAGATATTTAGATATACCTTTATATACTAGCATAGTCCCACCTTAGAATTGGAATATAATATATAAGATATACCTTACTGAATTTTCTTGTGTGTTAGTAGCTGATAAAGTGGTTCAGTTTTGGACATAATTGATGAAATATTAATCACTGCCACATTTGCTGAATCACAAATAATTTGCATGACTGCTGCACTTTGAACTCGTGTTTTGCAACTATGGGCCACCATACATATAAAGGTTTTCTTTCTGCAGGCTGCTTGTGAAATTCTACAGCTATTTTTACTAACGGGGGTGGGGGGCACTATTTCAATGCAATTTTCATATAATTCACGATTTATTAAATATTTTTAATTCATTGAGTTTTTTTTTATAGAATATCTTTCCAAATAGATTTTAAATTGTGTTAATTCATTCAAACGGGACCGTCACTTGAACTCTGCGCGCGCGCAAGCCTGCACCCATATGTGCGCAACGTCACTGAGCGCGAGCGCCCCTTCCATTGGTTTTTAAATAGACAGCGGACGCAGTTAGTTTCGTGCAGTAATGTATATTATTAATGCGGCAAACATTTAGCTTAGTCCATATTTATTTATTTATTTATTTGCGCATATTTATTTAAGTATACCGCGGTGTGTGGACCTGACCCAGCTGCGGGGTAGTAACATTAGACCGCGCGGAGCAGCTGGACCGCTTAGCCGCTAGCGGCTAAAGGCGCAGCTGCTGCTGACCGGCGCGAACTGTCCCGACTGTCCGTCCACCGTGTCCGGATAAAGAGGAGCAAATGAACGAGCTGGTGAAGAGTTTGCCTTCCCCGACTCTCCCGGGGCTCACACTGCCGTGCCTGGACAGCGTGACCCATAAAGGCTGGCTCTTTAAATGGACCAACTATCTGAAGGGCTACCAGCGGCGGTGGTTCGTCCTCAGTAACGGCCTCCTGTCCTATTACAGGTAACTCTACACCGGCCACCCTCACGGTCACGGGTTTACACCTTGTATTGGACAACGACGTGATACTTAACACGTTCTGACGGGAGTTATGTGTGTGACAAACGCATACATTGCCCCTCTATGTTTTTAAAGTATTTGTTAACTCTACAGAGGAAGGGAATATCCAGGGGCGTAGTACACGAAGGAACTGGGTGTGGGTGGGGGCAGAAAATTCGGCTTGGTCCATCAAATAATATGCAAATTATTTTACATGGTCTAAATTATTCAGTCTTTTATTTAGGATTAAGTATGAAATTATTATTGTTATTTGGTGCACCTGACATAAATACATTTTTAAAGGGTGACAAAGTTCCTACAAAATATGCAAAAAGCTTTCATCTTTGCTTGCTTGCTAAGAAATGTAAATTATTCAGACAAATCAAAATGGAGAATAATAATTTGCATATTGTCTTATTATCCTACATATTTGGTCAGAACTTTGCCTTGGTCTATGGGGAAAAAGTAGTTTGTAATGAATACAGAATACATAAAAATAGAATAATTTATTCAGTATTTTAAAATCTTCTGTATAGTCAAAATCTCTTACCAGGCATAAAATAAAACTGCCTAAATATTTGTAGTCAGTGTTTTTTTTTTTCCCCACCACCTTTTTTTAATAAGACAAGTATCAAAATGGAGTCACTGTTATTGTGGTAATAATTTGAGAGTTTACATCTGATGCTTATTTTTGCCATGCAGCTCTCATTTAGTTCATATTCTAGTTTTAATCACTAGAGAAAGAGTGAGGGAGAAAGCGATCTTATTGCTGAAGCAGTGGATGATTAATTATTGAACAACTGACAGGAAAGTAAAAACTGGCTATTTTAGTCATAAATCATTTCTGGAAAGCACAGGCTCCTTGCCAGTAAAAGTAAGGGGCACAACCCGTATCTGATTTTTTTAGATTTTCTTTTCCTCCTGTAGTATTCACACACACACACACACACACACACACACTCATCTTCAACCGCTTAGACCATTTAAGGGTCGCGGGGGGCCGGAGCCCATCCCAGCAGTCATAGAGCGCGAGGCGCGGTACACCCAGGACAGGACAGCAGTCTGTCCCTGTAGTATACATCACCTCATTTATATCTTAGGATTTCTATTTATTTATTTATTTTGATTGTATAAATTGTACCTTTTTTTAAAACACCGGGTGACCTTCGTTAGGTTGCTGAAAATATGTGTACCGTATTTTGATTTCTTCAATGCGACAAATCAAACGGCATCCCAGCACTGAAACAAAAAACAGCAGCTTTAGCTTCTGCGAATATTTTACATTTCTGATGCTAGCGATGCTGCTTACAGGACTCAGGCAGAGATGGCACACACTTGCCGTGGCACTATTCCTCTGGCCACAGCAAACATAGCGGTGGGTGACACGTGCCACTTGGTGTTAACCAGCGGAGGTCGAAGTTACCACCTGAAAGCCACCTCTGAGGGGGAGTGTCAACGCTGGGTGTCGGCCCTGCAGCAGGCCAAGGCCAACGCCACTCTGCTGATGCATCACTCAGGTGAGGCATGTCAACCATACTTTCAAAATTTATACATACAGTAGGTTTAATGTTCCTTCATAGAAATGGATTTATGAAGTGAATTGGAAATCCCACAGACTGGTACTACTTTAAAGAGACACTAATGAATAAAGAGCTTATAGTCAAAACCTCCTACAACCCAGTCCCATTGACCTGCATAAATGCACCATTTTATTTGAATTCTTAAAATAAAGAAATTCCTATGTTGGTGCTAATGCTGAGCTCCTTTATAGAAGGACAACAAATCAGACCCCCAACCAGCACTTTCCAATTAATCAGTTCATTATGAAGTAACCTTTATATTGCTGGACAGACCGTTTTAAGTCAATGAACAAATGAGAAGTGGAATTTGAAATCTGCAAAGTTGGCAGTTTTTAGATGTAAAAAAATGTTATGCTAAACTGATTTGAAATCCCCAGGTATAAGATCAGATTCAGTCCATTTGGGGGTTTGACAGTTTTTCTTTTCTTCCCCCTGAAACATCTGCTCATCTTGCATCTAAAAAGGAGCAACTCTAAATTTAGTGTAAACAACCGGCCACAAGAGGGCAGTGTGATTTTTAGAATTTTTCAGATGGGGCCATTTCATTATTTACAGTGCCGACAGTCATCATTCATTCATAATCAGTCAGTTCAGAAGTTGACAGCCATGTTTAGCTCTGTCCCTGTGGTGCTGACACATAACACCTGACCGGACTCTACCTTCATGTAGTTTAAAACTGGATGAATGATTTTGCAGTGAAAAGAGCAGTGTGCAAATCTTGACTGAGTTTTTCCTGACTCTTTTGTTGAACAGCCGCTCTATTCAGTGAGCTACTGTCTGCCCCTGTGTAATAGAGTAGAATATAGGGCAGTGCAGCCATGCAATGCTTAGCAGGTTCAAAGCCCACCATCCTCATTCTTCACTGTACAGCTAGAGTTGAGTCTGCAAAGGCATCTGGTGTAGCACCTGTGCCAGATCAATGTGCAGATCCATACCAGATTCAACCTTGAGCAAATGGGAAAATCCAGAAGAAATCCTTCGCTCATAATGTCTTTGCTTTGGAAAATTTGAGGCACGTATCCTGTAAAATGCAGTGAGTGAATGAATAGATGGATGGATCAATGAGTCCATCCACTCCAGGTTGTTGACACAATGATGGTCTAGTGGTTAAGGCATTGGGCTTGAGACCAGAAGATCCTCGGTTCAAATCCCAGCCTGACTGGAAAATCACTAAGGGCCCTTGGGCAAGGTCTTTAATCCCTATTGCTCCCAGTGTGCCGTGAGCACCTTGTATGGCAGCACCCTCACATCGTGAGGCATTATTTGTAAAGCCCTTTGAGCATCTGATGCAGATGGAAAAGTGCTGTATAAATGCAGTCCATTTACCATTTATGATAATGAAATCAGCCTTTTTGTAAGCAGGCTAAGTGGTGTGATACCCAACCCAAAAGACATACAGTAGTGTTCAGAATAATAGTAGTGCTATGTGACTAAAAATATTAATCCAGGTTTTGAGTTTATTTCTTATTGTTACATGGGAAACAAGGTACCAGTAGATTCAGTAGATTCTCACGATTCCAACAAGACCTAACATTCATGATAGGCACACTCTCAAGGCTATGAAATTGGGCTATTAGTAAAAAAAAGTAGAAAAGGGGGTGTTCACAATAATAGTAGCATCTGCTGTTGACGCTACAAACTCAAAACTGTTATGTTCAAACTGCTTTTTTAGCAATCCTGTGAATCACTAAACTCGTATTTAGTTGTATAACCACAGTTTTACATGATTTCTTCACATCTGCAAGGCATTAATTTTGTTTGTTTGGAACCATGATTTTGCTCATTTACTAGTGTGCTTGGGGTCATTGTCTTGTTGAAACACCCATTTCAAGGGCATGTCCTCTTCAGCATAAGGCAACATGACCTCTTCAAGTATTTTGACATATCCAAACTGGTATGCGATATATAGGCCCAACACCATAGTAGGAGAAACATGCCCATATCATGATGCTTGCACCACCATGCTTCACTGTCTTCACTGTGAACTGTGGCTTGAATTCAGAGTTTGGGGGTTGTCTCACAAATTGTCTGCGGCCCTTGGACCCAAAAAGAACAATTTTACTCTCATCAGTCCACAAAATATTCCTCCATTTCTCTTTAGGCCAGTTGATGTGTTCTTTGGCAAATTATAACCTCTTCTGCACATGTCTTTTATTTAAGAGAGGGACTTTGTGTGTGACTTGCAAATATATTAGCTTCACACAGGCGTCTTCTAAATGTCACAGCACTTACAGGTAACTCCAGACTGTCTTTGATCATCCTGGAGCTGATCAATGGGTGAGCCTTTGCCATTCTGGTTATTCCTCTATCCATTTTGATGGTTGTTTTCCTTTTCCTTCCTTCCTTTAATATTTATTTCATTCATTTAAAAGAAAAACAGAAAAGCAAAAAACAAAAGCACCACAATACCAGAATGAAAAGGAGCAGAAAGAAGAACAAGTCTTATGATTTCTGCCCCTTTTAACAATACAATCTTTCAATATACAGCATCATAGTCAACATTATTTAACAGATTGCATTTCTTTAACTTGTCACATACCACTGATCCATTTCATAATTATGACCATTAATTAATAGATTACATCACTGACAGGTTACATTTAAACTTAAGACACTCCAAACATTATTAACAGTTTACTTTTTTTTTTTTTTTTGACTTTCTTGCAGCCCACTGACTTACTTCATACTTTCATACTTACTTAATACATCTAATTTAATATGTTTTTTAAATAATTTAAGCGACCTTAATTCTTTAATTTCTTTATTAAGATTGTTCCATAATTTGACACCATTTACTGCAATACTCCTTTCCTTTACTTTGGTTCTAAATCTTGGTTTTTTAAAGACTTCTATTCCTTTCAATTTATAACTACTTACTCTTTTTTCAAACATATTTTGAATGTTTGTTGGTAAAGTATTTTTATTAACTTGGTACATCGTTTGTAATATTTTCAAATCAACTAAATCATGAAATTTAAGTACCCTATACTTAATAAACAATGGATTAGATGAATCTCTAAAACCACTGTTACTAATCACTTTTAAAGCTCTTTTCTGCAAAATAAATAAAGGTTGTATATAGGTTGTATATGTTGATCCCCAGATTTCTACACAGTAAGTTAAATATGGGACAATCAATGAATTGTACAATGTTAATAAACCATAACTATTTAATGAATATTTTACTTTATGCAAAACAGCAATGGCTTTCGCTATTTTTCCTTTTATGTAATTTATGTGTGACTTCCATGTAAGATCTTCATCAATCATGACTCCTAAAAATTTCATTTCTTTTACCCTTTGTATATCCATTCCATCTATTTGTAATGACACATTATTTTCTTTCGCTCTATCATTAAACAATATGAAATTTGTCTTATTAATATTTAGTGACAATCTGTTTATATCAAACCAATGTTTAACTTTTTCCAACTCTGTATTTATCACTTGTGCTACTTCCTGTATATCTGATCCAGAGTAAAACAGCGTTGTATCATCAGCAAATAAAATGCTGCCAAGCACATTGGATACATTCACAAAATCATTGATATACAAAATAAACAGTTTGGGTCCAAGTACCGATCCTTGTGGTACTCCATAAATAATGTTACACAATTCTGATTTGGTATTATTTATCTGAACAAACTGTTTTCTATTTTCTAAGTAGCTTTTTACCCACTGATGTGCAACACCTCTTATTCCATATTGTTGTAACTTGTGGAGCAATCTTGAGTGGTCTATAACATCAAAAGCCTTTTTCAGGTCAATAAAAATACTTACAAAATAATCCTTATTATCTATTGTTGTTGATATTTTCTCTATTAGTTCCATAATTGCCATAGCTGTCGAATGTTTTGTTCTGAATCCATACTGAGCATTATTTAAAATATGATGTTTCTCAATAAATTTATCCAATCTTGTTACAAAAACTTTTTCCATAATTTTAGAAAACTGTGGAAGCAATGATACTGGCCTGTAATTAGAAAAATTATGTTTGTCTCCATTTTTATATAATGGGACTACCTTAGCAATTTTCATTTCATCTGGAAAAACCCCAGTTGACAGAGACAGATTACAAATATAAGTAAATGGTTCAATAACAATTTCTATTATACTTTTTACAGTCATCATGTCTAAATCTTCATGGTCAGTTGATCTTTTGCTTACACAGTTTTTTACAATATTTCTTATTTCATCTTTTTCCACATTGTCCAGGAAAATACTATTGACCGTATTTACCAATGTACATAATTTATCTTCTATTATTGGTTTATTTCCCACCAGACTTGACCCTACATTTGAAAAATAATCATTAAACCCATTTGCAACTTCTTTTATATCATATATCTCTTTATTTTCCTTAACAAAGTAATTTGGAATAGTTTCTTTCGTTCCATCACTATCAATCACACTTTTTATAATTCCCCATGTTACCCTCATATTATCTTTACTCTTATTTAGTTTTTCACTGTAATAATTTTTTTTTGTTTCCTAATTATTGTTAATAGTTTATTTTTATATTTTTTGTATTTATGTTCTGATTCCTTTGTTTGCAATTTTAAAAAGCACCTGTATAAATAGTTTTTCTTTGCACAAGCATTTTTTATTCCCTTTGTCAGCCATGGTTTATTTACTCTTTTCTTACTAATTTCAATTAATTTACAATTTTTATTGTATGATTTCATCAATATTTTCATAAATGAGTTATATGCTACATTAACATCACTGACATAAACTTCTTCCCAGTTTTGATTTTTAAGGTCATATTTTAATGCCTCTAAGGCTTTTACTGACTTATCTCTTTTAAAGTTTATAACAGTTTTTTTGTTGTACCTATTTTTATATTTAAATATTGAAAAAATTGGTAAATGGTCGCTAATATCTGTCATGAAGATCCCATTCTTGATAATTTCATCTGTTCTGTTTGTAAATATATTATCAATTACCGTTGCACTTTGCGATGTAATTCTGGTTGGTTTTGTTATCAAGGGGAATAACCCCAAACTATACATTGTATTCACAAAATCACTTGATCTTTGGCAGCTGGAGCTTTCTATGTTAATATTAAAGTCCCCACACATAAAAAGCGTTTTGTTTTTAATTTGATGGAATAATTCAATTATTTTATCTGTAAATTTCACAACACAAGAATCTGGTGCTCTGTATACACAACTAACTAAAATATTCTTAGATGTTTCATGTACAAGTTCCACTGTTACAATTTCTATGACATCATTCATAATTGTCATTTCTTCAACAATTGTACACATCAGATCTGTTTTTGTATACAGAGCAATACCACCGCCTTTTTTATATCTTCTGTTTACAAAATACAGCTCATATCCCTCCATTTGAACTTCATCCATGAGATCATCTTTAAGCCAAGATTCAGTGATTGCAACAATCAGTGATTTCCATTTTCTTCCGTGCGTCTCTGGGTTTTTTGTCGATTTTAAAGCATTGGAGATCATTGTAGATGAACAGCCTATAATTTTTTGCACCTGTGTATAAGTTTTCTCCTCTCCAATCAACTTTTTAATCAAACTACGCTGTTCTTCTGAATAATGTCTTGAACGTCCCATTTTCCTCAGGCTTTCAAAGAGAAAAGCATGTTCAACAGGTGCTGGCTTCATCCTTACATAGGGGACACCTGATTCACACCTGTTTGTTCCACAAAGTTGACGAACTCACTGACTGAATGCCACACTACTATTATTGTGAACACCCCCTTTTCTACTTCTTTGTTTTTTACTAATAGCCCAGTTTCATAGCGTTAAGAGTGTGCATATCATGAATGCTTGGTCTTGTTGGATTTGTGAGAATCTACTGAATCTACTGGTACCTTGATTCCCATGTAACAATAAGAAATATACTCCAAACCTGGATTAATCTTTTTAGTCACATAGCACTACTATTATTCTGAACACTACTGTAACTATTGCAACTCTGCACATATAATTGACAAGTTTCTCATCAAAGAGTTCAGTATAAGTCCTGCCTCTGACTTAGTTTACAATAATGTAGTGGCAACCTGGGTTGGCCAGTCAAATTCCTGGGGTGGCCTGTGCCACCTAAGGCCACCCTTTGTACCAGCCCATGATGAACAACATTAAAATTTGGAACTTTGGTGCAGTACATCAATTCAAAAGCCAACTCTGTTTTGCTTAATAGACACACCCTACAACTGGCTGAACACTGCAACCTGCTGGATGGTAGTGGATGCTTGATGAATGATGGAAATTAGGAGCAAGTGTGGTTGAACTTACCTGTAGCTTCTCCACAACCTGCTGTACCTGTTTGGGCATGTTGTGTAAAGTAGGCTAATCTGATTATCATGTACATGATGTGGAGCAGGTGTGCTTGATGTTACCATATTTTCCGGAGTATAAGTTGCACCTGTCAAACAATGCCTCTTGAAGTGAAAAAAATAAAAAAAATAATTATATATATATATATATATATATATATATATATATATATATATATATATATATATATATATATATATATATACTGTAAGTCACACCTGTGTTATGAGCTGTTTAATTTGGGATTTTTGTGCATTATTGTAGTGTATTTTTTATTACTGACATTTTTTATTATTATTATTGGAGTTCATTTTGTTTAGTGCTTTGCAGTCAGTCTGCTCTGTGTAAGCCTGATCCCGTCAGATCTCAGAAGCTAAGCAGTGTGGGGCCTGGTTAGTACTTGGATGGGAGACCCCTTTGGAGCACCAGTTGCAGCTGTGTGTGTTTCTCCAGGTAAAACTGGAGTTCTGTTAGGAAGGGCGTAAAACGTGCCAAATACCAATGCTAATCTGGCTGTATCCGCTGTGCCGACCCTGAACAAAAAAACAGGAGCAGCTGAAACGATAACAACATTTTGTTTAGTGCTTTGATTCTTGGGAAAGTTCTATATAAATACTCATTATAATGACTATTAATAACAACATTGTCAATTTTCAGTATATAAGTTGCACCAGAGTCACAGGGCTTCCAAAACTAGTCAAAAAAAAAAAACAAGACCTATACTCTGGAAAATATGGTACATGAAATGAACTTGTTTGTTTCCTTCATTTCCAAAGCCTCGGTCTGATGATCACAAAGGCCGTTGGCTTGTATATTATAATATAAAACATTGTCTTGTATGTGCTTCAAGGCGTGTGCCCGTGCACGCACATGCACAGATGCGTAGACACATGCATCCGCCCACTCTGTCTGCTTTGTCCCCTGTGTGAAGACAGTCAGAAGATGAATAGAATGACCTTCCGTTTGACTCCTCCTCCCGTTGTGGTAGCAGTAGGGCTAAAAATCTTGGAAGGGAGAGAGAAAAAGAGAGAGAGAGAGAGAGAGAGAGAGAGGAGGGAAAAAGGTTCCTCATTGAAAGTCTTTGTGTGCGTACACTCTGGACTGTGGTGAGAGATGCCTGCAGCCTTTTCAGTGACTGTCACCTTGTGAGTAACCTGTTTATTCAGCTTGACTTTATTCAGGAAAAAAAAATAAGCTCAAAACGGAAAGTTGCATGTCTACTCAAAATGTTATGTTGATTTACCATGACAGATTAATAGTATGCAGTTGTTTTTTTTAATAAGTGCCAGATTTGTCTCCTTTGTTACTGAGTGTTTAAATATTTCTGCAGAATTCGGAGAGTGTGACCCACCGAATAGTGGAATCCTATGTAAATTTCATTTGTGTTTATTAAATGTACCACATGCTGATCATTACACTACACCTGGACAGTGTTAATTAATGTTCTCTGTTATAAATGCATAAATGTCAGGTGTTTGTATCGTGTCTATTAGTGCATGTTTTTGTCTTTGCATAGCAGCAACTTTTGCTGAGCTTTAATTGCTCTTAGTCAAAACTACGTATAATTACACAGACAAAAGGCAGCAGCAGCATTTCCTGCTCTTTCAGTTGTTTTTTTTGTTTTGTTTTGTTTTTAAATCTCCTGTCTGCTCCGCCCGATTATAAAGAGTCTTGCTAATGTGATTATGTGCATGTGCGTCCTTGTCTATTTTGGTAAAGCTTGTCTGCTGTGATTACACATTTAATGCTATCCTGGGGATTTGGTTACAGGCTTAGAGGCAGTAAGAGCGGGTAAATTAATTGGTTGAAACTGGATTAGAACGGCAATAATCAAGTGATCAGGTGCTTATCCTTTAGTGGATATTACATCGAAAATGCAAGTTTACAGTTTTCTCTTGCAGTAGTCTGTTTAATGTGACGTAAATCTGTGCAAGTCTGAGTAACTCTCAGTAAATGATGCAATGTAAAAAAGAGGAAGCTTAAGTTGTTGATTAAAAACTGCAGAGGCTTCCTCTGCATCAACTTTTTTTTTCCACCCCTCCCACATTATGTCCACACTGGTGCTCCTTCTGTCACCTGTGGGTGGCTTTTTATGACTGAACAATGAGTCACCACTTTGTCTCAAACTCTCTGATGTCCAGTTTGTTAAATAACAAATTATAACTCAGATCAGACTGAAGTGCCTTTCTCAAATATGATGCCTGTTACAGTCTCTGTAAGGACAGAGGAGACTTCATATATAAATACATTGGATGGCAGATGGACTCGCATATGAAATTCATAATCTCGTCTCGTAATACCTTGAGTACTACAAGTCATGTGACATCATTTTCTGGGTCATGAAACTCACGGCTGAATTAGTTTTCATGTTCTCATTTTCAGTTTTCATCTACTGAGATTTTATTTATCCACTGTGCTCTGATAGTTTTATTATTATTTTGTTTCTCCTCTGATATTTTGTAGGAAATTCTGTGACTAATTAGGTTTTCACATTCAGTGATGGCACTGGCTGAGTTTCTTCAAACCTTCATGGCAGCTTATAGATATTGCAAGTGCATTTTATTTTTTTCAGTAGAGAACAAAATGAGGGTTAATGTGTTTTACTCATAAATGTGCCACTGTATAACACAGGTGGTTCTATTCAAATGTGGTTAATATTATGTTTTTTATTGTTTCAGCTGCTTGTGTATTCAGAATGCAGTTCCATCAAAATTCTGACTAATCTGTGGAGCTTATTTCTTCCCAAAACTTGATGCAATGATGAATGTTAGGAAGAAGGAGAAACTAAATTTTGATGTTGAAGGACCTGGATGCAGATTCTGGATTATGGTTATTTTTAACCTCTGTCACAAGAGAATAATGTTTTTGAGCCTATGTTTGACCAGCTTTGCTGAAAATAAATAGATTTAAAATAAATGTAGAACTGATTTTTCATGATTCTTGCTGGAGTGTTGGTGCATAACACAAAGATGAACCTATTAAATTTTATAGTGGATCAGGATAATGGGTTGGAACCAGTATTTTTTATTTATTATTACTTGTTTTACTTTATTTACTATTGCAAAGTCATTCTTTTTCTAGAAACTGCTAGGTTTGGGGGCTTATATTGTAATCCCCCTGTCTCCAGTCATACAGCAGGTGGCAGTGTTCAGCACGTGGCAGGCACGTATATGAGGTATTACAAAAGCAAAACAAAGTTGCTTTTTGGATTTTTTTGGATCATCAAAGTTAATCAAATTTTAATCAGTTCTTCTTCTTCTGGCTGCTCCCGTTAGGGGTTGCGTTAGATCATCTGTCTCCATCTCCTGCTGTCCTCTGTGTCTTCCTTTGTGACACCAACCATCTGCATGTCCTCCCTCAGTACATTCATAAACCTCCTCTTTGGCCTCCCTCTTTGTCCTCCTGTCTGGTGGCTTCATCCTCAGCATCATTTTCCCTATATATCCCGGGGTTCTCCTCTGTACATGTCCAAACCATCTCTGTTCTCTCCTCTCTGTCTTTGTCTTCAAACCATCCTAAGTGTGCTGTTCCTCTGATATGCTCATTCTGAATCCTATTTATCCAGATTTCTCCCAAGGAAAATCACCATCTTCAGCTCTGCCACCTCCAGCTCTGTCTCCTGTTTTTTTTAAGCACCACCCCCTCTAAGCCGTACAATGTAGCTGGTCTCTCTACCGTCTTGTAAACTTTCCCTTTAACTCTTGTAGATACTCTTTTGTCATAAATCACTCCTTCCACTTTTCTCCACCCACTCCAACCTGCATGCACTCTCTACTCTCTACCACACTCTCCATTCCTTTGGACAGTTGACCTCAAGTATTTGAACTCATCTACCTTCACCACCGCTACTACTTGCAGCCTCACTTTTCCACACTGCTACATTGTACTTCTCATTCGCATACACTCCAGGTTCATCTCAACCTGCTGTCTACTCTCACTATAGATCATAAGGTCATCTGCTAACATCATTGTCCAAAGAGACTCTTGTCTGATCATGTCCATCGCATTGCAAACAAGAAAGAGCTCCTAGCCAATCCTTTATATAATCCTACTCCACCTTGAATGCATCTGCCATTCCTGCGGTGCATCTAACCTCTGTCACACTGTCCTTGTACATATCCTGCACCGCCATCACATACGTCTCTGCTACTCCAGATTTTCTTTGACCATATCACAACTCTTCTTTTGGCACCCTGTCACAAGTTTTCTCTAAATCCACAAACACACAATGCATCTCCTTCTGACCTTCTCTGTATTTCTCTATCAGCACAATCATGCCTAAACAGTGCATATGTTGTCTTCTTTCTCAGCAAGAAACCATATTGCTGCTTGCAGAGCTTCACCTTTTTTCTAAGCTTAGCTTTCACTACTCTTTCACATAACCTCATAACTCCACTCCACAGGCATCCTCTCACTTTCCAAGATTTTTTTTAAACAATCTGTTAAAAACTATACTGGCATTTGTCCTAAACATTCCATTTTCCACTCTTCATCCTCGTCATAATTTATCCTTATAGGCATAAAAGATGATAGCTTGTATTTATCTTGAGTATTTCAGTTCAATTTCAGTTTATTTCATTTTATATATTGCTAAATCAGTATTTATGTTAATGAACTGTAGGTGATGGACTCATTCATTTATCACTGTTTTCATTTACTCACTGCATTTTACAGGGTGCACAAGGCTTTTTCAAAGGCTTGGAAAAATATAGTTAAAGCAATACAACCCCTGGCAAAAATTATGGAATCACCGGCCTCGGAGGATGTTCATTCAGTTGTTTAATTTTGTAGAAAAAAAGCAGATCACAGACATGACACAAAACTAAAGTCATTTCAAATGGCAACTTTCTGGCTTTAAGAAACACTATAAGAAATCAGGAAAAAAAATTGTGGCAGTCAGTAACGGTTACTTTTTTAGACCAAGCAGAGGGAAAAAATATGGACTCACTCAATTCTGAAGAAAAAATGATGGAATCATGAAAAACAAAAGAACGCTCCAACACATCACTAGTATTTTGTTGCACCACCTCTGGCTTTTATAACAGCTTGCAGTCTCTGAGGCATGGACTTAATGAGTGACAAACAGTACTCTTCATCAATCTGGCTCCAACTTTCTCTGATTGCTGTTGCCAGATCAGCTTTGCAGGTTGGAGCCTTGTCATGGACCATTTTCTTCAATTTCCACCAAAGATTTTCAGTTGGATTAAGATCCGGACTATTTGTAGGCCATGACATTGACCTTATGTGTCTTTTTGCAAGGAATGTTTTCACAGTTTTTGCTCTATGGCAAGATGCATTATCATCTTGAAAAATGATTTCATCATCCCCAAACATCTTTTCAATTGATGGGATAAGAAAAGTGTCCAAAATATCAACGTAAACTTGTGCATTTATTGATGATGTAATGACAGCCATCTCCCCAGTGCCTTTACCTGACATGCAGCCCCATATCATCAATGACTGTGGAAATTTACATGTTCTCTTCAGGCAGTCATCTTTATAAATCTCATTGGAACGGCACCAAACAAAAGTTCCAGCATCATCACCTTGCCCAATGCAGATTCGAGATTCATCACTGAATATGACTTTCATCCAGTCATCCACAGTCCACGATTGCTTTTCCTTAGCCCATTGTAACCTTGTTTTTTTCTGTTTAGGTGTTAATGATGGCTTTCGTTTAGCTTTTCTGTATGTAAATCCCATGTCCTTTGGGCGGTTTCTTACAGTTCGGTCACAGACGTTGACTCCAGTTTCCTCCTATTCGTTCCTCATTTGTTTTGTTGTGCATTTTCGATTTTTGAAACATATTGCTTTAAGTTTTCTGTCTTGACGCTTTGATGTCTTCCTTGGTCTACCAGTATATTTGCCTTTAACAACCTTCCCATGTTGTTTGTATTTGGTCCAGAGTTTAGACACAGCTGTCTGTGAACAACCAACATCTTTTGCAACATTGCGTGATGATTTACCCTCTTTTAAGAGTTTGATAATCATCTCCTTTGTTTCAATTGACATCTCTCGTGTTGGAGCCATGATTCATGTCAGTCCACTTGGTGCAACAACTCTCCAAGGTGTGATCACTCCTTTTTAGATGTAGACTAACGAGCAGATCTGATTTGATGCAGGTGTTAGTTTTGGGGATGAAAATTTTGTCATAAAGTTATACTGTTTGGACAGTCATTGTTTGGAGCTGCAACAATTTTATTACAATCACATTGCAAAATTTCCCAAAAAATAAAGAATGCCAAATTCCTGCAGCAAAGTGCATATAAATTCATGCACAATGTGTGTCTGCAGTTTTTGCGTTTGACATCATGATGCAGAGACACAAAAAATACCTTTTTGATGTCGTATCTTCACCCATTATGAATGTGTGCATATTCAGTGAAATGGCAGAAGTGTGATTTTTGAAGCTTCTATGTTCAGTCTAAATTTAAATCTCATGAAATAATTACAGGGTAGAATTGGCATTCTCAAAGTTGAAGAACAGAAATATTTATTATTATTTTTTGACTAACAGGCTAGTGTCTCTGCTTTCCTTCTCAATATTCTGTGACTGATGGCTGAGCTCATGTCAGTAAACAGTGAGAGAAGGAAAAAAGTAGTGCGTCATCATTTTTTTCACTCTCATCTTCTAAAAATAACTTCTGATTGCAGAGGCCCACGTTTCCAAGGCAACAATTCTCATTCACACTTTTTCGATAAGGGGGGTAGGGATCAGGGGGTGAAGAGTTATTGTCTTCCTTCCTCCTTTGCTTAAAATATCTTTGCATCAGTGTGAAATTGTCTAATGATACATTAGTTTGCCACTTAATCTCTTTATAACCTCTGCCAGGGAGTTTATGTGAGTGCCAGTGTTTGTTTGTGTGTTTGCCATCATTTAAGCACAATATTTAAGGCAATGGTCAATCTAATCAAGAGAAATAATCCATGGATTATTACCAATATGACTGCCCTGGTTGTCTCTGTGTCAGATTGTGTCCATGATAACCCCAACTGCAGATGATAGATTTCAATGACATTTGGTGGTGAGATGTCATTGGCTCAGAGAACAGTTGATTAAATTGAGAGGCAGATCTTCGCCATTCCAACATCCTTTCGTCTGTTTTTGTGTGTCATGTGATTTCACAGTGATGTTTATTGGGATGTTATAAGCCCTCCACTGGATACTGCAGCATCTTGTCTCCTTTGCATGTTTCACAATGTATAGGTAAATGTTTTGTAACACTGGATTACTGATTTGCCCTTCTTCTTTAACTATGAGAAGATGACTCAGGAGATGAAGGCCCAGGTCCCCAGGAGGACCGTGCCCTAACCCAAGGGGTGCTCAAGACTCTGGCCACCAAGCTAGATGACCTGAGCACCTGTAATGAACTGATTGGCAAACACGGCGCAGCCCTCCAGCGCTCTCTCAGTGAACTTGAGGAACTGCGTGGTCCCGCAGACAGCACAGACAAGCTGAAAACTGTGAATGAGCGGGCAACACTCTTCCGCATCACTTCCAATGCTATGATCAATGTGAGTTCACACACTGCAGCCGTCTTCTGTCGTTGGTGTAACTGCTGTAAATTGGAGCGTGATCATTAGCGAATGCTATGCTTTTGATGTCTGCTATGCTCACGCTTCAGGCTTGCCGTGACTTTCTGGATGTAGCAGAATGTCACAGCCGGAGGTGGCAAAAGTCCCTGCAGCATGAACAAGAACAGCGTCACCATCTGGAGGAGACCATTGAACAGTTAGCCAAACAGCACAACAGCTTAGAAAGAGCCTGGAGGGAGAATCCCACCACATATACAGGTGAGACGCATGACAGACAGAGAAATCTGTTTATCAAAGTGTTTGTTTCTGTGATGGTGATCTGATATACTGGAGAAGGTGATGATCTAGAGCAGTGGTTTTCAAACTGTGAGGCGTGCCCCCAGGGGGGCGGCAGAGTTCTTCAGGGGAGGCACAAGGGATGGGTATACATAATACATAGTGTGAAGTTTGATCGAAAGCGGAGAAACAGCACAGAATATTTCGAATTAGTATACCATGAAACATCGCGCCAACAGGCAGGTGTGCACGATCCTGGTGTGAGAGTTTGTGCACTCTGTGTCTTTTGAGCAGGAACACAGTGCTAGGTGCACCACATCACGCCGCTGATGTGGAATAAATAAAAACCAGCTGGTACCTGTGGGACCACATCGCACTGCTTATGTGGAATAAATAAAAAAAAAAAACAGCTGATACATGTGGGACCACATCGCGCCGCTAATGTGGAATAATTAAAAAATAAAAACCAGCTGGTACTTGTGGGACCACACCGTGCTGCTTATGTGGAAAGCAAAAAAAAACCTTCCAAAAGCTCTGATTGCCAGTCAGAAACTTTACCACTGAGCTACGGAGATGTCTTTTGAAACCTTGGGGAACCTGCCTCATATCAAGAAGGACATGGAAGTATTCCAAAAAAAATTAAAATCACACACCATATAAAAACACCACATTTATCAAGCGAACAATACAAATATGATCTGTCTGTTCCTCTGTAGATGACCCATGGTCACTGACATACAGTCATGAAATGACAATGAGAAGAAGTGTGCTCTGATCATATCCGGTCACCCTGTGCGCGTCCTGCCCGACACGCGTGTCTTGTGGACGCACAGACACCACGTCATGTGGAACAGAGCTCACGTGACAGTCAGATCACCCGCTGCGTGTTCTAATCGGACGATCTGTTTCAACCTGGGGGTAGCCTGTCAATGGGCTGCAGCGTGCGCATGCTCACTCACTGCAGCCTGTCACCACGTCAGTATATGTTTTTATTTATGTCCACGTAAGGGCAGCAAGCAGACACGCGCGTCACAGTGGGCAGTTGTTAGTTCATGTCTGTCCAAACACAGTACCTGTTGTCCAGCTGGGATGTCCAGATCCAAAGATCTCCACAGCTGCTTCTGTCAGTGGCCACACATCCTGTCAGTTCAGCACACACACCAAAGCCACAATCGTGGGGCACTTAGACAGATTTCACTGCCACACAATGATTGTCTGCAGACTGTTGTCGTCTTAATGCTGCGAATGACCACACATTTTCTAAGTGCCATGCGAGCGGTGTTACATGTTCGTGCGTGTCACCTGGAATTTGGTCGACACCTGCCGCGAGAGGGTTCGATGGGCTCGCACAACACACACTCTGTTTTTCAGCCGCTGGTGTTGCGCAAACAGTTGTAGCAACAGGTGTAGGAGGCGTTCGAGGCAGGGACGATTTTACACGTTTTGCACACGATTCCTGCGCGCTTTGACCAAACTTCGCACTATGTGGGAAGGGGCCCTAAGAAATTATCCGATCCACCAACATCAATAGCCTTTTTGTTTAACGATTCCCTTATCGGTTCTTCAAAGCGGCTGTTGTTTTTGAGGGAGTTTTATCAGGAAAATGATCATTTCGTTACGTTGATTGCAGACCTTGCAGCGGGTCTGTAATCAACCGCTTCTGCAGAGGCTGTTCTTAAAGCTTGAAACAATGAAGCAGTGCTCTGACCCACTGCTTTGTTGGTTCATTGCTTTGCTGCTTTTCAGAAGGGACAAGTCCGCTTCTTAACCCCTCTCAAAGCCATTTAAAAATGTCAATTGTGAGCCATTTTTGTGCAGATTAAAGTCACTAACTGGGACTCTTGTCTTGTTGCGAGCAAGAAAGGAGCATCGTCCTCCGTTGTGTTCGCACAGCTCCAAACACTGCATTGCTGTCTGCCGAGTCAAGTTAGAGTCCGGCCAGAATTAACAACTTCAAGCGAATCACCGTTTTAAATCAAATAACACCTCTTTCCAAACGTCGTAACACAGCCAATAAACTATAACAGACTAAAATGAGACATCCTGCATTCTTTACATATTATATTGATGTTGACTTGAAGACACATGAAGATGTTGAAATTGTGTCAGTTGGGGGGGTTGGCAGCTACACATTTGTTCTCTGAGGGGGAGCTCACTCTCCCACACTTTGAAAACCCCTGATCTAGAGGATTAAATAATGGACTTGGGACCAGAGGAACCTCACTTCAAATCCCATGTCAAGCTCCTTGCATGGCAGCATGCTAACACCAGTGTGTGCATGAATGGGTGAATGTCAGGCGTCATTATAAAGTGTTTTGAGCTTCTGCTTCAGATAGGAAAAGTGCTATAGAAATACAGTCTATCTGTTATACTTTGTTTGTGCTATTATACCATTAGTAATGTAACAGTAACTATATTTCTTAGTCACTTCCTTCATGAAATTATATTGTTCTGCTTCTTGCTTCTTTTTCAGCACCATGGATAAAATATTTGCTGCCTTAAAATTTCACTATTTGTTATACAGATGGCATTTAAATTTTGTAATCTACCTGCTTTTCTCCTACTTGGCTCATAATGTGGAGGGCACTACAGTGCTGTCTTGCAGAAAAATATCATGAAGGCCCTCTTCTGGTCATTAATAGTGATGCAGATTTAACCAAAAGATGTACCTTGGTTACTTATAATATCTGTCTTTACACATAAAAGAAACTTCTCTTTGCAACATAACCAAATCTTTCAGGTTATTTACTTTAAATGATGTAAATGGAAATGCTGAAAATGTATTCATTGCTTATAGTGATTAGGCAAGAAATATTTAACTAGGCCATGATTTATCTTTATTTTGGAATCCATTGATGGGAAGCATTTTATTTTGAAATCCAATAAATGATGTGTTGGCTTCATCAAATCAGGACCTTCAGCGTGCACTGGGGCGGTTTGCAGCCGAGTGTGAGGCGTCCGGGATGAAAATCAGCACCTCCAAATCCGAGGCCATGGTTCTCGACCAGAAAAAGGTGCTTTGCCCTCTTCAGGTCGGTGGAGTGTCCTTGCCTCAAGTGGAGGAGTTTAAGTATCTCGGGGTCTTATTCACGAGTGAGGGACGGATGGAGCGTGAGATCGATAGACGGATCGGTGCAGCGTCTGCAGTGATGCGGTTGCTGTATCGGACCGTCGTGGTGAAGAGAGAGCTGAGTAGGGGGGCAAAGCTCTCGATTTACCGATCGATCTACATTCCGATCCTCACCTATGGTCATGAGATTTGGCTCATGACCGAAAGAACGAGATCGCGGGTACAAGCGGCCGAGATGAGTTTCCTCCGCAGGGTGGCTGGGCGCTCCCTTAGAGATAGGATGAGGAGCTCGGTCACTCGGGAGGAGCTCGGAGTCGAGCCGCTGCTCCTCCACGTCGAAAGGAGTCAGTTGAGGTGGCTCGGGCATCTTTTCTGGATGCCCCCTGGACGCCTCGCTGGAGAGGTGTTCCGGGCACGTCCCATTGGGAGGAGGCCCCGGGGAAGACCCAGGACACGCTGGAAGGATTACATCTCTCGGCTGGCTTGGGAACGCCTTGGGGTTCCCCCGGAGGAGCTGGGGGAGGTGTGTGTGGATCGGGAGGTCTGGGCGGCTTTGCTTGAGCTGCTGCCCCCGCGACCCGACTCTGGATAAAGCGGAAGAAAATGGATGGATGGATAAATGATCTGTCAGTTTTATTGGTAACTTGACTAAGGTTATCAAAAAGTGCCATTCTACTTTTTTCCCTTCTTTTTTATAGTTAATAAATGTTCACTGCAGAAGACAATTAATTTGGTTATTGTTTATGAAGTTTCCGTTTAAGAATATTTATCAGTACATTCAAACTTACCATTAAGAGATTTTGCCTGTACAACACACAAGAGTCCAAAAAAATGCCATTTGCACTAAGCTAATATTTTAGTCTTGACATCTTGTATCTAACCAACAGTCTGAAACTCGAAGATATTCGGTTGACTGTGACATAAAACAGGGAAAACCAGACCTGACCTGACCTACTGCACTTGAGTTTTTTAGGAGAGCAAGTAATGCATTTTCCTGATCTGTGTTTTGTTGCCGTAGGTGTGGCGAGGCCTCAGGAGGGGGATGCAAGTGACGAAAATGAAGAGGCTGAGTTCTTTGATGCCATGGAAGAGTCACCTGCATTCATAACTGTGACTGCCAGCAGCAACATACAGCACAAGTTCTGCATCATTTATCTATAACCAATAATCTCAGTACTGTGACCCAGCAGAACTATTACTGTGAACTGTTTTTTAACGTATGCTGCTTTCTTTCAGGCGCTCAGGGAGTAATCAGAGTATGATAAGTGGAGGAATGCCCAGTGACTGGACTCACAATGAAAATGTAGGTGTATGCTGATGGGCATCAGATGTAATATTTTATACATGTCAGATTCCGGTATATGATTAATGTACCCCATGCGTGACACCCTGACTGCATTAGAAAGCTTCTTCAGTGACAGGCTGCTCCACCCAAAGTGCATGAAGGAGCGATACTGCAGGTCCTTCTTCTGTCACACTCCACAACCAGCACTGTTCCCAGTAGACTACTCAGATCATTAATATCATTATAGTAACAATTGGTCAGCCATTTGCAACAATACTGCACATTCTGTGCAGTAATACTTGTACACTGTTGAACATCTCTTGAACACTTGTGCAATATTACAGAACATTCCTTCTGCTTGTATATAGTCTAATCTATTCTACTGTATATATTGTTGTTCCGTACAGAACTTGAATTCCGTATTTGGTAATTACTTTTCTTTTACCTTATTTTTGAATACTTGCACTGTTGTTCTGTGACTGTCCCTATGCTGCTGTAACATCATAAATTTTTCTGCCGTGGGACTATTAAAGGATTATCTTATCTTATCTTAAGCTTTTCCCAAAGCCTATGAAATTTTAGTGGGCATGCTGCTGCTAAAAATAAAGTGGCTGTGGTGTTTTTATTTTATTCCAGGATACCTCAGGCACAAACCACCTGCAGCTTCAGAGAACAAGACGCAGCCGGATTCCTGATAAACCCAATTACTCTCTTAATCTGTGGAGCATCATGAAGAACTGTATTGGCAAAGATCTGTCCAAGATACCCATGCCTGTAAATAAAAAAACTCCTAAACTAGCTGCAAAATGCTTATTATTTCATTTGAACTGAGATAGGGATCAGATGTTTCTCCATTTCTTTGTTTCTGTTGTAGGTAAACTTCAATGAGCCATTGTCAATGCTGCAGCGCCTGACAGAGGATCTAGAGTACAGTGAGCTTCTGGACCGGGCAGCTCGCTCTGACTCCTCCCTTGAGCAGATGTGCCTGGTAGCTGCCTTCTCTGTCTCCTCCTACTCCACAACAGTCCATCGCACAGCTAAACCCTTCAACCCTCTGCTAGGGGAGACATATGAGCTAGATCGCTTGGAGGAGTATGGGTACCGTTCCATCTCTGAGCAGGTGAGACCGTTGTCCATGCAGGTCAAGTATACATAACACCATGGTGTTCGTACTCCGTGTGGTGACGGAAAATGACTGTCCTCTCTCAGGTCAGTCATCACCCACCAGCTGCTGCCCTCCACGTGACGTCACAGCGAGGGTGGCGCTTATGGCAGCATATCACTATTGATAGCAAGTTCCGTGGGAAATATATTTCTGTTATGCCATTAGGTGAGACCAACCACAACACTATAAGTACCAGACATACCCACACGATACTGAGATTTACTGTATTTTAGATGACCAAAGTGCATATTTTTGCATATTTGTGATGTGTTTATCTTCACTGTAGGAAACATTCATCTGCAGTTCCACTCAAGTGGGAATCATTACGTGTGGAGCAAAGTGACTTCAACGGTGCACAACATTATTGTTGGGAAGCTTTGGATTGATCAGGTGTGTTCTTCTCATACTCTGTGCTGCATGTGTGCAAGTCTTATTCTAATTTGAAGATGAGGGTCAAAAGACAGAAGGTGTCACGTGCTGTCGAGATTTTAAAAAACTGAGGTTTTTTTATTGACATTTCAGGCTGTACAACCTTGTAATGTCTTAGGATCCAATCAGCACGGTTAAAGACAAACCTGTATTTAGAATAAAAATAAAAATAATAATAATAGTAATAAGTTAAAGCAGCATGGCACAATGTTCAGCAACATCTTGTGGTTCTATTTATGCAAGCTGCATGCTTATGGGCGCTCCTGAGTGAAGCTAGCAAGGTTTGTGCAGCGTACAACACTGATTATCTTGCCTGTATTCATGATGCCAGTCATTGCTACAGTCTACAGTGTTTCATTCTCTTTTTCAGCTTTGTTGTAAGCACAAGTGCAGAAGGGGTAAAAGTGCAATGATTTTGGTTACAGTTTGAAATCTTAACACTAGATGGCATCAAAAACTCCGTCATGCCACTTTAAATGCATATAGCGCCTTCAAGCTACCCAAAGACATTTTTCACAAAAAGTAATATGGGGTTAAAGATGTTGGGCCTTAGTAAAAGTAAGACTTCCAAAGATTCATAAAAATGTCCATAGAACAAACATCATGGATTAGTTTTGGATGAGTTCCAAAGAGTGGGGGTGCCACATTGAAGGTTTTGTCCTCAAATGTTCGCAGTCTGGTGTTGGTGGTGGAGAGCAGACCCTTGTCTGTGGACTCCAGTGTCTGCATGGGGCACAAACATGCTGAAAGTCCAATAGGTACTGAGGAGTAAGGGCATGGAGGGATTCATGAAGAGGAAGATTTTATAGGACATGTGGGACTAACCAGAAAGCCGGTGGAGGTGATATTCTGCCAGGGCTTAGTATGAGGGAGAATCCGAGCATCTGAGAAATAGGGTAGACCAACTAGGACACCACAGCAGTAATCCAGACAGTAGCAGACAAGGAAATGGTTGACAATCTCAGCCACACAATCAGAAAGTGAGGGCTGGAGTCTGGAGGTGTTTCTGTGATGGTACAAAGCAGATTTGGTAATGGGTTTGATGTGAGTAGAATGATGACATGTTGTCTACTCTATATGCTTATTTTATTGTAGTTACTAAAAACATTTATATATCTATGTAATAATTATATAATGTAATATATGTGACCCTGTGATGGACTGGCATCCTGTCTAGGGTGTACCCTGCCTCTCACCCTATGGCTGATGGGATAGGCTACAGCTCCCCCTTGACCCTTAACTGGAGTAAGTGGGTATAGAAAATGAATGAATGAGGACAATATGGCATGTATATCCAAAAATACAGGTCCACACGTGCTAGAACCTCTAGAATGGCCCGCAGTCTGTATTCCCAGGCCGTGAGGCTGCTAAACCTGCAGTCTCTCCCTCCCCTTCCTTCTCTGTCATCGCCCGCCATCACTACACGTCACATCCCACCATTACAATAAGTGTGAATTGGTCTTTGCATTGCTGCAGCAGCCACTCGACACTCCCCAACATCCCTGTTTACTGGGACCCCCCCGTTACATATACGCACTTTACTCTGTTATACTGTGCACTAAGATGCTGAACTGTCTCTCTGTGCCTTACTTGATAATGAAGGTTTACAAACATATTCATACCCACGAATAAGTTATTATGTCATGAATAAGCTACTATGCCGTTGTTTGAGGCTCCATCGAAATTTCGTGTCATTTATAACTGTTGTTATTATGCCAATGACAATAAAGTATTGAAATTGAAATTGAAATTGAAAAAGCTTATAAAATTTTTTTTGCTGAAGACACCATTTAATAACAGAAACAAAATGAACATTATGAAAGACAGAAGAATGTGTTAACAAGCAAAGAGATTTAGGTCATCAGATACTTTTGTGATGTATTTCTTATGCAGTTTTTGTTCTTTCTTTGTTGTTGGCAGTCTGGTGAGATTGAAATAGTGAACACCACCACCAAAGACACCTGCAACCTCAAATTCTCCCCTTATAGCTACTTCTCCAGAGAAGTCCCACGGAAAGTAAGTCTGCTTTCTCCTCTTTAAAGGCTAAAAAATGTTTCCCCATCTGCTTGTGTTTGTCTCTTCAGGCCTTCTAGATGTAACAAATATGCATAAAGACAGACTTCTATAACAACAAATTAGCTTGTATCATAAAGTCTAGAACATTAACAGCATTCCTCTCACCCAGCAGCAATTTTTTAATGTTTGTAACACATCCTCTACTGTATTGTTCCATGACACGGTAATTCCAAAAACTAAGAATGCCATCGCTTTATTATTTACCATGTCACGTATTGGTATGTAACACGGTGTGATTACCATTTGATCAGTTCAAATATTAGTGGACTGATTTTAAAAGAACCTATTGCCAACCAAAGCAGATCAGCGACCAACTACATATGCCCATATTATTTAACTACCCTGAATTATAAAAAGAAAAAAATATACAAGACCTGTACTGCTGATAGGCCTATGTGTGAGGTGTGTTTTTATTTATTTAACCAGGTTAGTCCCATTGAGATCGAGACCTCTTTTGCAAGGGAGACCTGGACAATTATAAAGTGTAATTTGGCCCCTTTAATGTCTGCTATTCTTTCTGGGTGCTCTAGGTGGCAGGTGTCGTAGAGGACAGAGAGGGTACAGCTCATTACATATTGTCCGGAACATGGGATGGCAAAATGGAGAGTGCTAAAATAGTGGACAGCAGCCAAGGATGCAGCGGATCTGAAGGCAAACAAAAGATGGTTTATCAAACTCTTCCACCCAAACTGTTGTGGAAGAAATATCCCCTTCCGTACGTTCAGTTCCATCATAGCTGCCCCTTATTTTTGCCCTGTCATATTTCACTTTTGCCTGACCTTTTCTCTGGTTTTGTTACATCTCTCTTTCACTTTGCAGGGATAATGCAGAGAACATGCACTTTTTCTCCTCACTAGCTCTCACACTGAATGAGCCTGAAGAGGACGTTGCACCCACTGACAGTCGTCTGCGTCCAGACCAGCGGCTAATGGAAGCAGGCCTGTGGGATGAAGCCAACGCCGAGAAGCAGCGTCTAGAAGAGCATCAGAGGCTGGAGAGGAAAAGGAGGGAAGCACAAGCCAATCAGGCACTGGAAGAAGGTGAGAACAAAGGGGCAAGAAAGTTGGCTGCTAGCTTTTATACGGCAGTCACGTGAACCTGTGTGTTATACCTTGCTTAAAAGCTTTGTTAGTTGTTAGCAAGAGCAAATGTCTAATTTTTCATTGTTCTGAATACTGCCCATTAAAGAATTTGCAGGGGAAAAAAAATAAGTACCTTATTTTGTGGACTATAAGTTGTGGTTTATTATTTATTACTAGTTTGGAACATCCTGAGACTTATATATGGAAAAAAAACACTGCATTATCATCTGTGACTACAAGATGGCACTGGCTATATGTGTGATAAACTGCTCCTGTATACTGAATCAGATCCTGTGAATCACACTAGGGCGCAGTTGCGGTGAGGCACCATTAAGCTGATGCCAACTGCCATAAAATGAAAAGAAAAAGATCTGAAACAGAGAGATGTTCTCTAAGACATAGAACAAGTGGCTTTAAAAATCATGCTCTCAAACTGAAAGACTACACTCTTGAATAACAGCAGGCAATATAACTTTCATACTATCTGACACTCCACTTTGAACTGTGACAACAAGAGCAGCAATGATAGGCCAGCTAAAATAAGATAAATGGACTGCATTTATATAGCGCTTTTCCATCTGCATCATACGCTTAAAGCACTTTACAACAATGCCTCACATTCGCCCCGATGTGAGGGTGCTGCCATACAAGGTACTCACTACACACTGGGAGCAACTAGGGGATTAAGGACCTTGCCCAAGGGCCCTTAGTGATTTTCCGGTCAGGCTAGGATTTGAACTGAGGATCCTTTGGTCTCAAGCCCAGCGCTTAACCACTAGACCATCACCTCCCCTAAGATGTAAGGTAAGGCTATTATCTTTCACAAATGTTTTCCAAAGGAGTTTTATGGCATGTTTACCTCACTCTTCTGTGCAGTGGCCACAGGAGGCAGTTTAGTTGAGTTTTGTGCCATGTACACTAACATTATTTAACCCTTTAGTTTCTCACTCACTAACATGATGTTTGTGTTAGCACCATGTTTAAAAAAATTAATTTGACTTGTATGTTTTTTCTTATTCATGAAGCATTTTTGGAGTGCTGCGACTAATGCTCTTGTGCAACTTGTAGTCTGAAAAATATGACACATCAACTCTATCATCACTTGTGAGGATGTAGAACTCCTGCAGTGGTTTGGCTTTCAGTTGACTGTGTGCCCAGTGCCAGCCCACTAGATAACTGTATAGGCCAGGGGTCTTCAACTCCAGTTCTTGAGGGTCCAGTGTCCTGCAACTTTTAGATGTGTCACTGCTTCAACACACCTGAGTCAATTAATGAGGTTATTTGCAGCCCTCTGGAGAACTTGACTGCATACTGAGGAGGTAATTCAACCATTTGATTCAGGTGTGTTGGACCAGGAACACATCTAAAAGTTGTAGGACATTGGTCCTCGAGGACTGGAGTTGAAGACCCCTGGTATAGGCCATCTGATCTCTCACCTCACTCAAAGCACTCTGATGAAATGCTGACAGTGCAGGCTGCTGGACATGCTGTCATTCACTGTTGTAGACTCTTGATACTTACATCGTATATACCTCTTGGGGATAAGATGCGCTGACTGCATTTCAGGGTTGTTTGGTGCATATATCTGCATATTAATGAAGTTGAAGTGTTTAGTGAATCCCATGACTCACTAACACTTGCAAAGGATAAGCTAATTCCATTTTATGTTGCATATGTTTGTGTATTAATTAGATGAAATTATTTGTCTTGTGAATATAGGATGGCACACACAAATATGACAAATTTTATCAAACATTCCAACAGCCATAACACATGAACACTTGATGAGGGTTGTCACATTGAAAATATATACATACATCAGATATTCTGACACAAATGTGATGAGTTGTGTGGATACACTAATTCAGGTGCAAGTGCCACATTTTTGTTAAAATTCTCAGGGTGCCTCAGACTTGACTGGACTTTAGGCACATTATTGTTATGCATGTCAGGGAAGCAACTTCTTTTGGCTATCCATCACATACTCATCTTGACCTTGTGGTCCATCACCTTCCCAAAGACAAGATGCTTCATATCACGAGGTGATAAACAACATCATTAAAGCTGTTCATTGTAACATGTTGTGACAGGAGCGATAAAGAACCTCAGAATAAGTGGAATCAAAAGACAGAGAAAACTTGGATTGTTACCAAGAAAGGACATAGTTGTCACTTAGGAGAAGTAATAGTATTAGAAGTAGTCTCTGAAATTTCATATGGTACTAATAGTGTAGCAGATAAAAGACAGTTTCAGGGGGAATCTTAAATGGTGGTGCAAGCTCCAAATTTGGCAAAAATTCCCCTTTGACATTTTCCTTTGGAAAATACCCATGGGCCTCTCACATTTTTACAGTGGCAGCCATTTTTCAAGCTGTATGCTGTACTTGCCATGGCTTGCCCATTATTGATGATCCCAGCATCAGATCATAAGCTATGTTTTTAACCATGTGGAATGGCTTGTGGATTGCCAAATCTGGCAATCCACAAGCCATTCCTCAAATCAAGCAGGGTAGCATTCCAAGCAAAGTCCACATAGAGCCAATTGACAGTCAAGCAGGTGGGTCTATGGAATAGGAGTCAGACTATCAGTATTTAGACTTGAGTTTGATTCCTGTGTCCTTGGACAAGACACTTTATCTGTGTCATCTCAGTCCACCCCAACTGGTACTCACCTTGGCTGGGGAACTAACTTGTGATGGACTGCGGTCTCATCCAGGTGGCATTTGCTTCACACTGTGATATCCGGGGATAAGCACAGGCCTGGTGAACCTGAAGAAGACTTACTTACACCAAGATTATCCAAACTGGTCCACATACTGAGATTTTCTGCAATGCAGTATGACAGAATGGCAGCCATTTTTTCAAGATGGCAGCCTGTTAAAAATTCAAATGACCTTTTTTTCAAACTAGTAATGTCTATGGGCAGAAATATACTTGCTTTTTGACAACCAACTGTGTCATGAATGTAGTTGTACACAGACTTGCCTGGGGATTACACATGTTACTGGAGTATTCAGCAGACACACCAGGATGTTCAGAACATGTAGACCAGGGGTCACCAACCCTTTTCCTGGAGAGCGCCTGCTCTGTATGTTTTGCACATCTACCTACTGAAATCACACCTGATTTTTTAAAGCTAGCGTTTTCCAGCTCTTGATTGGCTGAGCACACCTGATAGAGTTAATTGCCTGGGAGTGGAACAGGGAGAGTTGGATAACATGCAGGGCAGGTGCCCTCCAGGACAAGGGTTGATGACCCCTGGTGTAAAACATCCTGATTTGTATGCTGTAATCAAATTTTAGATTTCACGGGTCTTTTTTCAGATGTTCTGACAAACACATTGTGTAGCGCCAATCATGTGGACTTGGTCACATAATTTCTCTTAAAGACTTTCCACCACTGTTTGTGGCTGCCGGTCATCCAGATGCTGCCTACCCCCAGCGTCACATTAATTTCTGAGGAAATGCAGAACCAACTCACCAAATGAACACAGAATATGTGAGGCAGCCTACATGCACTAGTTATTTCTGCTTTAAGGAGTATTTTTACTATATTTGGTGTTTGTACCCAATTAAAAAAAAATTCTATTACTTGCTGCTCTGAGTAGTGAGTACTAAAAAAATCAGAAGTAGGAAAAAAGTATTCCCACCTCATGAAATCATCATTTTTTCTTAATCTTAGGACAAGATATCGAGGGTTACCAGCCACTTTGGTTTGAGAAGAGAACAAACGACTCAACAGGGGAAAGCACCTACATCTACAGAGGGGGTTACTGGGAGGCCAAAGAGAGACAAGACTGGAGCATGTGCCCTGAGATCTTCTAGGGCCAGATTTCCTCTCAGACTTTAGCATCGATAAGTCAGAGCGGCTCCTCGTGCTGTGAAAATACACGTGAAGGACAAGTGCTAGCTTCCTGTAACTAGCTGTTCTACCACGTGTTTTCAGAATGCATGGCCTGTATGTTGTGTGTGTCTATGTAGCATTGTAGATAAGTTATTTTGAGAGTTAGCACAGTAAAATTCATGCAGGCGTGTGTGTGCAAGGGCATGCGTGGATGAAACGTTAAGATGAGGTTTACAGAAAAGTTATTTTTGCATTAAAACACGTCAGGATTCAGACGTGTCACAGTGACAGTTTGGGAGATGAGGGGCATGTGGAGATTCTGGTGCAAGCGGTGAAGAGCTTCCCCTTCTGCAAGCTGAAACAGTGTTCTCCTCACACTCAGACACCAGAGTTTGAAGCAACAACAAAACAATCTTCTGCACTAAAATATTTTTCAAAAAAAACTTTAAGTTATTGATCTCTCTTGATTCAGGGAGAATTTTCAAATTCTGTAGCTTAAAAGTTGCACAATGTGTATTTTGAATGATTTACACTTATCTGTGTGCCCGGCCTCTGCAGAGCAGCAGGTGGCCACTGAAAATCAGGTTTGATATCAGCCTCTCTGAATGCACAACTTCAGTAGCTGTTTTATACGTGATTTTAAATTCTGTCTGCTTGCATAAAATAACATTGTAAAACAACTCCACTAGAGTAGTTAAATGTTCTAAAAGTAAGTCCCTGCTCCCTTGTTTTCACTCGTGGTTGACACAGCAGATCCAAGGTGGATCTGCATGTTGATTTGGCTCACATTTTATGCCGGATGCCCTTCCTGACGCAATTCCACATTAAATGGAGAAACGTGGCAGGGGACTTTCCACACTGGAACCAAGCACACTAAAAACTTGGCCATCACCTGTGCAAGCAGTTAAATGTTCTAAACTTTCTGAATTTTAGCCTTAATTGCAGGGTTGCTGGAAGTCAGAGTTGGAGGAGCTGAGAGAACATCTAGGCTATATAACGATGTTATAATAATTGCTGAACAGTAATGCAACATTCATGAATTTACCATTAATTTATAGAGCCAACAACCCTTTTCACCAGTTTTAGAACATTTTAAACTATAGCAGAGAGCACACTTGAACATAAACTTGCTATATATCATGCAGGTTTATTCTTCAACAGAAGTTGCTTTATTGTTGACTAAGCCACAGAAAACACTGAAGAGTAACTGAACAGGCCACAGGCACTCCAGAGACATTTTGGGGTTTGTTTCCCCCTCCACAAAAGACTTCAGTTATTTGATATCTTTTAGTTATTATCCTGTCAACTGATTAAATGTTTAGTCACTACACTCTAAAAAAGTAACTGTTGTCCCAAGGAGAAAAATTGATGTAACAATTTGCATAGATTTTTTTTAAAGTTATTTCAACTTAGTTATTTCAACTATCAACTGAGTTAATGCCACAAGACAATTCTAGTTAAGATGAAATAACTTTTAAAAAAGCTATGCAATTTATTACATCAGTTTTTCTCGTTAAGATGGGTTCATTTTTTAGAGTGTAGAAGAAAACAATAAAAAAAGCTTTGTTTGATAAACTTTTTTGCTTCGCAGCCACAACCCCTCCCCAGTAAGGGGCGCTGCAGCCCCCTCAGCATGTCTACTTCCACCATCCCTCTTCAATTATGCAGTGAAGTAATACCAATGGTTTAAACCCACCCTGCTCAGAGTACTGCTCTCGTTGGAGTGACATCTCTGCTATTTTGGAATTGTGGGATAGCTCACGCCCACAGATTGAACTGTAACTGTAAATGGTATTCAAATCATTCCAATCGTATCTTTCTGAACTCTTCCGCATCAAACTCCATCATGTCAATGTTTACAATGTGCTTGAGCGATAACAGGTGAAGGTGCTCATAAACTTTAAGTTTCTTAAATATTTATTATGGCCACTCTTAAAACTTCAGTTGTCTTTATAATTTTATTACTGGTAAATTTTAGAATTGATTTAGATGAGATATACTCATTATCTCACAGGAATAAATCACAATTATCTGGGAACTACTTTTTGCGCAGGAATTCATCAAGCTGTCGGCCGCGGGTGCGTATTAACACAGAATACCCAAAAACTGGCTAGAAGTTCAGCCAAAACGAGTGTCCACTTTTAGCTTGCTATAAGCTAAGCTAGTGGTGCTTGCAAGAGTGTGGGTTTAAACCAGGCAGTTACTTTTCTTCCTTGCGTGTACTTCATGGTGAATTTTATTTTACTTTACATTTTCTTTAAAAAAATGAAAGGTAATTCTTATTGCTAAACAGTAACAAATGTCTATCTCTGAGTTAAAACGTTAAGATTGAATGTGAGAATGCATGTTGGTTTATCGTAATTTCCGGACTATAAGCCGCGACTTTTTTCACACGCGTTGAACACTGCGGCTTTTACAGCGATGCAGCTAATTTATGGGTTTTTACAGGCTTTTCCATAAGTCGAAATACGTCAACTGATGCTGTCAATTGATTTCCTGAAAGCTGTGCTCCTCATGTGGTGTAAATTCACACACAGTGTTTTAGTGAAGAAAAGTCCCTCTGCGGCATTTTGCGCCACGGTCACACTGGATGACGTGCGCATCAATATTTACGTGTTACCTTCAGGGAAAAACATTTACGATACATATTTAATTAAAAGTTTTAAAAAATCTTTCTAACATCTTTCTGTGTAAATATCTCATGTTACAATGTGGAGACCCGCAGCTTATAGACAAGTGCTGCTTATGTACAATTTCTTTTTTCTTTTTAAACTTGGTGGGTGCGGCTAATATTCAGGTGTGATCTATAGTCAGGAAATTACGGTATTTGGATATGTTAGAAATAAAACAACAATGCAGTCACTTGAAAAACTGCTCCCAGGCTAGTAAGCACACATATTACAATTCAGCAACAGCAATCCATTTGTGCTACATTGAAAATATGATAAATGACAGTAAAAGTTAGTGTTAAAACATCAGTCATAATCAGATTAGTGAAGAAATAACCAGTGCAACCAGTCAGTGCCATACATTGTAGTATTGTAATATTCGCTCTTTGCTAAAGAATAATAAGCTGCTGATTTATGGTTTCCATCACACGGTATGATGTAGTATACAAATATTGAATGTTTATGAGTGCAATGGTAAGAATATTTCCTGGTAAAAAAAAATATCCTTTCCATTGAACGAATGAAAAAACATTCATTATTTGTTTTATATAACGCTTAAAATAGATCCTTGTCATTTGATATTTTATTAATTTAGAAACAAGAGGGACTTACGCCCTTCCCGATCCTAAGGTGTCTGCCAAAGCTCGGTAGCGACTCTGAGATGCCCTGTCTCACTCAGGTGTCATCTGACAGAGCCTGCTGTGCCCCAGTGGCTCCCCTCAAGCCTTGAGCTGTGGCAGCGCCAACCCAGTCTGAGGGACTCTGCCTCCGCCAAACACTGCTTTTTCAGAACCCCCCATCCTGACATGTTCTTGAGCCCCCTCAGCGCATTGAGCCTTTCCGTCCGTTACCCAGCGAGTCTGGGCACTGTGTAGGGCCGCTGTTTGTTTTTAAGCTAAGCACCATCGCCACTAGTGTGAGCATGTGGCGGCGTGCAATAGCACACAACGTATAGCACCAAAATTGCACGCTACATAGAGCCAAAATTGCATGGAAAATGGAACACAATGGCAAATGGTATGAATAATCCATATCACATGACATACAAACCAGCAATCAAATGGCAAGGATCTATTCAGGCATTATATAAAAACGATTATTGCACAGATATGGCTACTTTATTGTATAAAAGACACATCTGGTTTAGCTTGTATATAGCAAATATCTATATTGTTTCACATTATGTGAAAACTTATATAGTGGGCATATACAAATGCACATATATATTTCAAGTGAATTCAAGATTGTATAGCAGTTTATGATATGTAGGTATGGAAGTGATATGGAAATTAATGTGAGTTTACAAAATCTGTATAAAATATTGCAATTATGCAATTAAGGTGTTGTTAATGAAGCACAATTTAACATTTATCTGCAGGTAATGAAACTTGCTATATAACTCAACCTAGTTTCATGGTTACTTGTAGCTATGCATGGTTTTAGAGTGGTTTACTGTATCTCTAGTGAGGAGTCTCTTCTAGATAATTTGTCTGTGGACTTAGCACAATGGGGACTCACCTTTTGTGCCAGATGATCTCGAAAATGTTGCATTTTTGAGCTCAAATAAAAATGTAAATCTGTCACTGTGCTATTATTCAGAACTACACACATGGTTAAGTCTTCGAAGTGAACAGGAAGAAATGACACAAGACTCAAATCTTGAAAATATTGTGTTATACTAATGCCAACTGGCATTATGTGGTCAAGTGCAAAGTAGCATAGACAAAAGAGACATAATTCACCAAAAGAAAAATAGTTACAGACTCCAGTTAAAACTTTTATGGGAAATCGGCTCTTATTTGTATTTCATTAGAATGTGGCCTTCCTGCCGAGAGTTGTATGCTAACGTTACTATTGACTGTTATTTAAAAGGAAACAAACAACTGTCTTTAGAAGAACACATCTTTTTATACTGAGTCATTCATTTTTGTTTAGATTTTTCTTTCAGTAATCTTTCACAGAATATTTAATTTGAAAGTAAATTGTGCATACGGTGTCAAACTGCAGTTTTGAAAATTTAATTTGAACTTTAAAAGGTGAATGATATCAAAGACTGCACTTCTTGGTCACCTTTATAAGGGAACAAAATAATTGGACAGACGGCTGCTGTGATGTAACGTGGCAGGATGTGTGATGTTACATTTTGTATTTCATTTTCCGGTAAGCAGATTAGTTGTACTTCATTTATTTGGTACAATCTTAACAACAAATAAAGACTTGCTGAGTTCAAGGAAACCAAACGGTCTAGAAAACCACTGAAGTGGATGAGAAGAATTTGTGCCCTGGTGATATAAACATCCTTCACAACAGTTGACCAGATCAAGAACACCCTGTCAGCCCAAAAGGCTAGTGTGACAAATGATTGAAGAATTTTTTTTTCCCTGATGAATAGAACTCATTCCTAAAACATGGTCAGATCAAGAACATCCTCCAGGTGGCCTCATCAGGCCTTTGCTTCATCTCTGAGATTTCATGGGATCATGTGCACACAAAGCAGCATGTGTACGGATTGGTAACCAAGTATATGTAGTTTTAACAGGAAACAACATAGTGTTTGAGTAGTGTTGAGACTGGTACTTGTCATCACTTACACTCATCTTCAATGCACTTGTCATCACTTAATTTTATAAATCCTTTCCTCTATGATGTCAGAGACAAACACAAGAGGTTCTTCTCTGTACTAATATATGCTGACTGTGAAGGCCATTGCATGCTAGATCCTTTCTTCCTCATCTACTCAGTTATCCTAAAACAACGCTGCCATCAGTATGGAAGTTTCCATCATAGAACAGAGGAGACGATCCAGTCCTCTGTTTCTGACAGTGGTTCCAATTTGATGAGTACCTTTTTCAACACCCTAAAAAAAACCTACCGGTATGTACCTAGTATAATCCAGCTATCTGAATCACCATCTTGTAAATGAACGAAAAGATCTGAAACTTTCCTGTCAAGTATTGTAATCACACTGTGTGTGACTGTGTACAACATAACTTTGGTGAAAACATGCTCACCTGTTTCAAACTCGGTAGGAATATTCCTCAGATGACTGCCTACAGATGCTTAACTTTTGGAGCAGATCAGCCAAAGGTTAATGTAAAAAATACAGTCTCAAAAATACATTTTTCTGAACAGCTCCATAAACGAGTTAGTCATGATTTAAAGTTTATACCAATCAGTAAATTATTTGCAAACAAATGGCACGACAAGAAAGACACCATGAAATAACGCCATAATTCGCTGAAAAATCACATTTTCTATCTTATCTTCAAGAACAACAGGCTGAGAGAAATTATCTCAAGCTTGCATTGATCAACTAATCTTATAATTATGTGGCACAAATGATGTCATAATTACGACATTAAGAGGTCATGAAATGAGGTTACTATAGTCTGAGAAGCACAGTCATTATGTGCTCGTACAGAGTGCCTTTAATTCACAATGGTTTTAACAAGCCAAAAGAGCCGGATCCTTCAGATGAGCACTAAGTTACCAGTGCTTGTTTGCGTTTTTAAATGTTAGCTATGCAGACTTTTTAGTTTTTAGCGCTATGTTGTGTTTGTCAGACTCGGCATTTAGGGGTCAAAAAATTGTTTGTCATAACAATGACACTAATTTGACATCGCAGTTACGTTCAAATTGCACCACGCGCTAAATGAGTGGCTTTGCTCTTTAAATGCACCAGCCAATCACACGGCAGTGCGTCGTCTCGGTCAGCCAATCAAACGGCAGCTCTTCCGTCTCGGGGTGACCGACAGACGGGGGGTACGCGGATGCTGTCGGAGCTCCAAAGGTACTCGTCAATAAAGGTAAAACAACAAAACATGTTTATTGAAGAAATATACCTTTCTACAGTAGCGGTGTGCCTACAGCTGATGCTAGAAATGGATTTTGGTCGTTCAGTGTAGTGTGATAGCGAAATGAACCTTTCTGAAGCAGTGTATCGACAAAAGATTTGTTCATCGAATCCTCATTTGATTGCTCTCTAGTGACATCTAGTGAAGACAAATGAGAATTAGATATGTGTTAGATATTATGTATTATATTATTATTATATTATTATGTATTATTAGATATTATGTGTTAGATATGATGTATTAAATATTAGAATTAGATATGTGTTTATTAGCTGTGATTGAATTATATTTGTATAAACAGTGTAACTAAAAAATAATACAAATACATGTATTAAATATAAATACATTAAATATACAGGCTAACACAAAAAGTGTAAAATAATAATAAACTAGAAGCACTCAGATAGTGCAAACCTCCGCCAAGGCCATAGGGTCACTGACCCTAAAGAGATTCCCTCCTTACACGCCGTGGAATCATTGAACCTAAAAAAGTCTAACAATGATGTTTGCTCAGTAGTAAAAAAAAGTTTCATCTGCTGTGACTGGATAGCATGTATCCTTAGCGCTTGGCATCACAGTTTATTGCAACTTGCACCTTTCCCAGAAGCTACTGTCATCTGAGCACTGATAATTGATATTACATGTGCTTATAGACAAAAACAAATAGACAAAATTCAATTTAATATTCAACTAAACTGCAAATATATATATATATTTTTTTTTTAACATTTATGAAACACTTCTCTAAACAAGGCCATAGGGTCACTGACCCTAAAGAGATTCCCTCCTTGGCACAGTGATCTATTCAACAGTTCAGTGTTACAACCAAAACTATGATACATACACTTTTCTTTCCTTTATATTTGACATCTTTGACCATGAAAACATACCACTAGAACTTGGTATCACTTTTATGTCTTTATTAGTTCAAAAGTTATTGTATAAAAACGATTTTTCAGTAATGGCAGTTTTCTTCTGGATCTAGCTCCATAACATTTGAAGCTACATCAAATCTGATGACACCTTACTGAATCAGTACAGATTCAGCTACAATTTGGTGTTAGTTGTGCATCTCTAGCTTCATTTGTCACCTTACACTGACTGACACATTTTCTATTTTCCCTATATTTTTGCATATTCTGGATCACCAGATCCGGAATCCGGATCCAGTCATCACCAAACTTTGTTGTTTGATAGAACATTTGACTATGTTACACCTTAATTTTTTTCAAGCCTTTCTGCCTTGTTTTTGTGGAGTTAGAAACTAGAATGTCAAAATTCCCCCTAGCCCACAATGGTGGAGAATCCTTTAAAAAATTCCTGGATCCGGATCGTGATCCGGATCACCACTAAAATTTAATCACTTGTTCCTCTTGTCATTTCCAACCACTCCACAAAATTTCATCAAAATCCATTCAAAACATTTTGAGTTATCCTGCTGACAGTCAGACAAACAAACAAATGCGAACGAAAACATAACCTCCTTGGCGGAGGTAAAAAAACAGCAACAACAAAACACTTGTTTCCATTGTTGCCCAAATTTCCATTGTATTTAAAACCTCAATTCCAATGAAGTTGGGACGTTGTGTGAAATGGAAATAAAAACAGAATACAATGGTTTGCAAATCCTCTTCAACCTATATTCAATTGAATACACCACAAAGATAAGATATTTAATGTTCAAACTGATAGACTTTTTTGTTTTTGTGCACATATCTGCTCATTTTGAAATGGATGCCTGCAACACATTTAAAAAAAAGCTGGGACAGGGGCAACAAAAGACTGGGAAAGTTGATGAATGCTCAAAGAACACCTGTTTGGAACATTCCACAGGTGAACAGGTTAACTGGAAACAGGTGAATGTCATTATTGTTGGGAAGGTGTCGTAGCACGGACCCACAACAGGGGGCGCAAATGAACGGACAATGAGTAAGCCAAAAGGTAACAATTTACTGTTGTGACAATACACAACTAAATATACAGAAATTGCAAAGTCAATTAACACCAGGTGACGTGTGGGCAGGCTCGAAGATAGAAGACCCCGACGAGAGAGAGGCCGCGTCCCACACGGCCTCCACCACCAACGGTCTGAAGAACACCGGAGCCGCCAAGTCCCGAATCCCCAGGTGACCTCTGTCTTCGGCTGTCGACCCTGGTACTGCTGGCAAAAAGCAGAGACAAGATGAATGAGTGTAAATCCTTACACTCAGTGGTCTACAGTCTGTACACAGTTAGGAGGAGGACCTCCACCTCCGAATCACACACTCGTGCAGCTCCTAGTGTAACCACTTATCTGTAGCGCAGTCGTCGTCGTCACGCTACACGCCAATTCCCAGATAAGGGCGAACACCACAGGATACCGGCTGCAAAAGAAGTTCAGAATCCACTCAATGATATGAGTCAGCAGAGAAGTTACCTCTTGGTAGTCGATTTCTCGGCGGGGAGGTGGAGTTGCAGTCCGGCTTAAGTACTGGTGTAGATGAGTGACAGCTGGTGTGATGAGTGACAGCTGTCACTTCCTCTGGGTCTGGCGCCCTCTCGTGCTTGGAGCCCGCACTCCAAGCAGGGCGCCCTCTGGTGGTGGTGGGCCAGCAGTACCTCCTCTTCAGCGGCCCACACAACAATTATTGGTTATAAAAGGAGCATCCTCAAAAGGCTCAGCCATTCACAAGCAAAGATGGGGCGAGGATCACCACTTTGTGAACAACTGCATGGAAAAAATAGTCCAACAGTTTAAGAACAATGTTTTTCAATGTTCAATTACAAGGACTTTAGGGATTCCATCATCTACAGTCCATAATATAATCAGAAGATTCAGAGAATCTGGAGAACTTTCAACATGTAAGCAGCAAGGCCAAAAAACCAACATTGATTGCCTGTGACCTTCGATCCCCCAGGCATTAAAAACAGACATCATTGTGTAAAGGATCTTACCGCATGGGCTCAGGAACACTTCAGAAAACCATTGTCAGTTAACACAGTTTGTTGCTACATCTACAAGTGCAAGTTAAAACTCTATCATGCAAAGCGAAAGCCATACATCAACAAAATCCTGAAACACCACTGCCGTCTCTGGGCCCGAGTTCATTTGAAATGGACAGACACAAAGTGAAAAAGTGTGCTGTGGTCTGATGAGTCCACATTTCAAATTGTTTTTGGAAATCATGGAAGTCGTGTCCTCTGGACAAAAGAGGAAAAAGACCATCCAGATTGTTACCAGCGCAAAGTTCAAAAGCCAGCATCTGTGATGTTATGGGGGTGTGTTAGTGCCCATGGCACGGGTAACTTACACATCTGTGATGGCACCATCAATGCTGAAAGGTACATTCAGGTTTTGGAGCAACACATGCTGCCATCCAAGCAACGTCTTTTTCAGGTACGTCCCTGCTTATTTCAGCAAGACAATGCCAAGCCACATTCTGCACGTGTTACAACAGCGTGGCCTCGTAGTAAAAGAGTGTGGCTACTACTGCAGTCCAGACCTGTCACCCATTGAAAATGTGTGGCGCATTATGAAGTGCAAAATACGACAACGGAGACCCCGGACTGTTGAACAACTGAAGTCATACATCAAGCAAGAATGGGAAAGAATTCCACCTACAAAGCTTCAGCAATTAGTGTCCTCAGTTCCAAAACGCTTCTTGAGTGTTGTTATAAGGAAAGGTGATGTAACACAGTGGTAAACATACCACTGTCCCAGCTTTTTGTAACGTGTTGCAGGCATCCATTTCAAAATTAGCAAATATTTGCACAAAAACAATAAAGTTTATCAGTTTGAACATTAAATATCTTGTCTTTGTGGTGTATTCACTTGAATATAGGTTGAAGAGGATTTGCAAATCATTGTCCATCCATTCCATCCATTTTCTTCCGCTTTATCCGGAGTCGGGTCGCGGGGGCAGCAGCTCAAGCAAAGCCGCCCAGACCTTCCGATCCACACACACCTCCCCCAGCTCCTCCGGGGGAACCCCAAGGCGTTCCCAAGCCAGCCGAGAGACGTAGACCCTCCAGCGTGTCCTGGGTCTTCCCCGGGGCCTCCTCCCGATGGGACATGCGGAACACCTCTCCAGCGAGGCGTCCAGGGGGCATCCGGAAAAGATGCCCGAGAGTTGCAAATCATTGTATTCTGTTTTTATTTATATTTTACACAATGTCCCAACTTCATTGGAATTGGGGTTGTACATTCTTTCACTGAAACTGATATTTAATTTGTAAAGTAAAATAAAATGTGCAATAAGAGAAAAAAATGTGCACAACAGACATGCAGATTGAAGTTAAGTTGTACATGAGGTATATGAATTAGTGAGTTTTTGGCAGGTTAAATTTTATTGACTAAAATAATTCATATCAAACATATATGCACACATACAAAAATCATATTCCAGTAATGAGATACCAAGTAATGATGATGATATACTTGAGGGTTATGAGATAGTGGAGTTGACTGGCAGAAACTATATCATCTCGCAAGAATGTGAACACACCTGAAAAGTCCGTCGGATAGCAGAGCCCCACCGTCTTGGTTTCATCTTCTTGGATGCACATGTCTGGGCACGTAATTCTGTATTGTTGCAAATGAGCCTCAACTAAAGCCATTTGCCAAAATGTGATGATGACATCATCCACATAGGTGTGCCCATTCAAAACTGACCAATCATGGCTCGCAGTAATCCCTTTTATCTTTAAAAAGAAAGTCATTAGCGGTGAGATAAATGATAAATACCCTGAAAACCTATATAACAAATGTATTCTGATGATACCAATATTTTTGATTTCATGACATTTTAGTGATGTCACATATACCATGCAATAAGAAATTATTAGCTCACCTCTCCAGCCCTATTGGTTGCAGAGATATCCTGTACAATATGTCGTTCAGACTATATTTTTATTTTTATTTATTTATTTATTTTTAACTTTTTTGTACACAGGCATGAGCAATGACAACTATATAGCAAGAGCTCAAATGATCCATATTTTGTTGTTTCTGCTGAGCTGCACCAACTATCTTTTCTTGTCCAAATTCTGTTTTTCTGCATTATGTATATTCATGTTTTCCTGTGTTACCATGACAACCATCTAAAAGCCTATCCCTGCATACAAATTCTCAGTTTGCACTAACGTCATTTAGAAACCTACTGCCCATCCGTTACTGCAGCACATACTAGAAGTAAGCAAGCGAGTAGTAGAGACACAGTCTGGATGTTCTACGCCATCACCATTGTACCTACTTGTTTTCAGACACTTACTGTAGTATTGTGCATACATATGATGTAAAAATTTCTATTTTGCAATGGCAGACCTTTTTTTAAATAGTTCCTGATGCCTAACACATTATTTGTACAATGCCACAACCTCTTGGGTGTCGCTATCATTTTCATTTATCATTTCCATTTATGTTTTCATTATGTCTTAATTTTCCGAAAGAAGTAGTTCTTGTTTAATTAGCAGGCTGCCACGTGAGGCAGAGGGAGGTAGTAGATCCTCCAGGTACTGTTTGAATACTACTAAATGTCTACGGAGTATTTAGATACCTTATGGATTGTGACGTACTGCTTTTTGACGGCTAAATGGTAAATGGACTCTATTTATATATATTTATATACAGTGGGGCCGAAAAGTATTTAGTCAGTCCCTGATTGTGCAAGTTCTTCTACTTAGAAACATGAGAGAGGTCTGTAATTTTCATCATAGGTACACTTCAGTAAGCGAAGTGCGCAATGCATCTGCACATTCGTGGGTCAAATGGGGTCAAAAATTCCAGCTACCAAACATACACAGCTACCATTGAATTTCATATACGGTAGCGTTAGCGGACTGTGAAAGTTAAGGCTTACAGGGATTGTTTCAAAGGCTTTAAGGCTTAAGCGATTCATACAATAATGACAGGTGCGCATTATACGGTTTTCAAATGCTCAGATGGAATTTGTAGGCTTGAAAGGTGGCTGAAAACACACGATTGCAAGGCTCCGCCGAGTCCACCCAAAGACGGAAAGAAGAAGAAATGTGGTTGTAAACCTCTGTTCATTCTACACAATTTCCCCACAGAAAAGAAATATCCAGACGGACGTAAAAGATGGACTAAAATTGTAAGTTTCTTGCACATGTTTATTTTGTCAATATCCTGAAACCGTGCCGAATTATAATCTGGTTGATGGCACCGTTTTCGTGCATCGGTTTATGACTGTAATGTCGCGCCATGAATGACGTGGCGCGTAATATTGTAATATTGACATGTTCTATAAACAAACTGCATGGATGCATATATCATTGTATGTCTGTCAACTTATCAAAACAAACGTGACACCAAAGAGGTTATATGTGAGACCCACCTTCATTATAGTCATTACGAAGCCGGCGGAGTAGCGATTTCTCATCCCTGCTTATTCTTCAGTATCCACAATTTCAGACCCTGGACTTCGTCTAACCATCCCTCAGTTGCCTTCAAGAGGTCAGAAATTTGTTTGTCTCCAACTATCAACAAGAACTATTAGTCATTTTCAACAGCAGCTCTCTTTTCCTCCTTTGTCAGCACCAACGGTAGTTTCTGTACCGATGCAGCACACGCAAGGGCAGCCAGCTCTTCTTTCCGTTTCTGTCTACTGCCGTACGCAGTCCTGGTTGTAACGGCTAATCCGCGGAGCTTACAAAAACGCTTTAAATCATCAACTTTCCAGCAGTTGAAATGGTCCAAATCATAGTACTCCTCGCTGCTTTCTGCCATCTTTGAATGTGGATTGGTATCCGAAAAATTTTGCGTACCCATAATGCACTGCGTGGCCCGAGATGTGCACTTCGCTTATTATGAGAGACAAAATAAGGAAAAAAAATCCAGAAAATCACATTGGAGGATTTTTAAAGAATTTATTTGTAAATTATGGTGGAAAATAAGTATTTGGTCACCCACAAACAAACAAGATTTCTGGCTCTTACAGACCTGTAACTTTTTTTTAAAGAAGCTCTTCTGTCCTCCACCTGTTACCTGTATTAATGGCATCTGTTGGAACTCGTTATCTGTATAAAAGACACCTATCCACAGCCTCAAACAGTCAGACTCCAAACTCAACCATGGCCATGACCAAAGAGCTGTCGAAGGACACCAGGAAGAAAATTGTAGATGTGCACCAGGCTGGGAAGAGTGAATCTACAATAGTCAAGCAGGTTGGTGTGAATAAATCAACTGTGAGAGCAATTGTATGAAAATGGAAGACATACAAGACCATTGATAATCTCCTTTGATCTGGGGCTCCACGCAAGATGTCATCCCTTGGGGTCAAAATGATCATGAGAATGGTGAACAAAAATCCCAGAACTACACGGAGGGACCCGATGAATGACCTGCAGAGACATGGGACCAAAGTAACAAAGGCTACACACTACGTAGGGAGGGACTCAAATCCTGCAGTGCCAGGCGGCTCCCCCTGCTTAAGCCAGTACGTGTCCAGGCCCGTCTGAAATTTGCCAGAGAGCATATGGATGATCCAGAAGAGGATTGGGAGAATATCATGTGGTCAGATGAAATCAAAATAGAACTTTTTGGTAAAAACTAAACTCAATTGTGTTTGGAGGAAGAAGAATGCTGAGTTGCATTCCAAGAACACCATACTTACTGTGAAGCATGGGGGTGGAAACATCATGCTTTGCGGCTGTTTTTCTGCAAAGGGGACAGGACAAATGAATGGGGCCATGTATCGTGAGATTTTAAGCCAAAACCTCCTTCCATCAGTGAGAGCATTGAAGATGGAACGTGGCTGGGTCTTCCAGCATGACAATAATCCCAAACGCACCGCTCGGACAATGAAGGAGTGGCTCCGTAAAAAGCATTTCAAGGTCCTGGAGTGGCCAAGCCAGTCTCCAGACCTCAACCCCATAGAAAATTTGTAGAGGGAGTTGAAAGTCCGTGTTGCCCAGCGACAGCCCCAAAACATCACTGCTCTAGAGGTGCTCTGCATGGAGGAATGGGCCAAAATACCAGCTACAGTGTGTGCAAACCTGGTGAAGACTTACAGGAAAAGTTTGACCTCTGTCATTGCCAACAAAGATTATGTTACAAAGTATTGAGTGGAATTTTTGTTATTGACCAAATACTTATTTTCCACCATAATTTACAAATAAAATTTTTTAAAATCCTACAATGTGATTTCCTGGATATTTTTTTTCCTCATTTTGTCTCTCACAGTTGACATGTACCTACAGTAGTGTTCAGAATAATAGTAGTGCTATGTGACTAAAAAGATTAATCCAGGTTTTGAGTATATTTCTTATTGCTACATGGGAAACAAGGTACCAGTAGATTCAGTAGATTCTCACAAACCCAACAAGACCAAGCATTCATGATATGCACACTCTTAAGGCTATGAAATTGGTCTACTAGTAAAAAAAAGTAGAAAAGGGGGTGTTCACAATAATAATAGTGTGGCATTCAGTCAGTGAGTTCGTCAATTTTGTGGAACAAACAGGTGTGAATCAGGTGTCCCCTATTTAAGGATGAAGCCAGCACCTGTTGAACATGCTTTTCTCTTTGAAAGCCTGAGAAAAATGGGACGTTCAAGACATTGTTCATAGGATAGAAGAATAACCAGAATTGCAAAGTCTCACCCATTGATCAGCTCCAGGATGATCAAAGACAGTCTGGAGTTACCTGTAAGTGCTGTGACAGAAGACGCCTGTGTGAAGTTAATTTATGTGCAAGAATCAGCCGCAAAGTCCCTCTGTTAAATAAAAGACATGTGCAGAAGAGGTTACAATTTGCCAAAGAACACATCAACTGACCTAAAGAGAAATGGAGGAATATTTTGTGGACTGATGAGAGTAAAATTCTTTTTGGGTCCAAGGGCCACAGACAGTTTGTGAGACGACCCCCAAACTCTGAATTCAAGCCACAGTTCACAGTGAAGACAGTGAAGCATGGTGGTGCAAGCATCATGATATGGGCATGTTTCTCCTACTATGGTGTTGGGCCAATATCGCATACCAGGTATCATGGATCAGTTTGGATATGTCAAAATACTTGAAGAGGTCATGTTGCCTTATGCTGAAGAGGACATGCCCTTGAAATGGGTGTTTCAACAAGTCAGTGTCCCCAAGCACACTAGTAAACAAGCAAAATCAGGCCACTCCAACAAAATTAATGTTTTGGAGTGGCCTGCCCAATCCCTGGACCTAAATCCAGTTGAGAACTTGTGGGGTGACATCAAAAGAGCTGTTTCTGAAGCAAAACCAAGAAATGTGAATGAATTGTGGAATGTTGTTAAAGAATCTTGGAGTGGAATAACAGCTGAAAGGTGCCACAAATTGGTTGACTCCATGCCTCGCAGATGTGAAGAAATCATGAAAAACTGTGGTTATACAACTAAATACTAGTTTAGTGATTCACAGGATTGCTAAAACAGCAGTTTGAATATAATAGTTTTGAGTTTGTAGCGTCAACAGCAGATGCTACTATTATTGTGAACACCCCCTTTTCTACTTTTTTTTACTAATAGCCCAATTTCATAGCCTTAAGAGTGTGTATATGATGAATGCTTGGTCTTGTTGGATTTGTGAGAATCTACTGGTACCTTGTTTCCCATGTAACAATAAGAAATATAGTCAAAACCTGGATTAATCTTTTTAGTCACATAGCACTACTATTATTCTGAACACTACTGTATGTTGAAAATTACAGACCTCTCTCATCTTTCTAAACAGAAGAACTTGCACAATCAGGGACTGACTAAATACTTGTTGGCCCCACTGTAGAGGGTGTAAGGGTCATTTAGTAGCATTTTGATTAATTCAAAAAAATCCATATTTTTATATAGTTTAGTGGCAGCACAGTGGATTAGTGGTTAACACTGTTGCGTCACAGCAAGATGGTCACGGGATCGATTGTCACCTGTGGCCTTTGTGCAGTTTGCGTGTTCTCCCCGTGTTTGTGTGGGTTCCCTCCGGGTGCTCCGGCTTCCTCCCACATGCAAAGACATGCAGGTAGGAGAATTGAAAACTTTAAATTGTCCGTAGGTGTGCATGTGGGTGCGAATGTGTTTGTTTGTGTATATGTGACCCTGTGACAGACTGGCATCCCGTCCAGGGTGTACCCCACCTCATGTCCTATGACTGCTGGGATAGACTGCAGCCCCCTGTGACCCTTAACTGTAAAACATTGAAAACATTTTTTAATGAGTGATAAAAAATTTGGTACATAAAAGTACAGAACAAAAGTTAAAAACCATAATAATACTGATCATGCTGTTGTGTTTTTAAAATCATTGACACTGGGTGAATTTACAACATTTTAGTAGATGGTTCCACAGCGACAATTCTATTGCTGTTGTGAAAAAAAAAAATCTAACATCTACTAGCATTTAACATAGTTGAGTAGCCTCTCAAACTTGTATCATGTTTAAGTTGGAAAAATTTATTGCAGTCAATATGACAGTTTAATATTTTGTAAGCTTCAGGGAGGTCCTCATGGACTCTTATATTTTCTTGTGTAGTAAGTCCAAGGTCTTTCAACCTATTTTCATAAGTGTTTGTTAGGACTGTTTTTTTTTTTTTTGGTGGTCTCTCGTGACCTCGCCTTGCCCCGTCCCCTCAGTCCTGTGTGTCCGTTTGATTTGAAAGAAGGATTTGACCAATTATTTAAAATTGACCACAATTACCCTGGTGGTTAGACCACCACACTGAGATTTATTAAACAGAATTTAAATGTAACAAGATGTAACAGAATTTGAATATAACAGAATGATTAGGATAAATCTTATCATACCCAGAGGTTCTGAGGGTCCCAGGAGCTGAGAGCTTCCAACCAGCAGTCTGGTGTTCCAGCAAGCTGACAGCAAAAAGGAACCCTGAGCAACGGGCAGGGACCTCTTTTATACATATCCGACCCCTATACTAATAAAATGATTCATGCTAAACTAGGGTGTTGTCCTTCATCTGAAGTCTTCATCCCTCTGCTTCGGGGCATGGTCCTGCCCACGTGCGCTGTGCAGTGTTACTTCCTCTTTTTCCTGAAGTGACACCTGTACCTAAACTGATAAGGAATTGTTTTGGGCCAAAAACTGCTAACTGAAGGACTGTCAGCAAGTCTTATCACTGCGGTTATACCACAGAAATATTTGCAAAGTTAGACCTTACTTGTGTGAAGTGCCTTGAGGCAACTCTGTTGTGATTTGGCACTATATAAATGAAAATAAACTGAAAATTGAAATTGATATTACATGATTAATAAGCAGTGATAAATGCTGATTACTATGTGCATATGAGTAATACATCCTTTAACAGCAATAATGGTATGTAAATGGTCACTTCTTGAACATTAAAACACACTCATGAATGCAACAAATTATTCTTATAGCTCAATAAAAAGATAAAGCATACGACAGAGTTTTAGGGCCACATTGAATTTCTTTTATTTATTTATTTTTGGACTTCGAGAATAAAGTAATATTACGAGAAAAAGTCGTAATATTACGAGAATAAAGTAATATTACGAGAATAAAGTCGTAATTTTACGAGAAAAAGTAATATTACAAGAAAAAAGTTGAAATATTATATTATGACTTTATTCTCATAATATTACATTATTCTCAGAGTATTACTTTATTCTCGAAGTCTAAAAAAAAAAATCTGTGGCCCTAAAACGCCGTCGTAAAAGCATAATAAAATGGATCTAAAAAGGAAAAAAACACAAATGGTTAATGCATGTTTAAGCACATTTAGGATTATATTCCTTCATGTTCTAAGCAGGAGTAAGCAGGTATGGATGGATTTTTTTTCTCTATTGCGCGGCCATCAGTCACGTGACTGTGTGAAAACGATTCAAGTGTCGATACAGGGCTTCGAAGAAACCCGTCTTTCCGACACAGGCTCCGGAGCTTCAGCTTCGCCGCTCACCGCGTCAAATGACAGGCGAACAGCTTTGCTTCGGTAAGCTAATGGAGACGTTCCGGTGAAGGCTAACTCGCTTACTTAGCCCTCTGTTTTTGCCAGACAAACGAACGGTTCTGCTTCTTTAAACGGCGGTGAGTTCGACGTCAAGAACGAGTCGTCATGCGGTGAAGTCATCTCCTATTTAAAACAGCGACTCCCGTGAGTGACGGCGCTTTCTGATGCTGCTCGGATGTTTACTCCAGCGCTCTTTTTGTGTGCGTCATCCTCTGCTGTCAGGCTCTTGATGAGAACCAATCTTTTCAATCCACGTGTTGAAGAAGACCACGCCCCCTGTCCCCCTCATTCCTTTCTGGTCCGTTGCAGCATGTGTCATTTTGCTTAGTTTCCACTTGCACAGTCATTCAAAACAGGAACACACGTGTGCACGCACAGGCTGTTTTTAAAAAGTCGAACGAGAGGAGAAACAATGCAGATGAGCGTTACCTTCTCCTCATGTGTTTACCTGACAGAGACGACAATGACAAGAACATGATCAACGCTGATGGCTTCTCAAAATGCGAGGAAACCAGGCAAGAGAGAGGCCGGCGGAGGCCCCCCGCAGAGACGCTTCACCTGCTGTCCGCTGTCATTGTGTGGCTGGTGACCGGAACCACCATCTCCAGCCTCAACAAATGGATTTTTGCTGTTTACAACTTCAGGTACCCCCTGCTGCTGTCAGCGTTGCACATGCTGACAGCCATAGTTGTGGACTACGGGCTGATCAAACTGCGGGTGATCCACCACGGAGATCCCGTGGAACAGGATCTGTCCATCAACGCCAAGTGTAAAGTGTTCCTGTTGAGTCTGACGTTTTGCTCCAGTATCGCCTTCGGGAACATCGGGCTGAACTATGTCCAGCTGTCATTTGCACAAATGATTTACACCACCACTCCGCTCTTCACGCTCATCATCTCCACGCTGATCCTGGGGAAGCAGCATCACATCATCAAATACACAGCCATGATGCCCATCTGCCTGGGCGCTTCCTTCAGCATCATGGGAGAAGTCCAATTCGATCAGACCGGCTGCTTCTTTGTGGTCGCTGCGACCATGTTGAGGGGCGTCAAATCTGTTCAACAGAGTAAGTAGAACTTTATCTGTAACCTTTTAAAAATTTTGTTAGCGGAATATCTCAAAAAGACGTGACGAGAATTCAGTAAAATTTGGTGGGAATTCCAGAACTGGAAGTACCGTTAAAATTTCCAGAGTTTTATGTATTTGACAAAATTCTACCTTAACCCAGATCCTTATTCTAATCCTAACTCCAACCAAAATATTTTGCGTGACGGTGGACACTGTTTACGAGCCTCGTTCTAACTCTGGGATTGCTTCCACAAATGGAGGTCAGATTTAGGAGTTTACTCAAATTCCCTCTAAGCCCAGATTTGCAAAATGTGAGGAACATAATGTGTTCAGCCACTGGAAGTGATGGAGTAGCTGGTACACGATACGTCGTAATAGTTACATAATGTCTCCTATTGATTTCCTTGCTTTGTGTATTTTGGCAAAGTGGTGCCCCCACTTGCACGTGACCTCATACAGATTTACAGAATACTATTTACTTAACGCTCCAATTGTTGCCACTATTTAAGGTGAAATCATTGTTGAAGTACTTTGAAGCTGGAAGTTACGCGCCACGCCTCAGACATCGGTTTATTTTGGTCTTTTTGTGTGAATTCTTAATGATTCATTCCTGACTCATCCTTTCTGGTTGCCCAGAGAACATTGAGACAAACACTAACACGTGGGCAGCACGGTGGTTAGTGGTTAGCACTCTTGGCTCATAGCAAGAAGGTTGTTGGTTTGGTTGCACTGAAGCTCACTTTCTTTCTGGGTGGAGTTTGTGGATCTGTGTGGGTTTCCTCTGGGCTCACCGGTTTCCTCGCGCCACCAGCAAACACACATCATTTGCTGACACACATTGCTCGCTCAAAACTCTCCACTACATTTGACTGTCAGTCTAAAAACATTGACTCAGTTTGAAACTTGATAATAGTGGAGACGGGGTTGTGTTGAGGTTTATCCCTGTAGGGGCGTGGCAACACACTTTTCACTCCGATGTATTGGTTTGTCTGATTCATTATCCGTCACCAAATTCTGTCATTAGCAAAAGTACTCAAAACTAATTCTGAGATTTGCCACAAAATGTTGTTGACAAGATGCATTATGTCTGCAAGAGATACATGCACATATTTGAGAGTGCAAATCTTATTAGCCAGGAAAAAAATGGCAGCATGGCCTCGGTGAACATCAGGACTCGGTGTTAGAAATGTAATAAACTGACAAACAAGCTCATTTCATGCCACATGTCAGCTTCAACTGCACCTGCTCCTAATTGTTATCATGCATGTCATGATAAAATTCATATGGGATATTACATAAGCAAATTGTATTTGCTTTTTGAATTGATCTGGTACATCAGTGTTAACCAGAATGTGATCAGTTTTTCCACACTTTGTGCCCTTTAAATTTGATGAATTACAAAATGATAGACTATTTAGATTTTGAGTTGTCATGTTTGATAGTTCAAGACAACAAAAGGAATTGGCTTCAAATTAATTGTTTTATTTTAGTTTCATTTTTTAAATACAAACCATAAAAGTCTTCCTTGGGTATTTGCCTGTGGATTTTGTTTTTTAAATAAAAGGCTACAGTTCAAGTGAACGTGACCTGAAATGCCAACAAATTCCCTCCTTAAATTATTGTCATATGGTTTTGTAATTTGGTAACTGAATTTAGCAACATTCCGTGCATGATTGGAATCAGAGAATTTGTGGTTCCCACAGTTGAAGGCATTGTGTGCTGTGGCCTCTGATGTAATTGGTCCATATAATATTAGGATTATCAGGGAAGGAGAATGCATCAGAAAGTAATAAGAAGCCCACGGTCCTATATAGGCCCCAAGGCCCATTGTTTCCCTTGCTTATCCCGGGATGGATGAGCGTCTACAACTCCCCCTGGATGCAGGTTACTTTCCCAGCCAAGGCCATTACCCATTTATACTTGTAGTTTGTGGCCCGGGACAATGCGCCTGTAGTGTCTTGTCCAAGGACACAGACAGGTAGCATGACTGGGAATCAAACCCCGGTCTCCATATTGTTAACTCATCTCCACTGAACTACCTGCTGTACAGAAGAAAGTAATGAGCTTCTGAAAAGATTTAGTGAAAAAATAATTATTCAGGTGTGCAGATGTTTAGAAATATGCAAATAATTGGATTGATACAAGGCTAACAGAACAGAATTTACCTGCACGTTTCAAGTTGTAATTGTCAGCTTGCTCCATCTTGAGCTAGAAAAGTGGGTAACAACAAGCTATTCTCAGCCTGTCTCATTAGAGTGTTTTCTCAATGGTTTTACATAATTCTGGATCAATCATCATCTTGTTGTTGCACTGTTTCAAAGCTTATGGTTTACTTTTGAGTGGCGGCCTATTAGGAAACAAAACTAAATATGCCCCTGGAATTGTTTAAAATGTACTTAATTTATTTGTAACACTTGTGAAACATGACAACCTAAACCACAACTTTCTGCCGGTGTCACCTGACATGCACATCAACGAAAATAGACTGCGCATGCTGACAAAACAAATGGAAACACCATTACTACAACGCTGATACAGTTCAAGTATACGTGGTCTGTCCATAAATTAACGGTCCTTTTTATTTTTTTAAAAACTATATGGATTTCATTCATATGTTTTTACGTCAGACATGCTTGAACCCTCGTGCGCATGCGTGAGTTTTTCCACGCCTGTCGGTGACGTCATTCGCCTGTGAGCACGCCTTGTGGAAGAAGTGGTCCCGCCCCCTCGTCAGATTTTCATTGTCTGGAAATGGCGGAATGAATTTTTTCAGAAGCTGTTAGAGACTGGCACCTAGAAACCATTCGAAAAATTTATCTGGCTTTCAGTGAAAATTTTGCGGACTTCACAGAGAATAAGGACTTTAACTACAGGTTTAAGGATTATTGCCATTATTGACTCACCTGCTCAGAGATAAGTTGTGGCACTGACAGTGAAATGCTCACAGATGGTGGTGGGGGAAGAGATCCAGTTGGATTATGTCAGAAGGGACATGCATGCTGTGCTTAAAATGGCTCAAATCTGGTGTAAAACTCAATTCAGTTTATTTAAATTTAAATGTATTTAATTTATATAGCACCAAATCACAACAAAGCAGCCTCAAGACACTTAACACAAGTAAGGTCTAACCTTACCAACCTCTAGAGCAAGCACACAGGCGATAGTGGTGAGGAAAACTCCCTCTGATGATATTGAGGAAGAAACCTCAAGCAGACCAGACTCATAGTTACATTCTAACATTTACAAGGTTTTTACAAAGTTTTACAAAGCAGAAGAAACAGAAAATAGAAAAATAACGCAATGCTAAAACACCTTCGGCAGTATGAGCATTGTGTTATTTATAATTTGCAGTTGATTAGTTAATTATTACGATCCCATTCTCTTGAACATGTTCAAATCAAATCATCATTTATTCATGTTGTGCAAATCAAGGAATATTTGTAGATCACCCTCTGTGCATTTGCATGTATTAATATTAATGAGACAAATTTCACTCCATAGAAAGTTAGCTTTGAGTTAGCTAAAGTTAGCTTTGCAAGCTAACATCCACAAAATGTCTTGTAAATGACACCAGAGGTGTTATCAGGTTACAAGAACAGCGTTTTCAGTTTTAGAAGTGTTTATTTTTTGCTTGCTTTTACATAATATACCAGAAACAAAGCAGTTAGCAAGTTGCTAAACTAGGATGTGATGTCACCATGTTAACATCCGTAAAATGTCTTATAAGTAAGTTCAGAGGTGTTAATAGGTTCTAAAAACAGCATTTTCAGTTTTAGAAGTGCTTACTTCTTGCTAGCTTTTACATAATATACGAGATGAGATGAGAGACAAGTATATAAAGACACAAAATGAAGCGGTTTTGAAGAAACCAGCAACTGACATTACAGTGCAGCTCTACTCTGACTGTCACCCTGGTCACTCAAGCACAAAACGGATCAGATTATAACAGAGTGCGACTTTTTAAACCTCTTAAAATATGTCAAGGTTAGCCATCTTTGAACTTGTCCAATATCTGTGTCCCAAGAATGTTCCCTGTGAATTTGAAGACTTTGGCAGTAATAGAAGTGGACTTAAGCTGTACACAGACAGACAGACAGGCAGGGGTCGTCCACGCCGTCAGTGACAGTGAAAACTCAAACACAACTCTGAAAATAATCAGAGCTATTATATATGGGGGAAAGGTCACATCTGTGCCACTTTGGACTATAAGGTGAATATTTGCTAAAATATGGTATGTCGCTCTAAATATTGATGCTAATGCACAAATGTTCATCTGGAATTGGATGGACTTAAGCTGTCTGCATCTAAAAGCAGCTTAAAACACCTTCCTGTAAAAAAAGTAATGTCTTCTGGCTTCTCTAATGTTTGCTCGCGATTGCCACATGTTGATTACCCGGTGCATCAGCAAAGCGGTGATAGCAGGGTATTGTTTTCCCTGTTGTGTGTATGTGTGGGAGTCTGTGTCTCTTTGGACAAGACAACTCAAAAAATTCCTGGACAGACTTCCTTCAAACTTGGTGGGAATATTACTTCGATAGACATCTAGAGACTTTTAGATTTTGGAGTAGTTCGGTCAAAGGTTGAGGAAAACATAGTCAAGAAGACACTTTGTAAATGACTTCACAATGAAGTCATACAGGAGTCCTATGATGAAGTCATACATAGTCAAAACAACATTACAGATATATATATATTTACTTTTACATTTATATTGTGTCATGTAGCGCATACAGGGCATGCATCAGCGCTCTGACACCGTTCATTTGGCATGTTTTACACCAGTGAAGTTCCTGACACAACTCCAGATGTACAAGCAACCTGGGTCACATGTTCTGGACCTTCTTCATGGAAAGCAAACATACTAACCACAAGCACTACTGTGCTGCCTGTCGCTGGAAATGAATACAAAAAAATAAATAGACTAGAATAGCAGATTACATTCATTGTGGCTTCATAATCTCTCTGGGCTTTTGCGTTATGTCCAAGATCTTATGTCCCAACAAACATACGTAATGTGTGTGCCATTACTTTGTCATTTGTGCATGTTTGCATGTGTGCACTTTCCCATGAATATGATAACTCATGAACAATACATGGTGCCATCTGGATACTTACATCATCAGCTGCAGAGTACAATAATACACTAAATAAATAATAATAATAATAATAATAACTAAATAAATACACAAAAAATAACTGATTACATTTTACAGATTGATTACATTTGTGACAAACATGATATGATAGTTGGTTATGTATAACACACATAATCAGTGTCATCGCAGTATTGCCGTGGTTGGTAATTGCTGACGGTGCAGCTGCAAAAAAAGCAATGGCATAATTTTGCTGTCATTTTTGTCCTTTTTTTTACTTGTCTGTCTGTATTTCCAACAGTTTGCAACAACCTTGTGGTAAAACTTACATGTAGTTTGTGTTGCTTTTTTTTTTTTTATTCAGCTATTGCCCTGCACTTGTAGCTTCATTGAGATGTAAACGATTATGTGTGACAAGCAGCTTGTGGTTATTTACGGTTTATATACCCCAAATAACCACAGGAATTTTGTCACACATAAGAGGGCTGTTTGATGTCTACATTTGCATATTAATGAGATAACTGAGTTTTTTTGTGAACAGGATAACTTGGTAACAATAACTGTAGGCACTTGATGCCGGTACCATAAGTACACCCTGCAGAGTACATCAGCTACTAGCATTTTCCAGTTCTTTGTTTTTTATATTTGTATATTAATGAGTATTTATTGGTTTTTCCTTCTCAGGAAATTATCCAGTTCAAGTGTTTTAAAACCATCTCATATGTTTTTTTTTCTCTCTCTCTCTCTCTCTCTCTTTTTAATCAGGCATTCTTCTTCAGGAGGAGAAAATCAACTCTGTTTTCCTGCTTTACCTGATGTCCATTCCCAGTTTCTGTATCCTGGCTGTGGCCGCTCTGGCTTTGGAAAACTGGGCCTTGCTTGAGTCGCCGTTCCATTACGACTGCCACCTCTGGGTGTTCATCGTGCTCAGCTGCCTGGGCTCGGTCATGTACAACTTGGCCAGCTGCATCGTCATCACCCTTACCTCAGCCGTCACGCTGCACATCCTCGGCAACCTGAACGTGGTGGGAAACCTGCTGCTGTCTCAGCTGCTCTTCGGCAGCGAGCTGTCCACGCTGAGTTGCGCCGGCGCTGTGCTGACGTTGTCCGGCATGCTCATCTATCAAAACTCCGAGTTTATCGTCAGCTACCTGGATGCACGCCAAGCTAACGCTAAAGGGGCAGAGCGGCTGGATTTTCACAATCCACAAAGCGAGAACTTTGGTCACGCTCATGGTTCTGAGATGTTGTGTCCTCAGGGAAGTACAGATGGGACGCAGAAAGACAAGACGGACTGAGCTGGAAGGGTGAAGGGGAGAGTAAACTGTTGAACTTTCAAATTGTATACTCCGAGTGTTCGAATCGCAGAGCTCATTATGACCTTGTGAGGTCAGAGTTTGTGTGACCTTGTGAGGCCATCCTTACTGATGATGTGCCACATCTTTTAAACCTCAGTTTATTATTATTATTAATTTATTTGTTTAGTTACCTTCACACTCTGCCATCTTATTTCTGCTTTGGTCACAAAGTCTTCACTTATTTCAGTGAATGATAAATTCTCTCCTGTGTGTGTGTGTGTGCGTGCGTGTGTGTGCGTGCGTGTGTCACACCCGCACAGCCTGGAGCAGAATATGCATGCATGAGCACACTTTAGCTCTCTGATACCTCATCAGGTGATCAAACTGTCAAACTATTTCACTGTGAAAGTGTCCTCTTTGTCATAGGGCTCAAAATGCAGTTTTAAACAGGGGGTGTAGGTTTTGTAGAATATTATAATGTGGTGGTGGAGGAGGAAGCACTCTGCCTGAAGTTGGAACAGGCACAATTTGTATTTAAAAAAAACCAAACAATTAAAAGCTATATTTATGGTACTAATAACTGGCAGGCACCTGGTCCTGCTATAGGAAATGGTTTTTGGGCAGCTTTGTTGTTGTTGTTGTTATTTATTGTGTGACTGCCAGTGGGGGGCACAATTCAGCTAACCAGCTAACAGCTAATTTGGGGAAGCTAGCTTTTTCAATAATGGGTTAGCTTTTCAGCTAACTTAAAAAAGCTTAATGGACCAGTTAGCTTCCACAAGATTCATTTCAACTAAGTTTAAGTGAGCTAAAGTTTAGTTGTCAAAAATGTTTGTAAGCTCTAAAATCAAACATATTTGTTCCTTGGTTATCATTTTGTGGAACCTCCATGATGACACTTCAACATATTAAAATTTCAGCCCTGTAGTTTTTCAGTGTTTTAGAGAGAGAGAGAAAAAAAAGCCCAAGCTAAATTCATATAATAAAAGTTAGCAGTAGCTTGAGCTAAGTATTTTAGCATCTGAGGATTATCACAGTTAACATTTCAGTTAGCGGGTTAGCAGTGATTGAAGCTAACTTTTAGCTTAGCTGTGCCCACCACTGGTAACTAGCTTCTTAAATATTCGAGCTGTTGTGTTTGTAGGGGATAATACTTTTGTTAAAGTTCTGGACACATGCAGGACAACATTTCTGTGCAATAGCGTGGTTTGCCAGTCCTCCTTCTGAGTCCTGGGCTCAGTTATTTTGTCTTTGTCCCATTGTCGTCTCACTTTTTGACTTTTTCAGTTAAGTCCTACATTTTGTTCTCATACCAACTTGAAAAACCTCTGTGGAATTGATCCAATTATTTCAGCCTCTCTGCAGCGTAGCTCTATAATTAGACTTGTATGCTCTGTAAGGAGTGCCACTCAACTTTAACCCCGTGGAAGACATGAGCTGTGTGTTCTTGTCACATCTTAAAAATGAAAAAAACTGGTGTCAAAAGTTAATTCACCAGCACGTATAATTTCTGCAGGACAGTATTTTGTCAGTATTTTTGTTTGAGTAAAATATTTATTTTTGGGTGGCCATAAGATCCAACAGTTTTCTAATATTTTTAGACTTTAACCCTTCGGTTTCTTGCAACCTTATTACTGTATGCTAGTATAAATAGTCTCCTGCTGGAAAGGGGACTCAGAATGATTTTTGAATCTTGCATTCAGGAAATGATTGTGGATTCTGTCCAGGCTGTAAAATGTCGTACAAGGTGGATCCTGTGTCAAGGATCCTATGAGTCTAGAGCAGGCATAGAGTCAAGACCTTCACATTATGTGAGGGTCTTTGTTATCTGATCCGTGTATTACTGTAGTGAGAGGTACATCCCAACATGTTCCTGGGTGTTGGACTCAGTCACTGAGTGCCTCACCCCTAATTCAATTTGGGATTTTCATGGACAGGGTCTTAAGTGAGTAGCTGTTATTTTAGTTTCAAGCTTGCACTAAACACTTTTTGCAGGGGATGTAGTTCTGCTGGCTTAGAACATGGAACGCAATGGAAATAGTAGTTGTCACTTCAGATGGATGTGGTAAGAGACAGATTGGATAGTTAATCACAGACAGAAGTGGCACAGTGTCCTTCTGGACAAGATGTTCTAGGAAGCTCCAAGTGGACCCAGAACACACTGGCGAGATTACATGTCCAATTTGGCCGTGTGAGTCTGCGCTTGCTGAAAATATCATAAATGTTCCGGAATACCGCTCAAAACTCTCAGCTGTGTGTACATTAGCTGTATCAAATGTTTACACTGGAAACTTGTTTCTGTCACACTGTTAAGCTGATTCTCTCTGTGAACCTGACACCATCTGTTTCATCGTCTCATATGCTCAACTCTCAGTCAAAAACAAAGCAATACGGAGGATTGTATGGCAAAAGATTTCACTTGATGTGTCTGCGATTTCAAATTTCAAGGGTGCCATTTATAGCTCAGATAAAATGTCTTGCTGTCTTTGTTGGAGTTATGATTTTGAATACTCAGAAGGGCAGATTTCAACCAGGTTTAATCATTATGGAGAGCAGAATGTGTCCCTGGTTATCCAGTGCTGAGTACTTCAACTGCTTTGTGTTTATTGGGTTGAGTCATCTCGTTTTGCATTCTTAGTTTGGGCAGTTAGACAAGTTTATTTGCACTGACAAGTTAGAACGCCCTTAAATCTGATGGTTTCTGTGTATAGTGTGGATTTTTTTGCAAAGCTCCTTGGGTGTAAATATTTTTTATTTATGGATTTTATCATCATAAAGGTGGAAGAATGAAATGTTTGCCTCATGCCTTATTTTGACACTCTGTAGATGGAGGAATGACTTGTCATTCGTCAGTAATTGAGACATGTAAATACCAATAGGGAACATAGAAAAGCTTCTGTTCAGGGATGCTGATATGGACATGTCATATAAATACAATCAGTAGATGCATGGATGGAAAACAATATGGACATACTCAAAACAAATGAAGCACCTCATTACATACTTTTTATCGCCATCAGTTTAAATAAATCCATGGTAACACCAACATGTTTCAGCTGTTATTGAAGTTTACTTGTCCATTGTGGACATTTTTGGTTAGAACGTTCATGTTAATATGAAGCTACATATATGAACCATTTTCCCTCCTGCAGAGCACACCAGTCATGAGCAGTCAGCCTGAGAGTCAACACGTGTACTGAGCACCCGTCGGATTCTAAATTGCTGTAAGATGACTGAATGAGTTGAGCAAAGCTGTTGCATCAAATTTTGCCAAAAGCTTGGTGATACCCAAGCGGAAACAGTTCGCAAGATACAGCAAGCTTTTGGCAATGATGTCATGAGCATAACTCAAATAAAAAAGTGGTATAACTGCTACAAAAATAGGTGCACATCAGTGGAGAGAAAAATATGTTTGCGTACGTCAATCACAAGTCAAAATGACCAAGTGATTGACGAAATATGAACTTTCGTCATTAATGACCGTAGTCTCACCATCCAAGAACTAATGGATGAGGTTCGGAGAAGCACCAGTTCGGTACATTCCATTTTGACGAAGTATTTGGGCATGTGGAGAGTGTTGGCGAAATTCACGCTCAAGCTGCTACTGGTGGAGCAAAAAGCAACTGTGGATGTCTCACAGGACATGCTGGAACGCGTAAACAGTGACCCCGACGTCCGGAACACCATCATCACTGGTGATGAGGCATGGGTTTATGGGTACAACCTGGAAACCAAATTTCAGTCATCGTAATGGAAGCATCCAACATCACTGAGGCCAAAGAAAGCACAGCAGGTGCGCAGCAATGTCAAAGTCATGCTGACCGTTTTCTCTGATGTTTGTGAGGTGGTGCCTTGCGAGTATTATTGGTAGGTCCTGCGTCGCTATGTTTGTGATGCTGTGTGCTGCTAACAACCGGATCTGTGGGCAACAAAAAGTTGGCAGCTCCATCATGACAATGAACCTGATTCAGGCTTTCCTGGCCAAACACAGCACACCTGTGATTCAAGTTCCCTCTCCTGACATGGCTACCTTTTTATTATTTATTTATTTATTTATTTTTGCTGTTCCCCAAGATTACAACAACACTAAATGGGTCTCACTCGATCTGACTCGCGGGAAGACATCATGCTGAACACGACAGCCCAGCTGGACAACATTCCAAAAGAGACCTTCCAGAAATGCTTCCAGCAATGACAGAACCTCTGGGAGAAGTGTGTGTCCGAAGGAGAATACTTTGAAGGGGATTAGGATTTCAGACCCCAGGTGAGTAATTGCACTTTTCGCAGTCAAAGTATGATACTTTTTGAATGCACCTCATGTTTACCTCCACCTGGCCAAAACACCCCACCTTGCAATGTTCCTGACTGCGCCTTTTTGCAAATTATGTCGTGGGTGTAACAGCTTGGTCACTTAATTTTCAGCAGCCTTTTTGAAAATAAATTCTTTGGTAAAACAACTTATTCCCTTAAACGCAGTTAATCGACCCTTTGAGAACCTCTAGAAGCACTACTGCTGGTGTGTATTTCCATAGTGTGTGGAGGTTTTTTTAAGCTTTAGTGAGTATTCACCACTTGGTGGGGCAGTTTGTCAGTATTCTGATTTCTTTCAGATGATCACTGATCTCATCCATGTGTTCTCTCTGTAAACAGCACTGCTGGTCAGTCTTGTGCCCGAATAAGGCATTGCTGCTCACTTGAGCTGTTACTGATAACTCTTCATTTTCCCACAAAAGGCTTTTGCCCCACACAGAAAAAAAAAGATCAAATAAAAGCAGGAAATACACAATAAGGTTGTGCGCAACATCATCCAGGATGCAGTTGGCAAGATGGATTCATTGAAGGTAAATACTGAAGGTGACAGGAGGCCACTACATCAAGATGTGGTGGTGAGTCCTCCTTCTGTCTTCCCATATTGGGTGGTTTATGTAAGCAACATCCAGTCATTCTCCAGACGTCCATCCTTCTAATGTACTGAGGTGTAAAGTCGTGGTTCAGCTCCCATAGTTTTGCAGAGGAGTTTAACGGAGGATCAAGGATCGCCACCGCCTGCAGGAGACTGCAACACAGGTGGGTGCCTCAACACCTCGAAAGAGACAAATAACACTCATTTCATAAGTCTGCACATATGCATAAATTCTGTGGTTTTGCTTTTTGTATCTCATCCTCACAGGCTGATTTGGACAGCTTATTTTCATGTTTGATCTTTTTTTTTCCTATCACCAGAGCTTTTCACAAATGCTCCTCCACATGACTATATATGTACTTGTTTTAGTTGTTTCTCTGCTGCACTCAGCCTGTTGCTCAGATACAAAGAAGGGAATATCAGGAGGGCAAACGCTTTCTGCACAGCTGCATGCTTTGTGTCTGCTAAAACACCACCCTATTTATGTTTGAATTAATTCACAGATGCTGGAATTTCAGTGGTGTGCAAAAACAGATAAAACCTGATTCTTACAATTACAACATTAAAAAGTCGTGTTTCTGTAAAAGGTGTAAATATTTGGAATAACTGTCCTGATAACATTAAATTATCTGGTACTTTAGTTGGTTTAAAAGACTTTATAAAAACAATATAATAAGTTGTTAATATGTATATGTCGCAGACATGAACACGTGAAGGTCTTCAGCATCTCACCATGTCATTTAGGTCCTTCAGACTTTTTTTTTTTAGCAAATGCTTCAGGGGAGCATTAGCATGGTTTAAAGCATTTTTCTTTTTTTGCCTTTCAGCTTCTAGGGCCTCCACCTCCAGACCCCCTAATTAATTTTGTTTTAATATAGATGTAAATTAATATTCAATATTCAAAGTCTTCAGCTAGTTGACAGTAGAGCTGTACAATATGTCCAAATTATCATATCTCAATATTGTCATATCAGTATAATATATGAAATCACTATGATTTCACACAAAGTGAAAATTAAACATTCTTAAACAAAACAGTAATAATACCACATTCATTTTGCACTCATCATAAGGTTAGGATACAATGCCCTCCAAAAGGATTGGAACACTTGGTATTTCACTCTTGTTAATTTGTTTATGTCATTTCAAATACAAGAAATACAATAAATATAAAGAATAAAAATGTCTAAAATCATCTTCTTCAAGCTCAAACTGAAAACAAATCTCTAAAACTAGGGATTAGGGGTGAATGTGAGACATTATTGTAAAGCACTTTGAGCATCAGATGCAGATGGAAAAGCGCAATATAAATACAATCCATTTACCACTTAGCTTGATTATACCTTTAAAAAAGTAATCAGTTTTATTGCCGGTTTTCTTCAGACAAGTTAGAGGATGGAAACATGAACATTTCCAAGTCACTGCTTATGTGTTGGAAACCATTCGGCTGCCCTCTTATCTTCTGCCCTCCCCGAAAGTCTGATGTTGTCAAGACAACTCCAGACATTATGCACACACTGACAGAAACTGATAAAAATTCATCTGACTGAACTCATCTCATCTGCATTCATGACGCACGCCCCATCTCTCAACCACCCCCACCCCTTCCTCCACCCTGACACTCCCCCCGAGCTTGTGGCTGTGTGGGACACTGCTGCAGCCCCCCCACATTCACATTGCCTCAATTCAGATGATGGACTGTCTTAAAGTTTAGCGTACATAAACAATCAAATGTATATGTATGATTTTTCTAATTCTGATGTGTGCTATTATTACGTTCAAATTTCAAATCTGAGTCAAAGATTTTTGTTCTTCTACTAAGCTGGATTTAGTCCATGAGCCAGTCATGAATTTTGACCTAATCGGTACCACTTAATGGGAAAAAAACGACACTTAGAATCCAGCCTCGGTGTATCATGGCCTACACAAAAATGTATGATAGCCATCCCAGGGTGGTAGCTGTAGCCAGCTAGGGGTCAATAAAGAATTACACAGAGGTCAAACTTTAAAAATGCTCCAATCATGTTGAAAACTATATCACATTATTTGTCTGATCATAACAATTCCAAAAAGGTATAGTTTGGACTATCTATAATGGAATATTCTGGAGTTATGGGGTAAAACAGCAAAAAATGGTGACAAAGGTCAATTTCAGTTTGTGGGGTCAAAAGTTAAAGTTGCTCCAATTTCAGCAAAAAATGATGCAAATTATTGGTTGAAATAAAAGGATCAATAAATGGAATAGTTTTGACTGTGTTGAATGCTTTGTCTCCAAAGTAAAGGTCAAACAAGGTCAATATCTATTGAATTCTATGACATGTGACATATGTTACCCTGTAACATAACTAAGCACGAGAGATGGTGCAAACTATTCCTTTTTAGAACCCTATTAACCCAAACAATAATTTGCAGAAATTCTTTACTAAAATTGGAGCAACTTTAATATTTGACCCCTGTACAAACTGAAATTTACCTTTGTCGCCATTTTTGCTGTTTTGACCCCATAACTCCAGAACATTCTGTCATCGATAGTCCAAACTATACCTTTTTGGAATCGTTATGATCAGACAAGTAATGTGATATAGTTTTCAACATGATTAGAGCATTTTTAAAGTTTAACCTCTGTGTAATTCTTCATTGACCCCTATCTGGCTACAGCTACCACCCTGGGATGGCTGTCATACATTTTTGTGTAAGCCATGATCAAGGTTGGGTAGGATTACTTTGAAAGAATACATGTGGATTACATGTATGTATGTATGTATGTATGTATGTACATACATTTGGATTACTTGTAATCTGATTACTTTTGGATTACATTTCAAAGTCAATCAATCAATTTTCAATCAATTTTTTTATATAGCGCCAAATCACAACAAACAGTTGCCCCAAGGCGCTTTATATTGTAAGGCAAGGCCATACAATAATTATGTAAAACCCCAACGGTCAAAACGACCCCCTGTGAGCAAGCACTTGGCTACAGTGGGAAGGAAAAACTCCCTTTTAACAGGAAGAAACCTCCAGCAGAACCAGGCTCAGGGAGGGGCAGTCTTCTGCTGGGACTGGTTGGGGCTGAGGGAGAGAACCAGGAAAAAGACATGCTGTGGAGGGGAGCAGAGATCGATCACTAATGATTAAATGCAGAGTGGTGCATACAGAGCAAAAAGAGAAAGAAACAGTGCATCATGGGAACCCCCAGCAGTCTACGTCTATAGCAGCATAACTAAGGGATGGTTCAGGGTCACCTGATCCAGCCCTAACTATAAGCTTTAGCAAAAAGGAAAGTTTTAAGCCTAATCTTAAAAGTAGAGAGGGTGTCTGTCTCCCTGATCTGAATTGGGAGCTGGTTCCACAGGAGAGGAGCCTGAAAGCTGAAGGCTCTGCCTCCCATTCTACTCTTACAAACCCTAGGAACTACAAGTAAGCCTGCAGTTTGAGAGCGAAGCGCTCTATTGGGGTGATATGGTACTACGAGGTCCCTAAGATAAGATGGGACCTGATTATTCAAAACCTTATAAGTAAGAAGAATAATTTTAAATTCTATTCTAGAATTAACAGGAAGCCAATGAAGAGAGGCCAATATGGGTGAGATATGCTCTCTCCTTCTAGTCCCCGTCAGTACTCTAGCTGCAGCATTTTGAATTAACTGAAGGCTTTTTAGGGAACTTTTAGGACAACCTGATAATAATGAATTACAATAGTCCAGCCTAGAGGAAATAAATGCATGAATTAGTTTTTCAGCATCACTCTGAGACAAGACCTTTCTGATTTTAGAGATATTGCGTAAATGCAAAAAAGCAGTCCTACATATTTGTTTAATATGCGCTTTGAATGACATATCCTGATCAAAAATGACTCCAAGATTTCTCACAGTATTACTAGAGGTCAGGGTAATGCCATCCAGAGTAAGGATCTGGTTAGACACCATGTTTCTAAGATTTGTGGGGCCAAGTACAATAACTTCAGTTTTATCTGAGTTTAAAAGCAGGAAATTAGAGGTCATCCATGTCTTTATGTCTGTAAGACAATCCTGCAGTTTAGCTAATTGGTGTGTGTCCTCTGGCTTCATGGATAGATAAAGCTGGGTATCATCTGCGTAACAATGAAAATTTAAGCAATACCGTCTAATAATACTGCCTAAGGGAAGCATGTATAAAGTGAATAAAATTGGTCCTAGCACAGAACCTTGTGGAACTCCATAATTAACTTTAGTCTGTGAAGAAGATTCCCCATTTACATGAACAAATTGTAATCTATTAGACAAATATGATTCAAACCACCGCAGCGCAGTGCCTTTAATACCTATGGCATGCTCTAATCTCTGTAATAAAATTTTATGGTCAACAGTATCAAAAGCAGCACTGAGGTCTAACAGAACAAGCACAGAGATGAGTCCACTGTCCGAGGCCATAAGAAGATCATTTGTAACCTTCACTAATGCTGTTTCTGTACTATGATGAATTCTAAAACCTGACTGAAACTCTTCAAATAGACCATTCCTCTGCAGATGATCAGTTAGCTGTTTTACAACTACCCTTTCAAGAATTTTTGAGAGAGAATTTTTTGAGAGAAAAGTAATCCTACCCAACCCTGTCCATGATACACTGAGGCTGGAGTCTAAGTGTTGTTTTTTCCTCTTAAGTGGTACCGAAAACCTGCTTGGCCCATGGACTAGTTAGAATTTTTTGTGGTACACAGCACCAACTACTGGACAGGAGTGACTTAGCAGTCAATATGTGTCACCGATTTTAGAATGGCTCTTTTCAACCAGCCATGTGGTGCCGTGACATGCCAATCATCCAGGTGTCCAATCAGATTCCAGGGAAGTTCAGCGCAACCCGGCTCCACCCATGCCAGGAAGCGTTCAACATTTGACATTTCCTGTTTCACTGTGGACTCAAAATTTGGCACTTGTTGTTTGGGACTCCCTGTACCATTAGTGAGCTTCGTGGTGCTTTGCTCATAATAATATGAATAATTAGGTTTATTGATTTTGTTGTTTTTTGGATTGTGCGTTGTGCACGATTGTTTGTTTTGTTGTGTTGAGAAATTGTAGTTCATTGATTAATCTATATGGTCTGTGCTTGTTTCTTTTGTATTTGTTCTTATGAGTATATATATATATATATATATATATATATATATATGGGGTGGGCGTTTATAAGCCTTTGCTTCTGTCTACACCCGTTCGGCCAAGCAAAATTGTGACATATAATAAATTCATTCATTCATTCAAATATATGTGCAATATATATGTGCAACCCCAAATAAATCAAGAGTGACATGCTATGGAAAATGCATAATAATAATAATAATAATAATAATAATAATAAATAAATAAATAAATAAATAAAAATACTATTACATTAAGTGGGTCTTTTATTTTATTTCAGTAATACCCAAGATATTTCATGGTTTTTTTATTCAACTTTATTTCATTTGTTAATATACACTCAACAAAAATATAAATGCAACACTTTTGGTTTTGCTCCCATTTTGTATGAGATGAACTCAAAGATCTAAAACTTTTTCCACATACACAATATCACCATTTCCCTCAAATATTGTTCACAAACCAGTCTAAATCTGTGATAGTGAGCACTTCTCCTTTGCTGAGATAATCCATCCCACCTCACAGGTGTGCCATATCAAGATGCTGATTAGTCACCATGATTAGTGCACAGGTGTGCCTTAGACTGCCCACAATAAAAGGCCACTCTGAAAGGTGCAGTTTTATCACACAGCACAATGCCACAGATGTCACAAGATTTGAGGGAGCGTGCAATTGGCATGCTGACAGCAGGAATGTCAACCAGAGCTGTTGCTCGTGTATTGAATGTTCATTTCTCTACCATAAGCTGTCTCCAAAGGCATTTCAGAGAATCTGGCAGTACATCCAACCAGCCTCACAACCGCAGACCACGTGTAACCACACCAGCCCAGGACCTCCACATCCAGCATGTTCACCTCCAAGATCGTCTGAGACCAGCCACTCGGACAGCTGCTGAAACAATCAGTTTGCATAACCAAAGAATTTCTGCACAAACTGTCAGAAACCGTCTCAGGGAAGCTCATCTGCATGCTCGTCGTCCTCATTGGGGTCTTGACCTGACTCCAGTTCGTCGTCGTAACCGACTTGAGTGGGCAAATGCCCACATTCGCTGGCGTTTGGCACGTTGGAGAGGTGTTCTCTTCACGGATGAATCCCGGTTCACACTGTCCAGGGCAGATGGCAGACAGCGTGTGTGGCGTCGTGTGGGTGAGCGGTTTTCTGATGTCAATGTTGTGGATCGAGTGGCCCATGGTGGCGGTGGGGTTATGGTATGGGCAGGCGTCTGTTATGGACGAAGAACACAGGTGCATTTTATTGATGGCATCTTGAATGCACAGAGATACCGTGACAAGATCCTGAGGCCCATTGTGCCATACATCCAAGAACATCACCTCATGTTGCAGCAGGATAATGCACGGCCCCATGTTGCAAGGATCTGTACACAATTCTTGGAAGCTGAAAATGTCCCAGTTCTTGCATGGCCGGCATACTCACCGGACATGTCACCCATTGAGCATGTTTGGGATGCTCTGGACCGGCGTATACGACAGCGTGTACCAGTTCCTGCCAATATCCAGTAACTTCGCACAGCCATTGAAGAGGAGTGGACCAACATTCCACAGGCCACAATTGACAACCTGATCAACTCTATGCGAAGATGTGTTGCACTGCATGAGGCAAATGGTGGTCACACCAGATACTGACTGGTATCCCCCCCAATAAAACAAAACTGCACCTTTCAGAGTGGCCTTTTATTGTGGGCAGTCTAAGGCACACCTGTGCACTAATCATGGTGTCTAATCAGCATCTTGATATGTGCATCTTGAAGTGCTCACTATCACAGATTTAGACTGGTTTGTGAACAATATTTGAGGGAAATTGTGATATTGTGTATGTGGAAAAAGTTTTAGATCTTTATAGAAGTCAACGCCACTTCTGGACAAAGTTAACACAAGGCTTCTTTCTTGCAGAGCAAAGCTTTAAATGGCATTTGTGAATGTAACTCTGTATTTTAGTGCTAGACAAAGATTTCCCAAAGTAATCCCTTGTCCCCATGTGGTTATATCAGCTATTGATGAATGATGGTTAGTAATGCAGTGCCATCTGAGGGACCAGAGATCATGAATGTTCAGCTCAAGCATGCATCTTTGCCCTTTATGCACTGAAAGTCCTCTATAGATTCCTTGAATCATTTCATGATATTATGTCCTGTAGAGGGAGAAATATGAAAATCCATTTCAATCTTTCTCTGAGGAACATGGTTTTTAAACATTTCAATGCTTTTGTTATGTTATTGACAAATTGGGATTTTTTGCCTATCTTTGCTCCTTAAAGACTCGACTTTTCATGGATATTACGTTTGTGTTACATCATGATTACAATCACCTGTTAACATCTCCCATTTGAAATAACATCATTTGTTAAAGTTTTTAATATTTTTACCCCATTACTAGCCCTAAATTGCCTTCTCTAAACTTTTTTGGAATGTGTCGCAGGCCTGGAATGCAGGAATGGATGTGTATTAACAAAATGAAGGTGACCACACAAAACACGAAAAAGTTTGGGTTCATACTGCCTGCAATGAAACAGAAGTCAAAGTAAATGTATGAATCACTGCATTTTATTTGCATTTTCCAGTTTCCATACTGTCCCACACTGCGCACTGAGCAGGTTTGAGACAGAGTGTGAAGTGACTGGGGTGAGAATCAGCACCTCCAAATCTGAGACCATGGTCCTCTGTTGGAAAAGGGTGGACTGTCCCCTCTGTATCAGGGGGGAGTTACTTCCCCAAGTGGAATAGTTTAAGTATCTTGGGATCTTGTTCATGAGAGGGGGTTAATTGGAGTGTGAGATGGATTGGGGCGGCGTCTGAAATCTTACAGACGCTGTACTGGACCGTCATGGTGAAGAAGGAGTTGAGCCGGAAGGTGAGGCTCTTGACTTAACAGTCAATTTACACTCCTGTCCTCGCCTATGGTCATGAGCTTTGGGTAATGACTGAAAGAATAAGATTGCGGATACAAGCGGCAGAAATGAGATTCCTCCATCGAGTATCTGGGCTTACGCTCCTGGGCAGGGTGAGAAGCTTGACTATCCTTGAGGGACTTGGAGTAGAGTCGCTGCTTCTTCACATCGAAAGAGCCAGTTGAAGTGGTTCAGGCACCTGAAGAGGGTGCCCCCTGGTCTTTCTCCTTAGGGAGGTCTTCCAGGTGAAGACCTAGGACATGCTGGAGACATTATATTTCCCAAATGGCATGGGAACGCCTCGGGATCCCCGGGAAGAGTTACAGGACTTGGCCAAGGATACGGCAGAGTGGGATGAGCTGCTTGCTCTGCTGCCACCATGACCTGGACCCAGATAAGCAGTTAAAAATGAATGAATACTGTCCCAACTTTTTCTGATTTGGGTTTCTACTTTTACAGTTGCATATGGTTGAGATTTTGTATTACAAGTCCTCAAATTCCCTTAATGTTCAGCAAAATTTAAAACTGAAATGATTTGTTTGTATTTCTACAATCTATGTAAAGTGTATCTGTTGGAGAGGGCTGCAGCGCCTTTATCTTTAAAAGGACGTGCAGAGAAAACATTCTTTACCTTTTAAGACCAGTTATGAAATTGTTGAGCATATGTAAAATGTTCACTGTGTAAATGCTCCCTTCCTCTCGTTGGAGAGGGGCGTGGCAAGCTGCTGCTCTTTTCTATTAAAGCAGCATGGCACAAGATGTTTATTAGAAAACTAGAATGACTTGTTTTAGAATTGTTAATAACGTGTTGTGAGTGATCGTATTTTCCATTTTTTGCACTCTGTAAATGCATCCTTCTTCCCTTTGCAGATTGGCAAGCTGCAGCTTCTTTCTTTTTAAAGCACAGAAAACAGTTGTTTATTAGAGAAAATAGCCTTAAAATGCCCTTTTCCCCCTGCTTTTTTTTTTTTTTTTTTTTTAAAAGAATGCATCACCTTGGTGTCTCTGGTATTTCTGACTTTAAATAATAAAATCTGTTTTTAAGACATAATTTGCTGATAGTTGAATAATATGACCCATTTAAACCACCAAAGATTCATTCAATACCTTCCTGTGTAGATTCATACAGTTCTCTTATATACATTTTAGATAATTCTGTAATTGGAGTTGTGTTTTCACAATATTTGCTCAGGACCATCAGAAATGGAGTCGAAGACTGACGGCGGGCCACTGACCAGCGAGCAGTTAGCTGCTATTGAGGATGAAGAAGTTCTCAATAAGATGGTGAGCCCAAAATGAATGACTCTGAATCTGATGGCATCTCATGGCATAAATCTGATTTACATCAAACTGTTTTCTATCTGGTCCAACCCACCTCCAAGAGCTGAGTTGAACAGGATTCACCAAGGTCTGAATGCAAATGTGCCCAGAATTTGGCTAGCTCAGGGATCATGATGTCATACATCTTCACTACGTTGGAGTGCTCTCCAGTAAAGCGCCCAGTAACATGTGAAAGATACAACAGAGTTTGAATGGTGTGCACAACATTCTATTAAAACAGGAAATCCTGGCTTTGATGGCAGCTTAAAAAGTTACATTTTTATGAGGGTATAAATAGATTTGCTGAAATATCACACAAATTAATCAAGTTTGCCTGTTTAAAGCCAGATGGCTCTCTGCACTTAAATAATCCATCTCTCACTGTTCATTATTCCTCCTCATTAAAGATAAAATATCATCTATTTTGTCTTTGTCACTTGGGTAAGCAGTCAGAGTTGAACGTTTTTAACTTTTGATGGCAAGTTGTGGTGTGAGGCTGCTGCATCACAGCCAAAGCTGACAGCTGGTTGTGTTATGAAAAATGGACATTGAATGCTGGATTATTCAAGTGCAGTGAGTCACGTGTTTTTTTTAATATAATATTTAAGAACAAGAATATATAAATGCAGCAAAGCCTCATTGAATGGTATGTTCCAGCTTTCACCTCAAAAATCTTCGTACCATTGAACTCATAAACATTCATTATTTGTATAATACAAAATATAGATCAAAAGTGCTTTTTGATGTTAAAATCAAATATCTGCTAAATCTGCAATATGGATCAGATGCATATCAAACTTAGTGTATTTATTAAGAGTGCCAGTTTACACCTCACTGTTACAAATGAGAGTGATTTTGATTGAGATATAATGCAAAATGTACATCAAATGAACTTTTCATAATTAAATTCAAATGTCCACTAAATCCACAATCCGGATCAGATCTGGATCAAATGTTATCATGCGATAGTGAGTGCCAGTCTGCACCTCACTTTCAAATATGAGAGTGATTGGGGCACGTTTGTTTAAGATATAATGTAAAATATACATTAAATAGAGTTTTCAATGTTAAATTTAAATGGCCACAAAATCTGTAATCCGAATGAGATCCAGATCAAACTTTGTCAGTCAATAAAGGATGTGATCCTTCATAACGCTGTCAAATATGAAAGAAATTTTATCTTTTGTGACAGTTATGAATTTTTGAAAATTTGTTCAATGTTAAAGGATAAGGATTTTTCCAATTTTCCAAGACTTTTCCTGACTGTGACCTTTGACCTATGCCCTTGAAAATTGAATCACTTCTTGCCTATCAGGATGTTAATCCTCTGTAAATTTCATAATGATGTATAAAAATTGTGGGTTAGAGGCTGTTCATAAACAGACAAACAAACAAACAAATCAGGGTTGGAGGAGGTAAAGATGGCAAAATTATTCAGACAGTGCAATGGTGCTCTTAAAAGGTGTGTTGCATTTTAATCTCTCTTTTTTTAATGGGATTTATCCTTTAAGTTGGACTCTGCAGCAGATTTTGAAGAGAGACGACTGATTCGTGCTGCGTTAAGGGACCTGCTGAAGAGAAAGAGAGGTGACAGCTGAACATTTTCACACGTGCAGCATCAGATTGTCATCACAGCACTAAGTCTCCTGTCTGCAACTTCTCCGCCGTCTGTCTTCAGACAAACGGGAGCATCAGCGAGGGTGCAGGCAGCAGGACTTGAGAGAGCAGGGTTTGAGCAAAGGAGGGACAACGGGCGTAAACGTCGGCAGAGCTTCAATGAGCCAGCAGCCAGCAGCAAACAGTAAATCCTGTGCATTTTGTTTATCATTTGTGAGCTTCTTGATTTGATTCCGATTCTCTGCATCCTCTTAGAGCCTCAAGGTCGGCCTTCTCCATCAGTCTCCACTCCATTAAACCGGACAGCAGGCAGGTAAGTTCCCTTATTGACCAGGAGACAATTGATGATCTGTCTAATTATCTGATATAATTTTAAGGCCAAATCTATTCAATTACCATTTTAAATTAATTTGCAAATTATTATAAACGAGTTCAGTGTTCTTGAAAATTTTGTTTATCCAACGCTTATCAACCAAGATTTTTAAAGAAAATAATTATTGATGCTTGATTTTATTTTTTATTTTTTTGTATTCATTTTTATTATTTTATTTTATTTATTTATTTTAATTTTTGTTTTGTTTTATTTATTTGGATTGAGGTAATCAGTTGCATCAAAATATTCCAGTTGGACTGACCTATCAGTTTTTTAATGGTACACAGTTCACTGAAGGTCAAATGAGCCACAAAATCTTCTGCTTCGGTTGTTCGTATTATTTTTAACTTCTTGTCGCTACAAGCAACTACCTTCATATACAGATTACTCAATTTTAAAAAAGTGCTACATTAGAATTCTAGTGTTAAGCCATGTTTGATCTGACAATCAAATGTCTATCCATACATTTTCTATATCCACTTACTCCAATAAATATTTTTCTAAAGGTCCTATGTACATGACATTTTCACAAGATGTCAGTAACAACCCCAAGTAATCCAGAGATACAAAGAAACCAAAACAAATAAGCACAGAAATTATGTGTAATAAAAAACACACTTACTGATATTTATTTAATACTTTGTACAAAAGTAGTGGTACTGACACCTTCAAAACACCACCTGTATGAAGAAACTAGTCTCACGCATTGCTCAGGTGTGATTTTTGACCCATCCTTCCACACAGTCTTCAAATCTTGAAGGTTCCCTGGACCTCTTCTATGAACTCTGATCTTTAGTTCTTTTTTATAGATTTTCGAATGGATTCAAGTCACTTGATTGGCCGGGCCTTTGTAGCAGCTTTATTTTCATTCTCTGAAACCAGTTGAGATTTTGGGGTCATTGTCTTGCTAAATGTCCACCCTCATTTCATTTTCATCATCATGGTAGATGGCAGCAGATTGTTATCAAGAGTGTCTTGGTACTTTTTCCATTCATCCTTCCTTCAGTGATGTGAAGTTTAGCAGTGCTGTACGCTGAAAAACAGCCCCACACCTTGATGGTCCCACCTCCAAACTTCACTGTTGACATGGTGTTTTTGGGGTGATGTGAAGCACCATTTGACCTCCAAACATGGTGTGTATTATGGCATCCAAAGAGTTCAGTTTTTGTCTCATCTGATCAGACTATATTCTCCCAGAATTTTAAAGGCTTGTCTAAATGCTGTGCAGCAAACTTTAAATGGACTTAATCCTGCTTTTTCTTCAGCAATGGAGTGTTGTGTGGTGAGCGTGCATACAGGCCATGGTGAATGAGTGTATTATTTATTGTTTTCTTTGAGACAATTGTTCAGCTGCTCTCCACAAGTGGTCCTTGGCTCTTGGACAACTCTTCTGATAATTCTTTTACTTGGTCATGCCCAGTTTATGATGAAGTTATGTTCTTTCCACTTCTGGATTATGGCCCCAACAGTACTCACTGGAACATTCAGAAGTGTAGAAATCCTTCTGTAACCAACACCATCAGTATGTTTTCCCACAATAAGGTTGTGAAAATCTTGAGAGAGCTCTTTGTTTTTACCCATCATGAAATGTTTCTAATGTGACACCTTCGTAATAAGACCATAAAAATAAGCAAAAACCAAATCAAGCAAATCCAAGCAGAAAGCTAACATGAAACTCAAAAGAGAGCTCAACATGAAAAACAGGTGACAAAACCCAAACAGAGGACTGATCAGGAAGATGATGAAGAGACAGACCACAGACATGGACAAACCATAAATAGGACACACAGGGATGACTGACAAAGACAGGGACGTATACACACAATACAAAAGGGCCACAGGCAGAAGACAATAAACACACAAACATAGATACCACACCCATCCAGAGATGGGTCCTGTGCACCGGCAACTTTTCCTGTATGTTCGCTTTGTGAATTGTTTTGTAATTTATGTTTGTAGCATGGCCCAAGCAGAGGGTCACCCCTTTGAGTCTGGTCTGCTTGAGGTTTCTTCCTCAGAGGGACTTTTTCCTTATCACTGTTGCTCTGGGGGTTAGTAAGGTTAGACCTTACTTGTGTGAAGCGCCTTGAGGCAAACTTGTTGTGATTTGGCGCTATATAAATGAAAATAAATTGAAAATTGAAATTGAACATAGACACAGAAGCAGACAGGGGGTCTGGACACCGAGAACACCAACACAGAACAACAGGACAAAGACATGAATGAAGGACACACCACAACATGTTTAAAAAATTTGTGACATCGGGATAGATTGTGACCCCCCCAAGAAAAGCAAATTATTGGAGTTAATTTATGAAGATCATTGGTACTTTTGTGTAAAAATAAGTTGAAGTGGATGAGTGGATACAATGTGCAGTAAACGGGACCGAGCGTTCTCTGAACAGAAGCCTCCTTCTGATCCTCCTCAGAACCCATGAAAAACATGTCGCCTTCTTCTACAGAAGACAGTTATGAGATTTTAACAGTCGAGAATTTTAGGTTGATGGAAAAGTGAGGGGAAAAAAGTGGAAGTAGCATTTCTGTTCGTGCGCTGCAGCATGCACAAACACAGTTCTTTAATGGGATACACATGTAATCAGCCGTAATTGGTGACAGTCGTATGTAATCGGATATAAAGTCGTAAGTAATACTAAGCACTGCAATTACATAAGAGTTTCGTGTTGTTCCACATACACCACACTACAGAACCTCCTTGTATCCTGGATGAGGGAGACTGAACAATGAGGATGATGATGATCATGAGCCAGTATGAGACAAACAGTGAGTTTGACAGAGGATACTAGAACTGGCACTGTCAGCTCAGCATTAATAAGTGTGATTCATTTTAACATTGTCAATTCTCAGTTGTGTACTTCAGATAGAAATGTGTGTTCTCTAACTTCACCTGTTATACAGTCAGTATCGTATCTTCTAGTGGGAGGCCCAGCGCTGTGGAGCAACATCTGATGCTTGTCAGCAGCACCCGTCAACATTTAACCGGCTTTTTTCTGTACACCGACTGTGTTTCTGTTTCTTCTCCACAGTAAAGTTAGTCCTGTTGTTGCCTCAGCCCAGAAAAGTCCTCCTGCTGGACCACCCAATCCTAAGAATGTCAAACAAATGCTTTTGGACTGGTGCAGGGCCAAAACTGAGCCATATGAGGTAAATACGCACTGCGCCTCTTTGTCACCGTTATTGCTTTGTGAGGTCATACAGCTCTGCCTTCTATCTCACATTCTTCAACCATCTTCGCTGCGTTTCTTTTTAATTCGGCACAGGGTGTTGACATTCAGAATTTCTCCTCAAGTTGGAAAGACGGCATTGCCTTCTGCGCCCTGGTTCACCGGTTCTTCCCTGATGCGTTTGAGTATTCCATCCTCAACCCCAACAAGCCCAGGGAAAACTTCCAGCTGGCTTTCAGCACTGCAGAGTGAGCTTTTATTCCTTATATGAAGATTCTGTTCGAAGCAAGCTGCAGATAAGAATGAAGCCACTTTAACAATGTGGACAGTGTACTTTGTGTTGCTTTTGGTGATGCTCGCTTTCCCGTTTCATTTATGTTTTGTGGTGCACAGGAGGCTGGCGGGCTGCCCCCCTCTGCTGGATGCTGATGACTTGGTCCGGATGAATGAGCCTGATTGGAAGTGTGTTTACACGTATATCCAGGAGTTCTACCGGTGCCTGGTGGAAAAAGGCCTGGTCAAAACCAAGAAGCGAGTCTAGACTCTCAAGCAATCATTTAAAATAAGTAAATAAATACATAAAACCTTTTTCATTGACCATGCACACATTGACACACTTTGAGGCCAAAAGTAGAGTGGCCATCTACAACACTAAACACTTCAAAATACAAAAAAAAAAAAAAGACAAAACAAAACACATGCATCAAGTCCATAACAGGTAATTGCATAAAGAAATTGTGGCAAACTGAGAAAACTCTTGCAAACACAGAACACACATATCACATACAACATATATAACAATTTAATTTGATGACACATCTGCTGCAAAACACTAACAACACATAAAAAAACAAGAGCAATCTAAGATTTCTGATGTCCGCCAATCCAGATCCGGATCACCTCCAAAATTCAGTGGAGACTTTAATGACCTAATATCTATTTGTGGTACAAATTTGGTGAGAATCCGTGAAGTAGTTTTGACGTAATCCTTCGAAGCCTATATAAAGTGAAATCTTGATCCAGAATCTGGATCAAGATCACCTTCAAAATGTAATGGAGTCTTCCATGGCCTAATTTGTATCTGTGTTGAAAATTTTGTCCGTGCAGTAGTTTTGACATAATCCTGCTAACAGTAATCCTTCAAAGTCTATATAAAGTGACAATTCATCCAGAATCCGGATCTGGATCACCTCCAAAATTTAATAGATGCTTCCATGGCCTAATATGTATCTATGGTCTAAATTTTAATAGAGTCTACCATGGCCTGAATTGTATCTGTGTTGAAAATTTTGTCAAAGTCTGTGCAGTAGTTTTGATGAAATCCTGCTAACAGTAATCCTTCAAAGCTTATATAAAGTAAAACTTCATCCAGAATCTAGGTCCGGATCACCTCCAAAATTTAGTGGATGCTTCCATGACCTAATATGTATCTATGGTCAAAGTTTTGTCAAAATCCGTGCAGTAGTTTTGACATAATCGTGCTAACAAACAGACAGACAAATAAATAAATAAATATACGCCAATGATTTTATTACTTCCTTGGCGGACATTAAAAAAGGTTTGTGCCCTGTGTTTTATTGATTTGTACTATTCAATGCATTGCAAATAAATAATAAAATATGAGAATACAGCTATTAAGCATAAAATCACCAATAACATAAATAAGCTTCCTATAACCTCTTTTACTTGCAGTGCATCTGTGTTTTTTGCATGCACTCTGTGATTTTACAGCAGACAGGATATCATATAAAATTGTTACATGTGCTGTAGCTTGTGTTTATTGTCTCTAAGTTAGCAAGCGTTTTCTCCATTTTTTTTTTTTTGGTGCACCAACCTACTGTTGAATTGATATAGGTGATTTTGTATTTGCATTTGTTGGTGTTGTCTTAATTTGGAAGTGTTATGGCCTCTCATGGCCACCATACATGCATAGCTTGGGCATCTTAAATGCTGCAGTTAATTTTTGCATGTAATCCTGTTTTTTATGAAGGAGAATACTGAAGATTTAATGCTGTTACTGGATGTAATATTTATACATAAAAGCACTGTGTATTGTGTTCAAGGACTTATTTCTGCTTTTTGGGGGGTGGGGGGCTGGTCCTGGAGATTATAGACAATTTTTTACAGTTCTGCTATTAAGGTCTGCCACGACTATGAACTGATGGGAAAACATTAAAACGAAACACAGTAGACAGTTTTGTTTACCGCAGCAGATACTAAACAAAAGTGAAACAGTAAAATGAACACTGCTTCAGAAAACAATTAACTGTTTCAAAATATTCAGAACAGTGAACAGAACAATTACTTCAGAATACAATTCACTGTTGCTAAATCATAAATTAAATACTTGTGTCAGAAAAAGAATAACTCTTAAAGTGGTTGAAATAATAAATGAAACATTTACTGAACAAAATCTTGCCTGTTTCAAAATGGTCAAAACATCAAAGAAAACAATGTCCTCACTTGAAACACTAACAATTCCTTACGAGAATGATTCATTGTTTTGAAACATTTTAAATTGAATCAATAAAAAGCTGAAGAAAAGGAGTTTCATTTCAAAATGCTCAAAATGGCAAATGAAACATTTGCTGTAATTAATGTAGCAAAATACTGGAAATACTAAATGAAACCCTTGCTTCAGAAAATGAATTGCTTTGAATAGCTTGAAATGATAACTAAAACATTTGTTTCAGAAAATGACACACTGTCTCAGAAATGCTTGAAGACATTTTTTTTTTTACAGAAAAGAACTGAAACATGTGAAACAGTTCCTTGAGCAAGGGATTCACATCTTATTTTTTCCAAGAAAGATTCATTGTTTAGAGGTGGTTTAAGGCTAAAATAAATGAATGAATGAATGAATGAATGAATGAATGAATGAATTTTCTTATAAACCCTGTAAACTCTGGAACTCATTGCCCACAGAAATTAAGTCCAACAGCAAGTTTAAATTGTTCTCATCAACTTAAATCTTGGCTTAAAATAAACCAAAACTGCACCCATGTGTGAGAGTGTGAATGAATGAGATGGGTTAGTGATGAACTTTTGTATTGCACTCTTATTTATAAATGAAATGTTCTCATGTAAATTAATTTGTATTTTAGATGATGTCTTCTTAGTGTAGAAAAGCTCAACTAGGGACGGGAGTTGAAAATTAGCAGTAGCCACGTATACTCTGTGTGCATCGCATCAGCTGCAAGCTTTGTTTTGTAAGTATGTTTGATTGCATTGTCCCTATCAAATAAATAAATAAAGATAAAGATAAAAGCAGTTTAAAAAAGATTCCCTTTGAATTGGAGCTGCAAAAAATTAATTGATTTGGACTTCCTATTAACTGGAAACACAAAACTGACTAAACAGACATTAAATTCAACCCTTTTGAAAGACAATTATTCATTTTTAAAATGCTTGTGACAATAACTTAACATTTTCTTCAGAAAACTTTCAAAAAGCTTGAAACACATGCAAGTTTCTTCAGAGTTTCACTGTTTAGAAATGGTCAAAACACCATCAACTTTTTAAAGCAATACAAAGGTGACATCTAGTGGCGAGCTCACCGCCCCCCCAAAAAAGAAATTCTGGCTACGCCCCTGATTGTTAAGCTGAATGCCACATTATACAGCACTTTGTAAATAATACACATGCTGTGTGACCAGAGAGCACTTAGTGCGCAGCTGTGATCAAAACCAACACCGGATTTCAATTATTGACTGATTGGCTGATCAATACTTCACTGATACGATAGATATTCAATTATTCTTTTGCGTGATGCACTTAGCTGCTGTTGTATTAACCTTGCTGCCCCCCTCCCCCCAAAAGAAAGAGAGAGAGAGAGAGAGAGAGGTGCTCTCTGTGGGGTGTCTGCGTGCAGGCGGGTTGCTGGTTAAAAAGCGCACAGCTGATCCGCGCAAATGCGCAGCGCCACAAACAGAACAACTAGCGTGAGGTTCAATCAGCCGTCCGGTTGTAAGGTGGCGTGAACACCAGGATCCCCACGGGAGGCGTGGACACGTGAGGCATGAGTTCCGGCGGCGCGCGGTGCCGCCTGCGCGCTGACCGGGGCGGTCGCTGTCCGCGGTGCTGACGCCTTCCTGCGGGCTGCTGCACGCACGCACGCACGCACGCGTCCGTGGGGCTGCACGCAATCCACGCATATGTGACAGCGCTTTGAACCTGTGACATCACCTTTGCAATTCACCTTGGGATTAAAACAAATAAAGCAAAAGACGCATAAAAGGTAAGTGTGTGTGTGTGAGTGTGTGTGAGTGAGAGAGAGAGTTGCTTCTGAAAAACAAACACACACGCAGTTGCAGCAGCTGCGTGTTTTTACTATTGATTGCACATGCAGGATTGATTGTCTCATGAAGCTTTCACGTTTTTTTGTTTGTTTGTTTTTCTGAGTGAGAGCCATGTGGGTAATGTCGTTTAGACCAGCCGGTTTGCAGGCTCGAGCTGTAAAAGAGCCACTTCTGCTTTAACCTATTAAAACACTCATTAAATATAAAACTTTTAACATGTACTTGATGCAGCCCCAGTGTGGGCACTATTACTTTTAGATCTCAGGCTACTTAATTTGCATGACATGAATATTTAAAGCTGGTGTATCATTTCAGTGTGGGAGGGCACGTACAAACAAATGTAGAGAGGCCCATCTGTGCCTGATACTATTCTGGATGTTAAACTGACACAAGCTGTTGCACATTTGTGTCCCATTTTACCAAAATGCACTTATCTGCAGTGGCACACAAACTTATGTTTGCTGCACTTGTTGATGTTTTATTCTGCTGTTTTCTGAGCTTGCATGCCAATGTTTGTCACATCAGTTTGAGTAAAACAAAATGCATACGTGTAATGCAGCACATAATCCAGGACAAGAGGTCCAAAGTTAGCTCCTCAATCTAGTTGCCTTCCTACGATGAGGTAGTGCAAGGGTGATGCATTTCTACACAGTAAGACTCGCTGGGTTTAACGTGTATGATGTCCTCTGTCACAGAAATTCTTCATCAGATAAAGAGAAACACATAAACATACCATATTTACCAGAGTATAAGATGCAGACTTTTTATGACTGTAGTTTGGAAGGTCCTGCTGTGATTTATACTCCTGTGTGACTTACGTATATGGCAAAAAAAAGAAAAAAAAAATCATCATGCATTTGTTAATAATAATAATAGCTATTTATATAGGGCTTTTCCAGGAATCAATGTACGAAACAAAATAAACTTGAATTATACAACAATGTGCAAAAATTCAAAATTAAAGACAATTATTAAAAAAAAAAAAAAAAAATCAAATGGACTGCTGTGTTTCAAAAGCTATGGGCCAGCAATCTGTGTTAACCTGCATTTAAAAAAAAAAAGCCATCCAAAATGTTGTCCATTGCATGCATATTTGTCCAGCTTGCCTATTTATTTGGAATTTAAAAGCCCTTTTGGCACACACCACTAGGTGAGGGCTTACTGCAAAAATCCACTGTCAACATCTCCATCCATGTCCATGTGGCATTTTTTGTTGTTCATATTACATCATATACTGTCCAATATGGTGTCCATTGCACATTTATTCAATCATCTTGTTTATTTTTGGAACGTCAAAATGTCTTATGTTAAGTAACAGTACACACTGTCGTGTGCACATGTACCAGTTGTTAAACTCATCCACAGAGAAAAGCTGTAAAAATGAGTTCTAGATGCAGACAAAATGTGTGACTTATACTCTGGAAATTATGGTAAGTGGACTGTGAAATAAAGCTTTAACGTGAGAAAGACAACAGCGGGATAAATGTTTCCACCTTCTGAGGAAGAGAGTCCTAATTAGAGTCAACAACAAATAAAAATAGTTAATAATGCACAACACTTCATAATAAGTTAAAGAAAACAGGTGTGTTTTAAGTCTAATTTAAATGACTAAACAGCACAAATCTTATTGCAGCAAGCCAGTTATTCAGGGAACACAATGTGTGACCTGCTGACTTCTTTTTCACCGTTGGGATACAAAGTATAATAAGCTCATGTGTTATAATTGTCCACAATCTTTACAGGCCGATGGATCAGATCCAGCAGCAACAGATCACCATGGATCCATCTAGTCCCAAAGTGCAACCTAGGTTTTCTGGATTTACAGAGGCTGGTCCTGGATTGCCTTCACAGCACGCAGATAAGGAGCCACCTCTCTTCACCCAGTCAGGGAGGCTCAAGCTATATTCTGGGTTGAGTCAGTTACAGACTCCACCTAAATTCACAAACCACCTGCAGTTAAGCCAGATAAAGTCCTGGTCCACTTCAACACCACCACCACCAACAACAGCAACAACAACAACAGGTATCAGCCGACCCAGACCAACTGCTCTAGGAACTAAACCTGCTCCAAAACCAGACAGGATTTCAGTGGACCCCTGCAAGGAAATAGATTTGATTCCAGTGTATATCCCGGGACCTCAGAGTGCTAACGCCTTGCCCCACTCCCCAACAGAGTCCTCATTCCCTCTTCATAGTCATCATAGTCCCCACAGCCCTCAATCTTACATGAACCAACCTTCCCTGAGCCCACATCCCAGCCTGCCCTTCCCTCCAGCCAACTCCAAACCCTGCACCAGCCCTCAGGCTCAGAGTACACTGTCTCCTGGGAACACATCACAGAACCAAGCTTACTCAGAAAAGATCAGTGGAGACGAGTTCAGGTGAGACAAAACCCTACGAGAACGTCCTTTCACCTACTGGACTCTGAAGGATTCCGTGCTTGTTGCTGTGAATATTCTGTCCGTCTGTGGGCACCTCAGTGTTTACAGTCAGCAGCTCGTAGAAAGCTGATATATGCCAGACTGTGTCACAGGAATAAAAGCTGTGAATCTTAAGTGCATTCAGAACCTGGCAGGGTGGTACAGCCACTTTTCAATTTGGCAGACATCCTAGACGGGCACGTTTCTCTTTCATTATTTTGCCTCAAACTGTGTTTCTGTGATGGATAAACTACAGCAAAAGCTCTCAACTACAATCTTGCATTTACGTGTGATGGAAGCAGCTCTTATTGTCCAGTGAACACGGTAAATACTTAACCATCTAAGTTACATTTGCAGCTCTGATGGATTTGACTGCTTTAAAGCTACATTCTGTAGGATTTGGTGTCATCTAGTGGTGAGGTTGCAGATTGCAATATGCAATTTTGTTTCTCTTCACAGTTTCACTTCTTTAGCAATGGGATTCATGCTCCTTACCTTCTCCTGTGATAAGCGATTTGCATGATCCTCCTTTATACAAAAATGAGGGATCTTGTTAGCCTGCACTAGCCTCCTTAGGCAACCACTTATTCCTCTTTATTTTTCTTAAGTCTTGTGGTTGCTGCAAAATGCAATAGGGTACCTTGTGGCTACCAACATGGCCATGAGGGAACTCGCTCTGATTTTATTTTGAATTTGATCTGAAACATGTTTTCTAGAATATATGTGTAAAACTTAGAATGAAACATTTGGTCCAAACTTACTCATTTTTGGGGACATTCTGGGAGTGAAATATTTGAGTTATCCTGCTAACAGACAATAAAACAAATATTACCTCTTTTGTAGAGGTAAAAACACATCAAATCATTGTTGAATGTCATTATATATTCCATTTCTGCTAGCAAACACATCTAAATCCTACACACTGTAGCTTGAAAAGGTCATATTATAGGGCTGAGGTTAATCAAATTTTGATTGCAATTCAAATTTTGGCTTCCAACAATTATTAAAATAACATAATCAAGATAAAATGACTGTTTTGACACATTCAGATTCACGACAATGTTCTCCTTTCACCATGTGTGATAAATCAAAGTGGCAACCTCCACTGTTAGCATGCAAGTTGCAGACAACCACTGCTAGCGGTAGTCTCTACTAAGCTAGCGTGTGCTAGCTGCTTTAGACTTGACCATGTTTGCCCTTTCTGCACATTTTATTACAAATATCAGTCATAGTGTAGCTTGCTGTGGGCTCTAGTATTTTTGTTGAGTGAAATTTCTGTATTATTTAATTTGTATGTTAGCACCATTAGCACTAATTAGCAGGTATTGATAACTTAGTGATGCTTCCACACTTTCTACTAGCCTATAAAATTTTTCACGGACTGGCACCTCCCTAACTAGATGACCTAATTAAACCCTATGTACCGGCCCAGGCTTTGCACTAGCAGGATGCAGGACTACTTAGTGACCCTAGGGTGAATTAAAAAGTCTCAGGTCATAGAGCTTTCTCTTATCGTGCTCCTGTTCTGTGGAATGATCTCCCTGTATCAATAAAACAGTCAGATTCTGTAGAGACTTCCAAGTCCAGACTTAAGACGCACTTATTTACCCTTTCGTATGGCTTGCATACTGGTATATTATGTTACTATGCTTTTTACTTTTTTACGTTTTACTTGCTTTTTGATCTTTTAATTAATTTTATTTTATTTTGTTTTCTGAATTATTTTGTTTTCCTAATTGTTTTGTGTGAAGCGCCTTGAGGCGACTCTGTCGTGATTTGGCGCTATATAAAATTAATAAATTGAATAAATTGAAATTCTGAAGCAATAAGCCGGACACAGTTTTTTAAAAATACCGTTATAAAAACCACTGTCCAGTCCAAAAAAGTATGCATTAATCAAACACACAAGCCAAAGTTAGCCTGTTAGCTTGGTAATGAGATGGGATCAAGTTCAGGTTTCGCGCAGGTTACACCAGTCTCGCCTATGCTCCACCTCTCTACCCATTTATGAATTGGCCAAGAGTTAAATTTTTACTTTATTTGTTTCAAGTTCTCAAAAGTCAACAGTAAGTCATATTCAAATAACCACGATTTTAATTTTACCCAAAATAATGGTTTTTTTTTGGGGGGGGGGGGGCACTATTTCCAACTTTTCAGCAACAAAACACCAATTGTACAGTGGGCGTGGCTTACAAAGCACAAGCAGGTTTTGTGACATATGTCACAGAAGTCTAAAACACCATTTCAGTCATAAATTCTGCTTATAGGAAGAATGATATCATCACAGCCTAGTGGAACTAAGGATATTTTATATGAGATACCAATCTGTAAAAAAAAATGGACACAAAACCATTTTTGCACATTATGACCCAAATTCATTTAGGTTTAAAATGTTGCTGTTTGGAAGATGACCATCACTTTTTTCTGTCTTCAGAAATCCATTGTGAGGACAATAAAACTATCACAAACAATTTTTTTTAAGTTGACTACTCACTCTGATGATTCTGTCTCAAACACATCTTTCCAGTAGATTTTAATTATTTGCTGGGATTATTAGAAAGTGTAAAAACATATGACCAGCGGACCGTGCCTCTATAGTGTGTTAAAACGTGCACTAACACCAGCATGGCTGATTACAGTGTATATTATAGTGCAGCCTGTCAAACTACTTGATGCTTTCATGTAATAATTCCTATGTTTACTGTCCTTTGAAAGTGTGTACATCATCACGTGGAACGTAGGGTCGGCTGTTCCCCCAGATGACATCACATCTCTGTTTGGACCAAATGTTTCAGATGGGAGTGTTGACATGTTTATCATCGGGTAAGTCAGCTGTTCTTAATCGACGGTGCCAGAGTGACAGCAGCGAGTGCCCACTCAGTCATCTGCCTTCATGTCCATTCATTCTCTCATATTACCATAATGTTATTTGCTAACTTTTTAGCACGTTTCATGTAATACACATTATTGTAAGTTACAGCTCTCATGTTATTATTTTAAAGGTTACGTAATACTCATTTGTGCATCGTGGTGTTTGGGTACGATTTTCATTTTGCTATTTTCGAGGTTATGTCACACTTGGCATCATGTTATACTAGGTCATAGTACCTGTGGGCATGAAGGCAGTGACATTTGACCCCAGTAACTGACCTCTGGCTGACATTGCCAGAGCAACTGTAGCATCCACCTGTGTGCCACATTTGGACAAATCAGGTTGAAAATGCAATTCTTTGACTTTGACCTTTGCCAAAATGAATTCTTTAAGGGCAGTTTTGGGGTCAACTTTCACTGACATGCCAAGTTTGTTAGAAGTCAGCGAAAAGGCCTGAGAGGAGTAGACCAAGAAACAGAGAGGCCAGAGTTGCTAGGTTACATTTGATTTGTTGGCAGCAGGTTGAATTTTTCTGTCTGCTGGTTTGGTGTGATATCAGTGCTGTTGGACTTTAAGAAACACTCTATATGGTTGCCAGGAGTACTAGATTTTGACTTCTGGTACTGAGCTGGTTTTGTTACAGACCTGGCACTCCTGAGACTGACAGACATGACCTTGTCCCCAGTGATTGACTTTTGGGAATTGACTTGGGCAATTCTAGAACCTGCCTTCATATGTGTGTCAAGTGTGGTGCAAATCAGGGGAAAAACTATATCAGTTTTGACCTTTGACTCCATAGACCTTGACCTTTTCTGAAACTGACCCTTTAAGGGCAATTCTGGTGTTGACTTTTATCCACATGCTATAGTTGGTGGAAAAAGACAAAGGACCTGGGAGGAGTAGGGAAACAAACAAACAAACAAACATTGCTATAAAATCACACACTATTATTTATATGTATATGGACAAGCAAGTCTGACATAAAATTGATGATGGATGGATGAGATTTATTGTCATTGTCATTACAAGTGCAACAACAACAAGATTACGTCTACGCTCACATTTCCGCAGACAAGATACAGCAATTAATCCACAATTATTACTTGTTTACCATAATAATGGCACACATCAGAATTAAGACAACACATATACATTTGACATTGTTTATGTGCACTAAACTTGAAACAGTCTGTTTTCCAAATTGGGGCGATGTGAGTGTGTGGTAGCCGCTGCAACAGGAGTCACGCCGCCGCTAGCTTGGGGGGGAGTCCCAAGCGTCTTATTTTATTACCCATCACTTTTCTTGAAGAATTCCACTGAATTTGATATGTGTATTTTGTGGCTGCCTCCAGGCTTCAGGAAGTGAACTCTATGATAAATAAGCGGCTGAAGGATGCGCTCTTCTCAGACCAGTGGAGTGAACTTTGCATGGATACACTCAGCCCATTTGGATATGTTCTGGTAAGTAAATTAATCAATACTCGTATGTAAACATTTCAGTCTTGATGGTGCCCGATTTATTTCTTATGGAGCGGGGAGGGCCATGTGCCAAAACTAAATTTTAGTGTTGTGTGAAAGTCCATTATAGCATATTTTATACCAAACTAAATTTCAGTATGATAAAACAATTTCTCTGTAATCTCCTTGCAGTATTTCATTAATATGCAGATTGCAGTGGTAATGAAATGTCCACATGCTTCTCTTTGCGTGATATATTTCAAAGGAAACACACCTTCCTGACAGAATGTGCATGCAAGGCGCCTTGGAAAAGTACATTGCAAACAGCTGAATTGTTCACCTTTGTAATGAAAAAAAAAAAATGTTTTCATTTAATCTTGAAAAACTGACCAAAATGATACCACCCAGTAACAAATCATTATTGTATACGATGTTTATAGGATTTAAGTGGCACATCACAAAGCACCCTTAGACAGAACTTGCATAACATTCTTCATTGACATAGTGATGGCAAAACATGATCTCATGAAGAATGTGGTGTTTTTTTCTGAGCCCACTAGATGGCAGTGTTCAGATATGGAACTGCATTCATCCATAAAATGCCACTATTGGGATGGAAATAAAATAATAATAATAATAATAATAAATACCTATTTTGCTGTAAACATCATGCTGGGCAACATACTCGGCCAAATCAAAGGGAATGGGGGCCACACATTGCCTGCGGGCCCCAAATTGGGTGGCACTGCATTTAAACGGAAAGAGCTGCTGCTAGCCACACCCTTTATCTGAAGGAATGGAGGTAGCAATGCAATGGCTGCGAGGTGATTTTTACTTCTGCACTGCTGCAGGCATTATGGGTAATGAAACCACACACAGGAACTTTAAATTATCCGTAGGTGTGCATGCGGTTGTGAATGTGTTTGTTTGTGTATATGTGGCCCTGGGTACCCAGTCAGGGTACCTGTGTAACCCGACTCACGCCCTGTGACTGCTGGGATAGGCTCCAGCCCCCCCACCCGACTCATGTGATTCTTAATTGGAGTAAGTGGGTAGAGAAAATGGCTGGATGGAAACCACACACAGGTGTTTCTTTTCTTTTGTTTTTTGTTTTTTTTAGACTTTGCTGTCCAACTCACCCAAGTGTCAACGGTATGCTGTCTATATGGCAAACTGTCTTCCCGGTGGGTCTAGATCATCCAGCCCCTCTTTTTACCTCCATCCACTAAACAGGAGGTCTAGATCCAAGCATGGTTATCGATTGTTAAGCGGTGTGGCCTATAGCAGGGTGCTTGTTTGTCTGGGAGCTCCTACGCCATCGTTGCGATCGAGATGCTGCACAAGCAGGACAAAAAACAGCCAAATAATTTTGTTGTTCATAAAGCAAGAATCCATCACCAAGTTGCATATGATGTAAAACAAAACACAAATACTTAAAACTTTGGTTAAAGCTTTTGTCTGGCAACTGCATCACTCTTATGCAGCGCCCTCTGATGGTCACAATAAAACAAAATCAAAGCATGCGTGTCATCATGTCGGTTGTGTCCGTCTCCTGTGGAGGAGAGGGTTCAGAAACTGGGGGTGAGTTTAGCTTGAAGTAGAAGAGAGAACAACAGTAATGGAGCACTTGCAAGAAACTGTTCCCACATCTGGGTTTCTTTTCCATTTTCTGGTACTGTATGTGACACTGCCCTCTGCTGGTGGTGTAGAACAGCCACAAGGCTCAACCTGAATTCAATCAGGAGACGTCACCAGTGCAGAAGCAAAAACCAACCTGGAAGTCAATAAACAAGTTGTTTTAGGTTAGAATTTTGCTTATAGCAGGAGGAGTTCTATGTTCTATGTACACAAACAGAATTATGAGGCTGAATGAAACCCCAACTAAAAAAGCTTTCCATAATATGACCCCTTTAAATGGTCTCAATTCACAATGTAATGTTTCATCACTTTTTATGACACTTTTCTTCTATTATCAAAGCTTGTGATTAAAAAAAATTCCTCACATATATTTGGATCTGTCTCTAAGTTGTAGCTTTTCCAGGCCTGGATCAACCTTTTCACCAAATTTTGTGAAATGTAAACCTTCCAGAAATGCACCTAGAATTGATTTAGTTTTTGATGCTGAATTTTCAGGTGGTGGTACTTGATTTTAATGCTTCGTGAATAATGAACGACCGAGCTCCTCACCCTATCTCTAAGGGAGCACCCAGCCACCCTGCGGAGGAAACTCATCTCGGCCGCTTGTACTCGCGATCTCGTTCTTTCAGTCATGAGCCAAATCTCATGACCATAGGTGAGGATCGGAACGCAGATCGATCGGTTAATCGAGAGCTTTGCCCCCCTACTCAGCTCTCTCTTCACCACGACGGTCCGATACAGCAACCGCATCACTGCAGATGCTGCACCGATCCGTCTATCGATCTCACGCTCCATCCGTCCCTCACTCTTGAACAAGACCCCGAGATACTTAAACTCCTCCACTTGAGGCAAGGACACTCCACCGACCTGAAGAGGGCAAAGCACCTTTTTCCGGTCGAGAACCATGGCCTCGGATTTGGAGGTGCTGATTTTCATCCCGGACGCACTCGGCTGCAAACCGCCCCAGTGCACGCTGAAGGTCCTGATTTGACGAAACCAACAGAACCACATTGTCCGCAAACAGCAGAGACGAGATTCTGTGGTTCCCATACCAGACCCCCTCTACACCCTGGCTGCGCCTAGAAATTCTGTCCATAAAAATAATGAACAGAACCGGTGACAAAGGGCAGCCCTGGCAGAGGCCAACATGCACTGGAAACAGGTTTGACTTACTACCGGCAATGCGAACCAAGCTCCTGCTGCGGTTGTACAGGGACCGGATAGCCCTTAGCAAAGGACCCTGGACCCCGTACTCCTGGAGCACTCTCCACGGGGGGTGTGTGTGTGTGTGTGTATATACATATATATGTGTGTATGTATGTATAAACCAAACAAAATAAATACATAATGATCAACATTTCATATTTCTGTTGTGCCTGGTTATGCAGGTGAAGGCATACGAGTACATTCCTGCAACAAAACCATCCATTTTTACCCGATGGACATTGGTATTGCAAAGACTTTGCGTCCGTCCGTCCGTCTGTCTGTGCTCACCATAACTCCAGTCCTATTACTGCCAGGGTCTTCAAATTCACAGGGAACATTCTTGGGATACAGACCTTGACAAAGTTCAAAGCTGGTGACCCTAAACCTCTTTTAAGAAGTTAAAAAGTTTCATTCTGTTCTGTTTTTTGTTTTTCTTTTGAGTGGCAAGGGTGACAGCCAATCAGAGTAGAGCAGTGCTGTGATGTCAAATGCAGTGCTCTATAAAACTGCTTCATTTATGTGTTTATATAACGTGTTTCTCATATATTCTGTAAGAGCTTACGAGAAATAAACACTTCTAAAAGTGAAAACGCTGTTTTTGGAACCTCATCACATCCTCTGAACTGATTTACAAGACATTTCATGGACGTTAGCGTGGTGACGTCACAGGCTAGCTGCAAACCATTTTGTTTGTGTGTAAATATAAATTCTTTGTCATATATTATGTTAAAGCTAGCGAGAAATAGACACTTCTAAAACTGAAAACCCTGTTTTTGTAACCTGATAAAACCTCTGGAGTGATTTACAAGACATTTTGCAGACAATAGCATAGTGCTGTCACAGGCTAGCTGCAAACTGTTTCCTTTGTGTGTAAATATAACCTCTTTGCCATATATTATGTAAAAGCTAGTGAGAAATAAACACTTCTAAAACTGAAAACGCTGTTTTTGTAACCTGATAACACCTCTGGAGTGATTTACAAGACATTTCGTAGACGTGAGTGTGCATGCTAACTTCCGCTAACTCAAAGCTAACGTCCGCTCTTGTCAAAAGCTCATAAACGCAAATATTGTTTATGATTGATTGATAGAGGGGCTTCATTGAACATGTACAAATTGTAAGACAATAGGATCTTAATAATTAATGTAAAGAACAATAATTTTATATATATACTCAACAAAAATATAAACGCAACACTTTTGGTTTTGCTCCCATTTTGTATGAGATGAACTCAAAGATCTAAAACTTTTCCACATACACAATATCACCATTTCCCTCAAATATTGTTCACAAACCAGTCTAAATCTGTGATAGTGAGCACTTCTCCTTTGCTGAGATAATCCATCCCACCTCACAGGTGTGCCATATCAAGATGCTGATTAGACACCATGATTAGTGCACAGGTGTGCCTTAGACTGCCCACAATATAAAGCCACTCTGAAAGGTGCAGTTTTGTTTTATTGGGGGGGGGGGATACCAGTCAGTATCTGGTGTGACCACCATTTGCCTCATGCAGTGCAACACATCTCCTTCGCAACATCTGTGAAGAGAACACCTCTCAAACGTGCCAAACGCCAGCGAATGTGAGCATTTTCCCACTCAAGTCGGTTACGACGACGAACTGGAGTCAGGTCAAGACCCCGATGAGGACGACGAGCATGCAGATGAGCTTCCCTGAGATGGTTTCTGACAGTTTTTGCAGAAATTCTTTGGTTATGCAAACCGATTGTTCCAGCAGCTGTCCGAGTGGCTGGTCTCAGACGATCTTGGAGGTGAACATGCTGGATGTGGAGGTCCTGGGCTGGTGTGGTTACACGTGGTCTGCAGTTGTGAGGCTGGTTGGATGTACTGCCAAATTCTCTGAAACGACTTTGGAGACGGCTTATGGTAGAGACATGAACATTCAGTACACAAGCAACAGCTCTGGTTGACATTCCTGCTGTCAGCATGCCAATTGCATGCTCCCTCAAATCTTGCGACATCTGTGGCATTGTGCTGTGTGATAAAACTGCACCTTTCAGAGTGGCCTTTTATTGTGGGCAGTCTAAGGCACACCTCTGCACTAATCATGGTGTCTAATCAGCATCTTGGTATGGCACACCTGTGAGGTGGGATGAATTATCTCAGCAAAGGAGAAGTGCTCATTATCACAGATTTAGACTGGGTTGTGAACAATATTTGAGAGAAATGGTGATATTGTGTATGTGGAAAAAGTTTTAGATCTTTGAGTTCATCTCATACAAAATGGGAGCAAAACCAAAAGTGTTGCGTTTATATTTTTGTTGAGTGTGTATATGTATATATATATATATATACACACACACACACACTTTACACTGGGATACCAATTAAACAACTGTAAATTATAAAGAAGACAATGCTCATACGGCCTAGGTTATTTTAGCATTGCATTATGTTTAACTTCTACACGTACTTTTTTCTTCTGTTCTTTCAGGTAGCATCCCAGCGAATGCAGGGAGTGCTGCTGCTGGTGTTCTCTAAATTCTGCCATCTTCCCTTCCTGAGGGGCGTGCAGACAGAGCGAACGCGCACAGGACTTGGGGGATATTGGGTACGTGCTGTGCATTGATAAGTGCTGCTGTGAACCACAGATTAATTACTCAGCCACGCTGTGGCAGACTTGCAGCCTGTAGCTTTGAGGCCTGTGCGATGGCGGGTTGTACGTGCTACCTGCTGATGGATGCGTGCATGCGTGGGAGCGTATGTCAGTACTGCACGTGACCTTCCCATGTGTGCTGACGTCAGCATCACCTCTGGCTGCTGCTGGTGCAGTCTCCTTCTCTTTGAGGTCAGTGCAGCAGCAGACTGTCTGGCAGGGGAACAAAGACAAAAGCACTATGAACAGACACATTTTTTTTTTTTAAACCTACAGATGCGTAAGAAATCCATTTCACGCTGTGACCCCTCTTTGATGTCCCCAGGGCAATAAGGGGGGTGTGAGCGTGAGGATGACTGTGTTTGGCCACACGGTGTGCTTTCTCAACTGTCACCTGCCGGCTCACATGAGGAACCTGGAGCAGCGCGTGGAGGACTTTGAAAGCATCCTGCAGCAGCAGCAGTTTGAAGGTGGAGCTGCAGCTGGTGTGCTGGACCACGAGTAGGTGACAGGATGACGGAAAAAAAGTTAAAAAGTCACCATGCAAATAGAATCAATTCATGTGTCTGATTCTTATTTAGTCATTTGCACTGCATCAGTTAATCACTTAGTAAGCAAAATGTAAGAAAGTAGTTACAAATTTGTTTTTTAAAGGACAAATACTTTAAAGCCCAAATATGCTGCATTAGCAACTAGAGTGGCACTCAGCCAGCCTGTCCTTCTGCCAAAGAACAACACAGGGTCACAGTCGTGACCTTTTCCCCATTTAGCCTGAAAGCACAAAATGTCATCAAAGTTCTTCCACTGCTTTTTGAGACATAGTGGACAGACAGACGTGCAAACACACAGGGGTGATCAGGTAAACTTCACCCTCCTCTGTCAGCTGGCACAGTAATAATCATTATGTATAAAATAAAAATAACAAAATAACAAACCACATTAATCTGCACTTTTCAAAGTTTCTTGTGCAATATCTTTACCCATGTGCAATATTTTCCCATGGAATATCATTCCACAGTTGTACATAATTTGTCATTTTACATTTTATATTTTGTCCACGTTTTATTTTTAGTGTGTGTGTGTGTGTGTGCGTGCACGCAAGCATGCGCACACGTATGTGTTTTGGCATCTGCAACCCCATGAAACCTTATTTAAAATCTAAATTTGCAACAGGTGTTTTTCTGCAAACAAAATATTCCACCTTCACGATGTTTTAATTTGGCCAACATTTTATTTTGTCTCATTTAAAAAAGTGTTGTAATTATGATATTTATGGAATTGCACACTGTTCATAAATCTCTCATATCATTATTCACTTCTTTTTGTCATCTTAGTGTCAATGAAAGGCCTGTGTCTTGTGTCCAGTGTCCTGTTCTGGTTTGGAGATTTGAATTTCCGTATTGAGGACTACGACATCCACGTGGTGAAAGGCGCCATTGATGGAAACAAGCTGCCCCTGCTGTGGGAGCGAGACCAGGAAAGACATCGCCATCTAAAAGCATTTTCAAATCTAATATCCCCCCCCCCCCCCCCCCCCCCCCCCCCCAAAACTGTTAGACTTTTGATTTATGACACCAACCAGCAGATGGCAGTATAGCATAAAATGAAGGTTGTTGGAAATTCACGTGGCCTTGTGTGTGTTTTTCCATTTTATTCACTTAACAGCTCAACATGGCCAAAAACACAGAATCCATCTTGGCAGGCTTCGTGGAAGGTCCACTCAAATTCCCACCGACGTATAAGTTTGACGTTGGCACTCATACGTACGACACCAGGTTCGTATGGAGCAGGTTCGATAAGGCTAACAGAGGTTTCTTGTTTTTGTGGAGGGCTATAACTTTGTGTTTCACTATACTAGTGCTAAGAAAAGGAAGCCTGCCTGGACAGATCGCATCCTTTGGCGCCTACGTCGCACCGGCTCGCCTGTTCCTACCCACAATGCAGCACTGCAACGAGGTTTGACCTCGTGGTTGGGTGGGGCCACCAGAGTGACACAGCATTTGTACAGAAGTCACATGAACTACACCATCAGTGACCATAAGCCTGTTTCGGCGCTGTTCTCGCTACATGTGAGTTCAATGTGAACCATTTTTGACTGAATCGAACTGTAAGCCAACTTTAGCTTGCGCCCTTGGTTCTTTCTTGCTCTTTCTTATTCTAGTTCCCATTCAAAGTTGAGATGCTGCTGATCGAGTTGCAGATGAACAAGGAGTGGTGTCAAGTCTCTGACGCTACCGTCAGACTGACTGTGGCGTCAACGTACCAACGCAGCTCGTGGGACTGGCTGGCCATATACAAGGTCGCTCTGTTTACTTCACACACGCCATGTGATTCACGTCACCTGTTTCCTCACTTTCTGTTTTTTCTCCACAGGTTGGATTCAGACATCACAAAGACTACGTCACATACGTGTGGGTGAAAGGGGAGAAGGTAACACAGGTGTGCCACATAACGTTGCACAAGTTCAAGTCAAATAAAACACAAACTGCTGAGTCACCACAGCCACATCAAATTACATAACTTGAACGCCTCGCTCACAGAGTGCAAACCTCCGCCAACACTAGTTTCCAATTCCATAAATTTTTACCTTGGAAAAAAATTTCAAGGTCAAAGTCCTCTTAGAAATGCCTTTTCATAAGCTAAAATATAATACAAAATATAGATCAAAAGGGATTTTCAATGTTAAAATCAAATATCCACTAAATCTGCAATATGGATCAGATACAAATCAAACTTAGTCTTTTCACTGAGTGCCAGTTTGCACCATATTGTCACAAAAGAGACTGACTGAAGCACTTTTGATTGCGCTATAATGCAAAATGTACATCAAATGGCCTTTTCAATATTAAATTCAATGTCCACAAAATCCACAATCCAGATCAGATCTGGATCAAACTTTGTCATGCAATAGTGTGTGCCAATCTGCACCTCACTGTCAAATATGAGAGTGATTGGGACACATTTGTTTAAGATATAATGTAAAATATACATTAAATGGGGTTTTCAATGTTAAATTCAAATGGCCACAAAATCTGTAATCTGGATCAGATCCGGAACAAATTTGTCAGTCAATAAAGTATACCATCCTACATAACGCTGTCAAATATGAAATAAATTTGCTCTCTTTTGACGGAGTTATGAATTTTTGAAAATTAAAGTTAGTTCAAGTGATGTTGAATGAATGAATGAAAACTGTTTATTTCGAACATTTGATACAACAACAATTACAAGATAGATCAGTAAAGACAACAACAAAAAAGTTCCTACTGTGTACCCAGCATGTCCGAAAAGGGGTAGGGTGAAGCATCAGCTTATTTATCCCTACCCCTTCTTCCCCACAACCAGTAATACCCTTTGCCACATATACACATAGATTCCTACACACCTAAACCGATATCTATCTATCTATCTATATATATATATACCTACACATACCTACTTACATACAAAATACTATATATTTACAAGCCAAAGCAAAAAACAAAAACACCCTAACCCTCATTACCCTTCCTCCTCCCTATACCCAGAAAAAAACATATTTTTGTACCGCTGTTTGAACTGGTTCATGCTTGGACATTGCTTGAGCCCCACTCCCAATCTGTTCCACATCCTCACCCCACAGACAGAAATACAGAAACCTTTTAATGTTGTTCGTGCCCACTGATGTTAGTTCAAGATGGGGATTTTTCTGATTTTCCTAGATTTTTTTCCTAACTTTGCCCTTTGACCTATGAAAATTGAATCACTGCTTGCCTATTAGGATATGAATCTTCAGTAAAAATGTCATAACAATATATGAAAAATTGTGGGCCCCCGGCTGTTCATAAACAGACATACAGGGCCGAAAATATAACCTCCTCCAACTTTGTTGGCAGAGGTAAATATGTGCTGAGTCATCAGAGCCATACTGTTGTTGTTGGTCTTTCAGCTAGTCCCATTTGTAGTGTGTCGCCACAGCAGATCCAGCACAGATCCACATTGGTATTTGGCACAGGGTTTACACCGGATGCTCTTCCTGACACAACTCTAGTTGTACCTGGAAAAACACACACAGCCTCTGGTCTTCCGAAGAGGAGCAGATCCCAGTAGACACAGGGTGAGAGGCAAGGTTCACCCTAGACAGGATGCCAGTCTATCACAGGGCCACATGTAGACAAACACATTCACACACACACACGTGGCCAATTTCCAGTTCACCTAACCTACATGTCTTTGGAAGTGGGAGAATGTCGGAGCATCCAGAGGGAACCCACATAAACATATCACTAATCATAAACATCACTAACTTATGGCAAGCTAAGAGTGGACGCTCTTGTTTTGGCCGAACAACTATACAATTTTTGTATATTCTACGCGCCCGCTGCCGATGCGCTTGATTAATTCCTGCACAAACAATGCTGTGACAGTGCGTTTTCATGGGTAACAAAAACATAAGGAGTATATTTGGCACAAGAACTTGTGTATCTCATGTGTTTTTACGCCTAAATGATCGTAACTCAATACTCGCACTCATCCAGCAGCATCTTTTCATGTCGGCAAATTCAGCGTTGGGTCAGGCAAAAGTAGTCGGCGAGCTATCCCACAATGCCAAAATAGCAGACATGTTGCTCCAACGAGAGCAGCACGCTGAGCAGTGTGATCATCATCATCATTTCTTTGTTGTTGTTGTTTTTATTTCTACTCCATTGTGTCTGTCCGCCTACATGTGAACAAAATACATTGGAGTGGTTTGATCAGAATGAGGCCAAGGACTAATTTGATTTTGAGTAAAATCAAATAAACATCAATGCCGCAGGCTAAAGTCAGATTATTTTATTTATTTATTTTGGCCAAGTGCTTTGGGGACAGTTAGAAATACAGATACGTATATGATTACTTTTAAACACCAGTGAAGCCATCTGTTAATGTTCCATCTGCTAATGTTCTCTTGTTCAATGAAGTGTGACCTTGGGTCAAACTCACAGAATGTCTTTTTTTTTTTTTTTTCAGGAATTAGTTATAGACACAACTACGGTTGGTATTAAACACTAATATAAAGTCATATATCACTTTATTATTCTGGATATGTGACCTTTGACCTTGGATGGCCTTGCCCTTTTTTTTTTTTAGTAACTGGTTGTATATATAACTACGGTCACTATTAAAGTCATATATCAACTTTCTGTCACATAACTTGTGACCTTGAGAGGTCAAACCCAACATCATGTCTGTTGACAAAACATTTGCAGCCAAAATGTAGTAAATATGGTGGAAGGGTCGTGTGTTACTCAAGGATAAAATTTATCCATTTTGGTCAGAATTGATCAAATGTCGAGGCCACACAGAACCTGATATTATGTTATCATTGAATCACAAATAAATAATTTACAGAAGGTGTTGCACTCTCTGAGTACCCACTCATTATTACATATACTTGTGTGTATATATATATATATATAGTCTTTGTGCTCAGGAATCACAGATGAAAAATAAGATTTAAAACTTGCTTCTACAGGTCTAAAAGGGGAGTGTCACCAGCACTGTATATATCTGGAATGTCATCAGGCAGGTTCTTGAAATGTCGAGATAGTGATATGAGTACAGACTATATGTCATAGGATTGGAGATCTCACTGAAACTTAAACCACCTTCTCTTACTCAAAGGCCATCTTTCCACAAAAAGTGGGCAAAGTCCAAAACAGTACTACACATGGATTAAGTTCTTTAATTTTCAATTTTACAATAAAGTATAAAATTACATAAATATATTATTATTTAAAAAAAATATAATCGGAGGCAATGAAACAAAGCCATGGTGTCTAAAGTATGTCTTATTCTTCATTTATATGTCCTTCTTTAACATAATACATATGGAAATACGTCATCTCAGGTGTCAATCATTAATGGTAGGTCAAGGTTCAGGGGCACCTCTGACAAATTTCAGGTTTTAAAGAAGCTCTTTTCTGTTCTTAAGTTTGGGGATGTATGTCAAAGGTAACATCCTTCTGTCTCTCTGTCCAGGTGACGTTTTCAGAAGAGGATCTGCCGAGAGATGATGGGGAATACATCTTGGGTTACTACAGTCATAATATGAACAGCATTGTTGGAATATCAACACCAGTCCAGGTAAAATAAATAAATAAATGACATCAAAGCCTGTTAGAGGACAGATTGTCACCATCTCTTGAATCCCCACTCCTCAACAGATCAAGATTCCAGTGGACATCCCTGCGGTGCGTCGCTCTGGCAGCTTTGATGAGAGTTCAGAAGATGACAGCACCCTGGTTCTACTGTCTCCGAACTCCCGAAGCCCGAGCCCTAAGTCCAGAAGACTCCACCATCGTCACCGCCGTAGCCGCAGCCCTGCTGTTCCTGCACTTTCTTCCAACCCTCTCCCTTCCCTGCAAGGCCTCAGCCTGTGCCCTCGCTCCAAGGATGGCTCGGCGCGTAGCCGCTCACCGTGCTCTGCTGCCCGAAAGGAACGACTGGCCTCTCCCGACATAAACCCCCTCAGTCCTCGGCGGCCTCTGTCTCCGTGCAGTGGAGTGACCGCACCAGAGGCCCTGATCGCTGCCATCATGGGTGAACACAGACCTGCTCACGTCAGCACCACAGGGGGGCAAACCGTGAAGGAGGGGTGGCAGAAATGGACATGAGCAAAACCGTGCTGTCACTGCACTCATGCAAAGACACCTCGTCATATAACATTCCACATATTGGCCCATCATCACATGCACTGTGTGGATTTTGGACTCATTTTCTGTGACAGTTGGGTTTACTTATCATTCAAGAAGAAGAACATTGAACGTGAAACCAAAGTCAGGGTTAATCTCCAGGGAACGCTTTCCCTTTATAACTGACATCTATGTGTGTAAACATTCTGCTATCAAAATCAGGATCCTGGAGCCTGATGACGTGTAGCAGCTCAGAATGATTGTCCGTATCAAACAGAGAGTGTTAAATGCAGATTGGTTCACATTTGAACTCTGTGCTGTCTGGTCTGTATTAATACAATAAATCCAGTCTGCCTGAGTGGTGACACAGCATGTTCAATGATCAATCAAACATTCACCCCTGACTGCATGGCTTCAGAGACAATCCTGGATCAGTGTTCATGGACTTGTGAAAACGGTTTATACTGAATGCAGGTCGAGACTGATGTGCTTTGGTTTTGGTCAAAATCATTGCTACTTCGATTTGTGTGTGTGCGCAAATAAACAAAGTGTTGCTTGTAAAGATTGATTTTTTTTTTTTTTTTTTTTTTTTCGGGTGGGGGTTAAAGTTTGGTAGACTGTGTCCATATTGAGTTGGTCTTTGTATTTTCCAGCAGATGTAGAACTGAAGAGCACAAACAGAGTATAATCATAGCACACCGTCCCCACCGTAATACGATTTGCCTGCAAGAAATAAGGAACCTGACATCAACTGATGGCTGGTTTGTTTTGATGGATGACAGCTTGCACTCCCTGAAAGCTTCTGTTATTTGATTACCTCGACTGTAAATAACCATTTATGTCTTAGAGACGCACAGATTTTTGATATACACATGGAGACTGCAGCATAAAGTCAGACGTTTCATACAGATCTGCAATGAGACCATAACTGAGGCTCTAATTTTCTGTATAACCGAGGTCTGCTTATGTATATATACACAGTACCGGTCAAACATTTGGGCAGACTTTCTCATTCAGTTATAAGGACTAGAAGGCACCGAGAGAGTGAATGTACCTCCACAAAGACCACACGTTCTTCAAAAAAATGTTCCAGCTCAAATTCAAAATAAAACTCATTGTTCCCAAGTTTCAACATGCTCTCACAACAATTTGATTTAAAAGTTATGTGCCAATGATTTTTCTGGATCTCAGTTTCAAAATATATTCCAGATTACCCCCAAAATCAAATCACTTATTTCCCTGAATATTGTCCATCTGGTCAACAATTTTCATTGAGATCTGATAATGAACTTTTGAGTTATCCTACTAACAAACAAACACAAACGTCAATGAAAACATTACCTCCTTTGTGGAGGCTAAAAAAAAAAAACAGCTCAAAAGGGCTGTAATTAAAACTAAAATAAGGTGAACATTGGGCCATAATCTTCTGGGTTGTGAGCTGTGTGTGGGTATCAGGTTGCCAGTTTGAGACCTCTTGCTTATGATTTTGTCATTTTATTTGATAAAATATACACAAAAACCCACATGTAAATTTAAACCATCAACATCAGTTTTAAGCTACAGAGGAATCAGACACAGAAGGTGACCACAGCAGGTTTGTTAGTCAGCGCTGAAGACAAGATTAGATGGGAATTCTGTAATCTCTGTTGGACTCTTAAATTCTAATATGTCTGCTATGTTGAAATGTTGATAATCACTATCTTGGTTTCTAAAGGACACAGCTGAAATTTGGTGCACAAGAGTATTTCGATATGCTGAATAACAACCCCAATTCCAATGAAGTTGGGATGTTGTTTGAAATGTAAATACAAACAGAATACAATGATTTGCAAAACCTCTTCAACCTATATTCAATTGAATGCACCACAAAGATAAGATATTTAATGTTCAAACTGATAAACGTTTTTGTTTTTGTGCAAATATTTGCTCATTTTGAAATGGATGCCCGCAACACATTTCAAAAAAGTTGGGACAGTTGCAACAACTGACTGGGACAGTTGATGAATGCTCAAAGAACACCTATTTGGAACATTCCACAGGTGAACAGGTTAATTGGAAACGTGTGTGTCATGATTGGGTATAAAAGGAGCATCCCCAAAAGGCTCAGCCGTTCACAAGCAAAGATGGGGCGAGGATCACCACTTTGTGAACAACTGCGTGAAAAAATAGTTCAACTGTTTAAGAACAATGTTTCTCAACATCCAACTGCAAGAAATTTAGGGATTCTATCATCTACAGTCCATAATATAATCAGAAGATTCAGAGAATCTGGAGAACTTTCTACACGTAAGCGGCAAGGCCAAAAATCAACACTGAATGCCCATGACCTTTGATCCCTCAGGCGGCATTGCATTAAAAACCGACATCACTGTGTAAAGGATCTTACTGCTTGGGCTCAGGAACACTTCAGAAAACCACTGTCAGTTAACACAGTTTGTCGTTACATCTACCAGTGCAAGTTAAAACTCTACCATGCAAAGGGAAAGCCAAACATCAACAACATCCAGAAACGCCACCATCTTCTCTGGGCCTGAGCTCATTTGAAATGGACAGATGCAAAGTGGAAAAGTGTGCTGTGGTCTGATGAGTCCACATTTCAAATTGTTTTTGGAAATATTGGACATCGTGTCCTCTGGACAAAAGAGGAAAAAGACCATCCAGATTGTTACCAGTGCAAAGTTCAAAAGCCAGCATCTGTGATGGTATGGGGTGTGTTAGTGCCCATGACATGGGCACCTTACATATCTGTGATGGCACCATCAGTGCTGAAAGGTACATCCAGGTTTTGGAGCAACATATGCTGCCATCCAAGCAACATCTTTTTCAGGGACGTCCCTTCTCATTTCAGCAAGACAATCACAAGCCACATTCTGCAAGTGTTACAACAGGTGGCTTCATAGTAAAAGAGTGTGGGTACTCGACTGGCCTGTCTGCAGTCCAGACTCACTCAATTAGTAATCAATTCATGATTAGAAACACACTGTCATCAACTGTAATCATGAATTGATTACTAATTGAGTGAGTGTTGTGTCTGATGGATGGTCATACCCTTTTGAAAGCACCTGCTTCCTATCAGTATTTAAGCTGTACCATCTCTGTTTGTGCAGGACGCTGAAGAAGATGTGACTCTCACATCGAAACGTTAGTCCTGTTGAACATTTTTTACTCTCAGCACCTTATTAAATTTTCTTGCACTCATTCCTGTGTTGCACCAGTTATTTTTCTTTTTTATTAAATATCTTGTCTTTGTGGTGTATTCAATTGAATATAGGTTGAAGAGGATTTGCAAATCATTGTCTTCTGTGTTTATTTACATTTTACACAACGTCTCAATTTCACTGGAATTGGAGTTGTAATAATACAGTTATTAATACATAATAATTAATGCATTAGTTATTAATACAATAGGGGAGGTGATGGTGTAGTGCTTAAGGTGCAGTCCATTTACCATTTAATACATAATACAGTTAATTTAATTCTACTCTACATGTCACCTGCCACAAGATACCATCACCACAAGTCCTAAAAAATAAAGAACATAAGTTAAGAAATGAACAGTGTCAGGCTTATTGTTATTCAAAGCTTTTGAAAATATTGTAACCTGAAATAGATGCTTTAATAAGCCTTTCACATAGCAAAAGCCATGTGAAAATTGAGAAAAATGGCAGTTTAAGGTATGTCAGCAGTCTTAAATGTAAAATATCTGCCTAGTTTACCTGTAAATGCACTCAATGATATTCTATGCCATCAAAATAATGCTGCATATAATTTGGATTTCATCAAAACCAACAGATTAAAACCTGTTTCACATTGTTGGCATGTTTACCCAGGACGTCCACTTCAGTTCATTTGAACTGGTCTTCCAGGAGAGCCTGCATTTTACCTGGATTAGTGGACCAACACTCTAACCACTGAGCTATCCTGAGTCCGACTAACAAACTGTTACTGGGCAATTCTACGGTAACGGAATTACATTATCTGTCGTGGTTAGATGCCATATGTCCAGATTTTGCTGCTGTTGTAATTCCGTTACCACAGAATTGCCCTACTGTCCTACTGACATCCTAAAGAGTTGAAGTGTGAAAGATTGGAGTATGAAATCTAACGAACCAATAACATCAGCGGCCATCTTTAATTCTCATTTTATGACTAGGTGATTTGGGAAAAGTGTTTGGATCTGGCAAAATCTGAAATCAGCAAAATACGTCAAAGATTCTGTATGCAAATTTACATACTTTCTGGCAATTTTTTGTTACATATGTGCCCCACTATCCTCTCTATGTGCATGAGTGAACAAAATATATCACTGTTGAAACCTATTAAATTTTGCTTATAACAACAGGGAACACATGCATACATACAAAATTATGGTAAGATTTAAGATTTAATTTACAAATTGAACCATAATTGACTAAACAGTGTGTGTGTGTGTGTGTGTGTGTGGGTGGGGACTGATTTTTTTTTTTTTTACCCCTTAAACTGATATTACCCCTTTAACACAAGAATGAGGACTTGCCTGGCTCTGTGCAGCTTTTCATTTCAACCATCCACCTGCACTGCAAAACTGTCCCTCTCAAAATAAGACAAATAATCCAAAATCTAGCCAGATTAACTTGGCTAGAATTCTCAAAACTAGCAAAATGTCTAGGCACTGAATAATCAAAATGTGCCTTAAAACTAGACAGAATTCGCATTTTAAGATTAGCCTCTGTCTTAAAATAAGGAAAACAATCTTGTCCCTTTGCTTGGATGATTTGAAATCCATTGTCTTTACTTGTTACTGGTTAAATACAGCTTGATATTAGCTGGAAAAAAACAAGAAAAAGTAAGATACATTTGTAAAACAATGCTTGAAAAGATTGTTTTTCTATTTAGACAAAAAAAATCAAGTTAAATTTTCTTTGAAGTCTTTTTTTTTTTTTTGGCTTTCTTAGATATCAGTTTTTGCAGTGTAATTTGACTCATTTCCACTCATTTAAGTGTATACAACGCAATTAATCGGCGAAGTCTCCTGTTGTGATGAGTTTTTGGAGTGAAAACCCGCAGACTGTTTGCCCGATCGCTCACCTCTGATGTGAGAGAGACACACAGATGTTATACATTTTTCCTCAACAGCTTTACAAAGCATAAACTATGTACTTCCTGGTTGTTTGGTGTTTAGAGTGAATTTAATCGCGGCTCTTATAGAAGGCTTTAGCTCCGCAGACATTCTGGCTCACCCGAAGGATTACAAAATTCATTCAGGACTCGCCCATTTGTCCCACGTGATCCATTCCTAACACTCCCATTGGTTAGAAGATGGGAAGAAGTTCTTTCCCCAAATAACTCCGACAGTCACTCCGGTCAGCTGAACGTTTATAAACCAGCGTGTAACGTGGTTAGTTTGTGAGCGACGTAGCTGAAACCAGTCCAACATCTCCTTACATTGAGAAAACGGTTACTAATTTCTTTGCTTGCAGTGTGCTTTCTTCAGGTTAAAATGAATTGTAAGCTGAATGTTTTTGACAGCAAATTGGTCATTGACGAAGACTGCTTCTTATTTACGTCCGAGTCTGTTGGAGAAGGTCATCCTGGTGAGTACAATAATGATTTTTGAACGTTTTATATATGATAACAGCGCCATGATGACCTCTCAAACACGGTCATGTGGCGCGTGCACTGATGTCAGCTGACATCACTGTAGCATCATAAAAATAAAAAATCACAAACAAAACAAATTAGGGCCACACGTCGGCAAAGTACTCTGTATAGAAATTAAGTTTATATAAACGGCAAAACAACGCTAACGGGGGTTGGAGATACATGCTAGCAAGGCAGCGGCTAGCTGCTACCGGCTATGCTAAAATACGAAATGTAACGAAATGGAGACAGATAATTACGACATATGGGTAAATAATCCCGAAATGGAAACAATAAACATTAGTTTCATAAAATACATACCGATGCAAAATGGGATCAAATGTGCTGCCACCTAGTGATGATTACCAATAATCAGCGATATGGGATGAAATGTTGGTATTTATTTATTTAATCAGGTTAGTCCTATTGAGATTAAGATCTCCTTCACAAGGTTGACTGGACAATTTTTAAGTTTCAAATTCACCTAACTTGAATGTCTTTGGATGTGGGAGGAAACCGGCGCACCCATAGGAAACCCACGCAAACACAGGGAGAACATGCAAACTCTACACAGAAAGGCCACAGGTGGGAATCGAACCCGTGACTTTCTGCTGTGAGGTAACAGTGCTAACCACTAAGCCACCCTGCTGTATTGGTTTCTGAGATTGTGGCATCAATTTTGCGTTAACCATATTTTATTATGTAAGTAATCTATGATGTAAAGTTTAAGTCATAATTGAGTGCATTTAATGAACTGTGCCATAATTTTAGGCCCCATTTCGCTACATTTCATCCATTTCGTGTTTTAGTATGACTCTGTCGAATCTGTCAGTGAAGTCATGTGGTGAGGTTACCAAACTGTTTTTTTTTTGTTTTGTTTTGTTTTTTTGATTAACACTGAACCATAGCTAAATGTGACATGTCGCTGTAGAAATAAACTGCAAGAGCTACATACGACTAGAATTTGGAATTATTAATACGGCTACATACAAATAGCCACTTCCTAGTCAGGGGTCGTGGCCAAGTGGTTATTACGCTTGAATATAGTGTGGAAGGTTCCCAGTTCAAATCAAATGCGCCAGGAAGGGCCATCCGATGTAAGACTTGTGTGGTGATCCCAAGTGGGGAAAAAAAGGGAGCAGTCGAAGTGACTTGCTTACGAATAACCACTTTCTAAATAGACATGAGACAGGTAGGTAAGCTCTCCCACAATTCACTGCGCGCCATAACAATCAGGCTGAAGGGTAAAACAAAGCGATATTCAGTGTGGCTTTGGTGACAGGTTTATGGTATTTACATGGCTTAATCCAACCTCCAACAGTAAAAGAGAAACTCATTTTATGTTATTCTGAGTGCAATAGCAGGGTTCCTCCAATTGTTAATTTATATTTTATGATAACCCTCACAGGGTGTGCTTTATCTTTCTGCCTGGGGTTTAAGCAGTTATTTACTATATGTATAATTCTGTCTCTCTGTGTCTTTATATATACACACACACGCACTGTTGTACTTTATTCTGTAAAACGTATTCTGTTTTACTTGTGTTTTTTGCTCTGATTACTGCATACAGCCAAAATTCCTAACACCAACCCATGTGGCAACTTGAGCCCACTGTAATGGAGGCAGAGGCAGAAGTGCAGTACCTTGAGGCTGGTTCCATTTTTCCCATAAGACTCCGTGTTAAAATTCCCAAGAGCAGAAATAAACATGTTTACAGCCTAATACAAAAACCGGTTTTCTTCTCTTTCACAACAGTTTTTGCCTCCATGACAACTGTACAAGAGGGATTTTTTTTTTTTCCTCCCTAATGTCTTAGTTGAAGATGTTCTAAAGAGGGACTAGGTTAAAAAATAATTCGTATTTTAGCTGATAAAACATACTAAAAATATGCATTTCCCACCCTTCTTATGAGTTTTTTTTTGTTGTTGTTGTTTGTTTTTGAAAATGAATAAATAGATAAAATAAAAAATAAGGAAATCATCTGATTGGGGCAAAATTTTATGACGTATGTTTGTGGGGACCAAGTTTCTGACTTAATGTATCCCCTTTGAATTCTATGTGCAACCAGTGGAGAATGTCGATAAGACAGACTGACAAAAGTTTCACTAAGTTCAGGTGCGATCGGTGGGATTGTCACAAACAGCCTCTGTGTGTAGGTACACTTGGCCAAAAAACTTGCTGAAATATATTGCAGTCCTAACATTATTTGACTTGACTGTGTAAACACAGGGCAGGCCACAGTCAGTCTTAATATTAGCTGTTGCGCCATTTCAGTCTGATTCATCATTGCAGCCTGATGAAAACCTATGTACATAACGCGTCCTGATTGTGGACAATGACGTCTGAAAATAGTTCCTTGTTGTGACTGAAGAAATGTAGTGTTTTAAAAGAAGTTCCTCTGTGTTTTCAGCCTTTACCAGAGGGTGCCGGTGTTTTGTTCCACAACAAGAAAATGAGCTTATTTTAAAAGTTGTAGTGTCACTGCACCTCAGTCATTCACATGATGTCAGTGTTTATCACAGCCATCAGTCGCCTCTTCCTGCGATGAAAATACATCCCATGAACTTCCAGCAAAAAAATACATAAAATCTAAAAAAAAATGTTAAATTGCTCTGTTTGGTATCCATGTAATAAGTGAAAGAGGTGTAGAGCGTCTGGCTTCCAGCTGTATATAAACACATTACCCCACACGTTTGCATCACTACCGTTTTGCCTCTAGTGGCAGTTTATTTTTATTGAATATGTTTAATGCGATAATTATTAATAAAAAAATGCTAATTTTGAAAATAACTGTAAAGTTTTATTTCTCACTTAGAATTATAATATTATACCAAAAAAATTACAAGAGGTCCCTTTTAAGCCATAAAGTTCTGTATAATATGGGCATGGTCTTTTTAAATGCCAGCTGACGGGCGGAGCATCTCCGCATCTCGTCTTTAGCTTGGACTTCACTCGACGTGGCTGGTCATAGAAGCTGTATCTGCTTGTTTGGAGTATTTTATTACAAACACCTAGAATAATACAGCTTGTGTGGTGAAATGTCCTAAATGTCTCTGCAGTATTCACAGTGGGCCTCATGTATCAACGTGCGTACGGCGATATTTGAGTGTATATGGGGTGTACGCCAAAACGGCTGCGCTACTTGGCATTTATCAATGTGGTCGTTGGCGTACACTCCGCTGAAAATATATACCAGGTCGAGAGATGGTGTAAATTATACACCAAAATGAACCAGTGCTGGAATCCACATAAAAATGAAAATGATCAACATGATAAACAGTGCCATCATACAAATCAATGCATATGTTACATAAATAACACTTTCTTGATTATACTACATAATAATCAATACAAATCCCACTTTTGCGGGATTGTTGGTCTCGAGCACGATCCGTGGCCACAGCGCTGACCGCAAAGAAAGCGCTGCTCGCCTTTTTCTCCAGAGCCTGGAGCCAGAGCAGCGCTGAGCTTAACTTTGTGGTGTGATCGTTTTAGACAATGAAATTGATAATTACAACTGTAGTGTTCTCATTCCCTTCGCCTGTGTTGTAATCAGGTTGTGTCGTCTCCATTTGTTTGTCACAATAAAATAAATAAAGAAATACATTTTAAGAATAAAGAAATCTGAAAAATTAGTGTCTTATTAATTGAGCGAGCAAATATCCACATGTCAAGAATTATTGACGTGAAAAGAGAATACAGCGGTCCCTCGCTATAACGCGGTTCACCTTTCGCGGCCTCGTCGTTTTGCGGAGTTTTTAGTCCAATTTTGCATGCTTTTTTTTACAGTGCATTGTGGTCTGCGTGTCTGTTTATAAGAATCTTCTCGCCCAGAAGAAAAAAGAGCGCCAACAACTACTCTTAACTGTGTTTGTCACTCGGAAACAGACACCTGCAACCAGGTGTGAGTGGAAAAAGGCGCGGCGTCAGGACGCAGAGGCGCGATCTGTGAAATACTGGTCAGTCACTATTAATAATTTCTTATGTGTCCAACCTCGTACGTTGATCGTTAAAATTAAATTTGTTAGTTCTAAAAGCCATCATAATTATTTATAGGAAAATGTTCTATTTTTATTTCTCAAACAAATGTTTGGGCCTGAAAACAGTTTGGTCTTATTTTTCTACTAAGGTTTGAACTTTGAGAGTGTTTACACACGAGAGAAAAGTGAGAAAATGTTCATGCCTGATTGAGAAAGTATATAAAGTGGTTTTACAGCTTTGAAACGTCTATAATAATTGTAAAAAATAACGCTGTCTACTTCGTGGCCTTCGCTTATTGCAGGCTAGAACGAAACTCCCACGATAAACGAGGGACCACTGTAACACTTTTTTGATTATACTACAAAACAATTAATACGACGGCCGCTTTTGACGCTCTATTGGCACGCGTCGTGATTGGTGGAGTTCTTTTTCTTTGCCGTCTACCTGGCTTCCATGTCGTAAAATGAGGGTGTGTCTGAAGCGGAGTCTGAATATATATGGGCGTATTTATTATAATTACGCTTGTTTTCACCTGCCGCATTTATCAAGGTCACGTCAGGCGTACGCCGGAACTGGGCAGGTGCGCACTACTTGATACATGTCACGGCAGCTTTGGTGTACTTCAAATTTACACCGTAAATTTACGCCACAAGTGCGCAACGTTGATACATGAGGCCCATTGAGTGAAATTCTTGTCGGATTCAATGTTGTATGCTAATGGCGTTAGCACTTTCAGCAGCTGTCAGTAGCTTCGTCCGTTAAATCCACTTGATATACAATTACTGACAAAATACGTGGCACACAACTCTTAATGTCTACAGCAAAGTAAACCATTAGGAGAACCACCGTGCGGTCCGCAAATATATGATTTAATAAACACCCAAATGGATGTTAAGTGGCTCAGACTTTGAGAGGGGCGTGTTTGTGTGTCTTTTGTCACACGTAGAGCCACATGCACTCTGCCTCTTTATGCATTAATGAGTTTGTTGTGTAGCTGTGAACATGGCTCTGTACAGAAGTTGGCAGAGACACTGGCTTCATTTTTGCTTTTCAGGGTCTCTACAGAAAACCAATGGGTGACGTCATGCAGGCACCATCCGTTGCAGTCTATGCACCTACCTTGCTTCAGAAATTTTTTTGCTGCCCGTTTGCACAAATCTGTTCACAGCTAAGTGAATGTAGTCTGGGAACAGAACTGTGCCATGTGTTCAAGGACCTCTGGGTCCCTGAATCCTGGAAAACATGGAAATTTAGAGCACAGTCTTCCACTCAGGAAAACAACCTGCAGATTCATTTAAAATGACTAAATATCTTGGAAATCATTGATATTCTCATGGAAATTGTAGCCTTCACTGAGATCACCATGTAGACTTTACTGTATATGTCATTTGAAACTCAACTGACTGGTGAGACGGGCACTATGATAAGACTTGCCTGTGCTGCTGAGCAGGAAGAGTGAGTTTTCACAGATCCTAGGGTATGCCTGAATATACAGGGTTCTCAACAGGGTTTTTTCTCAGCATAATGGGATGGAAAAATCACCTTAAGAAGCCGGGGGTTCGGGGACTGCTTAGGATTCAACCATGCTGAAGCTTTTGCTTTATGGGCTTATAAAGGGCCTTCTTTGGTGTTTTGTTGTTGTTGTTTTTTGGTTGTTTTTTTTGTAGAATAATCAGAAATTAATCTTGAAGTTAAAAAAAAAAAAATTTGTAAGGATTTTTGATAGTAAACTGCTGCATATAAATTAGCAGTTCTGATGCTCCTATGCAGTGACCCACATTTCTACACTCTTCCACATTTTGGCCTGATGTCTCATTTCTTTTGGCTTTAAAGTAAGGCTTTAACAAAGATTAAAAAAAACAAAACAAAAAAAACAACCATGGCTTTACTTAACACAGTTTGGCCCTCAAAATGTAGGCAGTAGTGTTTCAGAGGAATATAAATGTAACATGTTTCTTTGGCCTCTGTCTCCCCTACAATACTCGTGGCTGCAGCTGGGATAAGTTCTCCCCGACGGAGCGGAGGATGTCTCTTTTTGGGAAAAAACAGTTTTGGTCGGTTGTAGTATGCTGTCTTACAACATTTGGAAAGAGGTGTCATTTGATTTTAAACTGCGATTTGCTTTGATGTTTTTGATTCCGAAATTACCCGTCTTAACACGGCAGAGAGCCACAGCAAATCCCACAACACACACACATGGAGCAGAGGATATTATCATCATCATTATTATTATTTTCATGAGTGACAGTAACTTTAGTTTATGAACAAGAGAAGCAGGATATATTAATGCTCCAGTCCACGGCAGAGAACCGTGTCATTGGCTGCCCC